>NC_084501.1:18905613-19206613 GCF_030035675.1 Rhineura floridana | reverse complement strand
CAAATAGATGACCATGATTATGATGCTTCACCGCCATCCTAGAGTGTTGTTCAGGCAGAGAGGGACAGGTAGGCAAACTTTCTAACTTTAGCTGGAATATCCCCTCTTCCCCCGCAGTGATGGCGGCGCAATGGGTGGAAAGGGTACTTTAGTATCATGTGGACCAAGAGTGCTTTTGTGCCTCTCTTTCTCTCAAAGCACACCTTGCACATTTCCTCACTGCTTTACGCACCTCTCTTCTCCCAGCTGGTCTCCATCATCACGGACGAGACCCCGATTGAGCAGCTGCGCAATCGGCTCCTGAAAGAGGCGCGGCGGGAAGTGTTGCATACGCGCAAACCCAAGATTGCCCTCCTGCGGGAAGTCTTTGGCCGAGGTACATCCGAGGGGGCGGCCGAGGGGTGTCCTTCCTGACTCCAGCCCCCCCCCCCATTCTGTGCCGTTTGCTGTGCTGGCCTGGGGCTGATGGAAGCTGAAGTCCGACAGCATCTGGAGGGTGCCGGGTCCCCCATCCCTGCATTACAGCCAAAGCTCTGCGATGAGCTGCGCACGGCAAACTCTCCTTCCCTCTTTCCCCACCCAGGTCTCGTCATCTGCTGGCTCTTCCCATGTAACTGCAGCTCTCCATCAGCCAGCAGGCCCTCTTACAGCTACTTGCCCAACTACGAGGTGTGACCTCCTTGTCTTGCCCCAGGAGACGTTCTCCCACCTCCTCTCTTCGTATTGGTGGAAGCAAAGGTTCCGTTCAGTTTCATTGGCTACATCTTGCAGAGGCGGATGGCTGCTGCTTGTGACGTTTTTCCTTCAATCCCGAAAGGGCAGCTGTGTGTGTGTGTGTGTCATAAGTGTTCGACGCTCCGTTGCCCTGATGGGAACAAAGCATAGTCTCCTCTCTTCCTCCTCCTCTCGAGATGGAGCTCAGCGAGAGGCCCTTGTGTTTTGCACTCTTGATGTGACCTGTGGGCCTCTCCGAATTATGGTATTGTGCACAGCAATCGCATTGCTGAGATCAGCCTCGGGCCTTGATGTGAAGTGAACGAGATGGGCCTCCTTCCTTCAGGCCCAGCCCTGCATCATGTCAGCCTTGCCTGCCAGGGCCTTGCTTAACCTCTGCATCCTTTACTGGGTCACCTGAAGAGGTGGCACCCCAGGCGACAAAAAGAGGACCAAGAGGAGGGGGGCTGCTTACCCTCTCGCCGGCTATTTGTGCGTCATTCACCAGTCGCGCTGTTTCTCTGGGGAACCATGGCCTCCGCCCACTAGGGACTGAAACTGTGTTCTTACTGACCTGGTCGCTTTTCCTCAAAGTGAGAGGCAAGGTTGGCGCCCCTGATTTCACCACCTAGGAGGGTGTTAGAGGCAGACGTCCTCGCCTCCTGCTTGCTTCTGCCTCCTGTGCTCTGCTTCTGATTGTGAGCAAATCAGAGGCGGATGGTGAGCAGATGTCCCAGGTGGAATAATGTTGCATCACTGATTCTTTCGTCTCCTCTTGGGATTTGTGGGGGGACAGTCCCTCTGCAGCGGACCTGACCACAGATAGTGTGGGTGAACAGGAAGAGCAGGCAACAGCACCCTTCCATGTACGGCACCCGCCGCATCCAGTATGTGTGCTTCTACTTCTGGTTTGCTGTGAGTGTTGCGTGTTCGCTTTCTAACTCCCTCCGCCTCCAGCGGTTTCTTTGAGTCAGGACATAATGCTTGTGGTGTGTGGAGACTTGCTGCATATTTAAGTTTTTACTCATCTACTTCGGGAGGCTTTTGATCACGTGTTTGGCCTGGTAAAGGGACTTTTTTGTCATTTTTGCATATCCTCCTCTTCCAGGGAGTCCTGTCTCTGCAGCCAAGGTTACCCCAAAGTTGCTTGGAGCCCTTGAAAGTAAGAGGCTGGGTTTCCAGCATCATTTTAGCTGTTAGCAGCTGGAGAAGAGGGAGGCTCCTTTTCGGCAGGGCTGGCTTCTTCCTTAGCGCTTCAGCAGTGGGTGGTGCTGTACCCCTCTGACATTCTTGCTCTGTGAAACTCCTCTTAACAGTGGTGGACTGGTGACCAATGGGGTCGGTGGGGCGGAAGGCCGGGGAGCCCAGCAAGAGCCAGAGCCAATGCTAAGTCAACTAATCCTAATTTTGCTCCCCTCCTCCTCCTCTTGCTTGCTGAGCACTGCAAGGGCAACATTAGGACTAAGGAGGAAGAAGCTGACAAGCAGGGCCACTCTCTGAACTGGATGTAAGTAAGAAGGCAGAGAAGTGGTCAGCTGGCTGAGAGTAGTGCCCCGGCCGCCCTCACGGACTGTCGTCCACTGTCTTTAAAGCACAAGAGGTATGTCCCACATAATAACCGTAGTATCAACATCTTCTCTCCAGTTGTCCAACAATGATTCCAACTCCCATCAGCCCCAACCAGCGTGGCCAATAGTCAGGGATGATGGGAGATGTGGTTCAGCAACATCTGGAGGGCACCACGTTGTTTACCCGTGCACTACAACAGTCCCATCACGCACACGCACACATTCTAACAGGAGATCCTGTTGGTGTGTTAATACTCCCTGATTTCGTTTACACTTGAACGAATACCACCACCTCCTTGGTTCCTCCTATCCACTTAAAAAACAACAACACGGCGGTTTCACTCCAGCTTGGCAGACAGGTTTCGAACTGTGAACTTTACTGCAACATGGAGCGTGAATGGAGGAGGAGGAGGGGGAAGACTGTCTCTGGGATTTAATTGTGATAATTTCCTACCCTCTAATGAAAGTCTAGACAGCCCCAAATGCAAGAGTGTCAGGGTGAGCGATTGATTGCCCCCAGTGCCCTGCAGCCAGCGTGTGTTGCAAAGTAGCGCCGGCTGTGGAATGAGTCTTAAGTGTTCTGCTGCTTTTTTTAAAAATGGGTGCCTTTGCACAACACTTCATTAAATGGACTGGACGCCGCTTGCTCTGTTTGACACGACGTTCACCCACCTCATGCGCGAGCCATTTCTCTTGCAAGCCCCACAGCAACGGGGTGTGATATTTTTACACCCAAGAGGGTGCTGAGGAGGAAGGGATCTGGCAAATCGAGCAGAATCTTTTCTTAAAGCAAGCTTCTGGCTCTCATTGCTGCAGAGAACAGCTTGCCAGCTTTCTGACTTTAAAAAAAAAATACACAGAAAAATATCCTGGTAGGGAATCCAATGCTTGGGAGGGAACATTTTTTGCTACTTTGCACAGTTATGAAGCTTCCAAATTTCTGTCCTCTGTGGCACGTCAGGCAGAGCGGTGGCCCTAAGGCTCGCCAGGTTGGAACGGGGCAAGGCAGCAGCAAGGTTCAGGGGGAGCTGCAGGTGGTTGGTGATGGGGGCAGCGCCTGCATGTGCACTGCAGGGCCACCAACCCAGAACGCCCCCAACCTAGGCACCTCCCTCATCCTGCTGAGTGCAGTGCCGCTGCCAGGAGGGCACCGCTGCTGCTCCTCCTTCCCCCTCACGCGCCACTGCTGCTGGTTATTCCGCTTTCAACTGCCTCCCCTAGAATGATGTCAGCATTTCCCAGCTTTACTTTCCTGGTTTCTCCATCATTCACTGACAATTCAAAGTGTGTGCAGTGACTCCCTCCTTCCCATCTCCCCCCCCCCCCAAAAGGACAGATCTTGCAGTTCCGACAACTGGAGTATAAATGAATGTAGGTCAGTTTGATTTCATTGAATTCCAGCTGCTCAATTTGGGGACTTTATTTTGTTAGTGCAAAATTCCAGACCCCTTTCCTCAGTGCTGTGTCTACTGTGTGATGGGGTGTGTGTGGGAGCACCTATTTAAAAAAAAAAAAAAAAAAAAACCTGCCAAGGGGACCCAAATTCTGCAAACAGGAAAAGCTGGATTCTCTTCCCTGTATAGATCCAGACAAATTTATATAGGCTTCCGTACTTTCCCTTCCTCCTGCCCCCCTGCTAGTCCAGATCTACAGCCAGCCACCCAAAGCGCTGAACTCCAAAGAGAAATTTCCTGAACCACTAATAAATCCCTCCCCTGCCTTAAGGACTAGAAACTTTTAAAAAAGAACGTGGTGTGTAGAATCCCTCTAGTGGTACCAGCTCCTTTGCTTGTGCCGTGCAACGGTAGTGAAACCGCAAGCCCTGTCTCTTAACTACATGCAGCTTGAATAGCACCTTTATATTGATGCCATGTGCAAGTACTCTAGGTCACATTTAAAGCACATTTAATACTCATTTAAAGCACATGGCTTCCCCCAAAGAATCCCAGGAAGTCGTTTGTAAGGCTGCTGGGAATTGTAGCTCTGCAAGGAGTACAACTACAGTACCCAAGATTCCTTGGGGGAAACCACGTGCTTCACATGTGCATTCAGTGTGTTGCCCGGATGTGAGCACAGAGTGGGGAGGTGGACAGTAAGTTGACTGGGATCTTCTGGTAGCTGCCTGGGTAATTTTTCAATAGGGTTTCAGATTCCTGATAGTTTTAACAACAGCGACTGCAAGCCTCTTCTCCCTCTTCCCCAAAATAAGCTGCTGAAACAAAAACAGGCGGGGCAGGAAAAGAACCAGGAGTGGATTTTTGCGTGGAGGGCCTGTGAGCTCACTTCGGATGCTGAAAGCAGAGGGTAGACCCATTGAAATTGATCAGCATGACTAGGATAAGCCTATTAGTTTCATTGGGTCTGCTCTAAGGAAACCTTAAGTTGGATACCACCCAGTTTCCTTGTGGAGCATATGTCCCTATTTCTTGTTCCTTAATTTTAAGTGAAGGTGTGCTCTCCTGAGCTGCTACTTTGGCCCTGGCCCTGGCCGGTAGACCTTGGGGTCCTAGTAAAAAACACCACCACAAATGGATCCTGCCATCCTGAAGTCTGCCCCTCCCAGCTGAAGAGGAGCAATTTGGTTGCTTTAGAGATCATCTTAGTTACCTTGATACTGAATGTGGACGTGACACTCAGGTCTTGCTTGCGGGCTTCCACTAGGCATCTGGTTGGCCACTGTTAAGAACAGATTGCTGGGCTAGGTGGGGCCTCTGGCCTGATCCAGCAGCCAGGCTCTTAACGTTATTTTGGGGAGGAGGTAAGCATGTCTTTTTTTTTATGCAGCAGCGGATTGGTGGAGCTGCAACAGCAACCGTCTGCACAAAAACAGAGGTGGGCAGGCCTTGCTGTGGGCTTATTAATACACCCACGCTTACACATGCACGCTCGCCGCCCTACGACCACAGCACAACAGTGTGAATGGGCCATCGCAGGTCTTAATACAACAGCCTTTCGCTTTTAGCTGGGATTGAGCTGCCTGTTGAGTATGTGCGGGAGCCAGTCGCAGTGAAGAAACACATGCTTTCGGGAAGTGGGTCAGACTGGGGTGGGTGGGCCTGTTACACTCGGTGTACTCCAGAAAGGTGCGTTTTGGGGTGTGGTGTGGACAAAGGAGGTGCTACTGTGAAGCCTGACCCTATTGCAGTCTAGCAGTATTAACACAACAGGACATTTCTGTATGCGTTTGCTCTTTGTATTCACGGCAAGAAATTTTGATATAAAAACATTCCCCTTTCTCCTTCCCTTCTTGAATTCTTGAAGGTGCTGCTCCTGTATTCGTGACTTGATCGGTCCTTGCGTACCTAATTATCCCACCTTCCCCCAATCTTCATTTAAAATCTCAGTCAGTCTAATCTGTGTCCCTCCTGCGCCCCAAAACCCCCTTCCATCCCCTTCCAAGAGTGGAAATTGCAGCCTCTGTGCGGGCTCTGGAATCTGAGAGTTGGAACTGGGCCCGGGAGCCTCTCAGCGCCGGGGTGAGTCAGAGAAGCAATGGAAAGAGGTGAACGTCTGGAAAGAAGATCTGAGGAGACAGCAGGAAACATGGAGGTGGAGATGTAGCAATGCTCCTTCCTCTTGACCTCACCCTTGGGGACTCGACTCCCATTTCTTTTTCAAGCCTGGTACAGCCTGGAACTGCCATTTTCACTCTGTGAGCGGGCCCTGAGCAGGAAGGCAACGAAACCAGCTGTTGGGCAGGCATTGAGAGGACACTCCTTGGAAAGAAGGAGTTGTCCATACTGACCGACAGGAACAGCCATCTTCTTGAAGATTGGGAGATTCAGGACAGAGTGACCAAAGAGAGGCCTCCTTCCCACAGCACAGAGTTAAACTGGAATTGACTCCCATGAGATGGCTTTAAAAGAAGACTAGGCAAATTCATGGAGGATCAGGCTGGCGGTGACTAGTAGTCAACAGTGGCTACATCCTTCCACTGTGGGAGGCAGCATACACCAGAGGGAATTGGGGACTGCAAACGGGGAGAGTTACTGCTGTGCTTATCTCCCGCTTGGGGGCTTCCTAGAGGCATCTGGTTGGTGACTGGATCAGAACTGTAGAGTTGGAAGGGGCCTGTAAGCTCATCAAGTCCAACCCCATGCTCAGTGCAGGAATCCAAATTAAAGCATACAGGGAAAACAGGAGGCTGGACTAGATGGGCCTTTGGCCTGATCCAGCAGGCCTCTTGCATCCTGTTGTCCCACGGGGTGAAGGGTCGGTGGCAACGCTAGCACTTGGTATCCTTGGGTATTTGGCAGTGTCCCACCATGAATGCCTCCCCCTGGCTCCCCTTCCATTTCCCCCCTGGCCCTAGTGTGCTAAACAGCCCATTCTGGCGCATTTTGGAAAAGCCTGGCTAGACCCGTCTGCCTGGAGATCTGCCACCGTAATCAAGTAAGCCTGCCAGGGCCACTGACAGAGGAGAGTGTCTACCAGCACAATCTCGATGTGTGTGTGTGTGTGCACAACAGTAATTCTGTTCTCCAGACAATGGTCCACAGGCCAGTCTGCCAACACAACCTCATCCCATTATAGATGGTGCAGGTGGCCTAACACACGTTTGAAGCGTGTACTCCAGTGTTCCCGTGGCATAAGCAACACAAAGAAAGACAGAACATGAAAGCAGGGAGGAGGAAACCTGTCGCTTCTTGGTGAAACAGCCTTAACTACACCGATCAAACAGCTTCAGGATTGCATCTGGCTGGCAGGCTGCCATTTGCGCATCTGCACTCTGTGGTCAGAGATGAGCCTCTGCAGTCACAGGAACATAGGAAGCCGCCTTATACTGAGTCAGGCCACTGGTCCATCTAGCTCAGTGCTGTCTGCACTGACTGGCAGAGGCTCTCCAGGGTTTCAGGCAAGGAGCCTTTCCCAGCCCTGCCTGCAGTTGCCATTGGGGATTGGACCTGGAGCCTCCTGCAGACAAAGCAGGTCCTCTCCCAATGAGTTCTGGCCCTTTGTCTAAAAATCAAGTAAGATTCCAGTCCTCATGGTTCTCAATAAAGGGCTGAATTTAAAAAGGACATATGAAACTGCCTTATACTGAGACAGACCATTGGTCCATCTAGTTCAAAGTTGTCTATGCTGATTAGCAGCAGTTCCCCAGGGTTTCAGGCACAGAGTCTCTCAGCCCTATCCGGAGGTGTCAAAAATTGAACCTGGGACCTTTTGCATGCACTGTGGATTCTCTGCCATTGAGCTACAGCCCCCTTCTGCCCTGCTGAATGAAATGCTGCAGGGAAGCAGATTTTGGCTTGAACATTAGGAGAAGCTTCCTAACGTTTCAGAGGTGTTCAACTTGTGGAACTTCACCGGAGGTATTTAAGCAGAGGCTCGATGGTCCTCTCTCAGGGATGCTGCAGAACCGAACCAGGGACTGGATTAGGTGCCTTTCAACTCTTAAAATCCTGTGGGGGTTTTTTCCAGCAGAGGTAGCCCCCACCTGGGATTTTGGCGCCCCAGGCAGCTGCCTACTTTGCCCTGCAGTTGGGCAGCTAGAAAAAGCTTGTATAACCAGCATTGTTGACTGCCTGGTGATTCCCACCTGAGCCTGAAGATAGGCAAAGATGTGGGGAAAAGTCCTGAGCGCTGCATCCCCTTCTAAGCAGCCAGTATTACTAGTGCAGCCTTCCAAAGACCTCTTGGCATGGTAAGTGGGGCCAGAGGTAAAAGTGGGTGGAGCAACAAGTGTCAGTTTTACTTTTGTACGGTTGGCTAGTTTCTACACACCCCTTTCTATCCTCCATCCAGACAAGCGAGAGGCATGGACACATTCCAGCTAAGCAGTGTGTGAGGGGTGTGGCCTGGGAAGAGTTTAAATGGCCAGATTTGGCCCCCAGGCCAGAGGTTCCCCACCTCTGCTCTTAATTCTCTCTCCCAGCCCTCTGATAAGTAGCAGTCAAATGCCCCACCCTACTGAAAGAACCACACCAAACACACTGGGTTTATAAATAGCATTAAATAACCTGGCAGAGTTTTTATTACTTCAAAACAACAATCCCCAACAATAATTATTAATATTAAAACACACCGTTTTGTACAAAACTGATATAAAACCCTCCCTCTTGACCCCAGGGGACTTGCCTCGGGGCCGATATGCCTTTTGCAAATGCTGTCCTCTTGAATTTATTGCTTAATTAAATTATTAACTTTCAGCATCAGTCTGTTGCGCAGGCGCAGGTGTTGTTGAGGGAAAGGGTCATCCCTGGGCAAAACTGGGGAGTTATTTGGGGGGGGTCCCCTCTGGTTCTACAGAGGTTTAAATATATTCACCCCCTCCAGGGGGAAATGTACGGTGTTATCAGTCAGCCGCAGTATGAGCATAATTCACAGACACAAGAAAATGTGAGCCAGCCATGGGGCTGCTTTGGCGAGAGAGAATTCGGAAAGGCTTGTATTTTGCCCCAGGTTTTCTGTGCTGCTCCTTGCGCCTAGAAACTGGAAAGAGATCCCAGGTGTCCTGCTTCCTCCTCCCCATTTTCTCCAACAGGTCAATCCTACAGTGATGTGGGGAGGTGCTTTGAAAGGAGTGGCACGTCTGGCACAGCCATATGCAGGAGGAGTTTCATATTCCCTTTGCTGCCTCTTGGCCCGCACTTCTTCTCCTCTCCTCTAAGCAGTGGGTTCCTAATGGCAGAGAGAGGCAATCCAGAACAGCTGTGAACTGATGCACGGGCAGCTAATTAACTTCGGCATCGCCAGTGGGTGTTACCAGGGTAAGTCTAGGGCAAGCATCCAGGGCCCTACTCAGAAGAATGAGCAGGAGGGCTCCAAAACGGTGCTGACTTCCCCTAGCATTTTGAAGTCAGTGAAGTTAATATCCTTTGGCTTATAAAGAGCACCCTTCCTGTATGACCATAAAGTTGCAAGAGTGTAGAGCGGGCATGGGGAACTTTTGGTCCTCCCAGATGTTGCCAAGTTCAACTCCCATCATGGAGCAGCCTGGGAAGAATTCAAAGGGGCAGATAGAAAGGTCTGGAAGGCTTCATTTGGCTGTTGGCCATGCTGGCTAGAGCTGATGGGAGTTGTAGTTCAGCAACATCAGGAAGGCCCTGAACGCTAGACGCTGTTTCTCTCCCAGAGCTGGTGATCACTGGAGTCCCATTTTCTTCCACGCATGTCCCCTATGCCACTGCTCCGGTCCCTCATCTCTACTCTCATTTGAGAATTGAATATCTGAGTCTAGGGTTGGTGCAGGGAACCTTTCGCCCTGCAAATGTTACTGAACAACAACTCCCATCAGCCCCAGCAAGCATGGCCAATGGCCAGGGAAGGTAAGAGTTGTAGTTCAGGAACTTCCGAAGAGCCAGAGGTTCTCCACAACTGGTCTAGGGATTGGGCCCAACTAATGTTTAGTCAGAGTAGACCCATTGGAACTAATTCATCTAAGTTAGTCCCATCCATTAATTTAAGTGGGTCTGCTCTTTGACTAACGTTGAACACAACCACAGGGGTTGTTTCTTCCCCTCCTTAATTGTTTGGCCTCACTTCTTTTAGGCTGAAAAAAAATGGTTTAATGGCCACCTCATTGTAAACTTGCTTACTCCCCTGCTGGTATCTCTGTGGTGACTGCGTGGCCTCCTGGCCCGTAACCTTAGGACTGCCAGCTCCTGTCAGAACCTGCAACAATTGGGAACCAGCCCAGATACAATATTTTCTGGACTGAGGGAGGGAAATTCTTGGCCATAGCCTCTTTTCAGGACCGAGCGGCTGTGCAGGCCGCAACAGCAAGAGGTACACAGGCCTGGTCCCTTCCCTCTTCTTGACAGAAAGAAGGAAGGGAGAACCTGAGGGAGAGGCCGCTGCCAAGCCTGACCACTTTAGGAATGGCTTGCCCCTCAAACCGAGGCCTGTAATTTCTCTGGTGCCTTGTCATTGCCACAAGAAAGATGAGGAAAAAAGGCACGCGCTGCCAAACAAATGGAAAGGCTCAGCCGTTCTGGCAGAAGAGTCTGTCCAAAGCCAGAGAGAGCTAAGGGGGGCTGGGGGTGAAGAAGGAGCCATTTGTGAAGGGGCAGAAAGTGGGGAAGGAGGCGCAAGGAGGCTGAGGTAGGCACCGCCGGTTTGAGCACATTTCCTGGCTCTCCCAGAAAAAACGTGTGGTGTAAACTTGCCAAGTTTTGGTGAGGCTGCGGAACATTTGCTGCCTGCTTTGTTCTGTGGTTCTTGTTGATTTTTTTTTTTTTTTTAAAAACAAGTTTAAAAACTCTCCCCACAGTTAATACTCTTATGCATCCAGACTGGTGAATAAATAAAAAATGGATCATAAATACAGCATAGGAATGGTCAGGGATCAAGAACTGAGCCACAATGGACAAAAGGTCCGCTGAAGGTCTCGGCTAAGCCAGGTGCCTTTTTCCCAGAATCGATGCCTGCTCTCTTCTGTCAGCTCTGCCGCCTCACCCTGCTGGCTGGCGTCCTCCCATACAGCGAGAGGCTTTTCTTCTTCGCCTACTCCTCCCCTTCCTGGATTCCATTTTGGAGCATGGTTTGCCATCGCCCCATAACTTTTCACATCCCGCCCCCCAGGGAGGAAACAGATTGGCCTGGCAAACCAAAATCCGAGGCCAGCCATTTGAGATATACAAGGTCTTAAGCCTCTCCCTTTGCCCGCCCCCTTGTTTTGTCTCCTGAATCTCCAGGCCTCCAGGCAGAGCCAAGGAAAGAGTCCATGACACGCTGCAGAAGGTTCTAGAAGGACCCTGAGGCGCCACAAGCTGTCAGGCAGGGACCACAGTGTAGCAGTCTTTGCTGCTTAAGGTCCCTTGCGTGCGTGTGTGGTAGGGAAAGGTTCAGTGCAGTTCTGTCAACTTTGAAAAGGTGACATCATAAAAGGTGCCTTTGAGTGCCTTCCCCACACAGACACCCCCTTTGGGGACTGAAGGGGCAAGAACAACTTGTGAGGCCTGGATGGGAACCACCTCGCTCTGGATGGGGTGTGTGTGTCTATCTGCGGCCTTGTCGGTTCCTGAGGACTTCTAAGATACGAGCCTTCTGCTTCAGCCACTGATTCGACAGCCTCTTTGGACTCTTAGGGACGAAGAAGGTGTACTTGAGCCGCGGAGTCTTCTGGTCAGTCACCACCAAGGCTTGCAAGATGAGAGGCTCTTTTAGGGGCCCACGCCCCATGATCATCTCCGTGGCTTTGGTGGCCCCGTTGTACTGCATGTTCACCCCGCCTTGCAGGTGCACGTCCTGCTCGGAGGGCGCCAGGACGTAGTTGCCGTTGAGGGCGTAAGAGCCGTCGCGCCGGCGCAGGGCCAAGTAGATCCCGTCGTTGGAGGACAGTGAGCCGCTGCTCTGGCGGATCAGGATGTTGGTGGCTCCTGCAGGGATGGTGACCACATCGTTGTAACCATACCTGTTGAGCAGAAGACAGATCAGGAATCAACTGGGACAAAGACCTAAGGTATTCATGTCATTAATGGGGGTCTACTCTGAGTAGAACTAGCATTAAATGCAAACTATATATATTAAATGCAGCAACTATGCATAAATTTTATCTAGGCTCATAAATTAGGTTTCCTGTGGATACTTTTGGCACAAACCTCTATTTAGCTATTGAAAGAATGGCATCAACAAAGATCTATAAGTGCCTGGAAAGAAAATGCTACCTATGCTTTTGGGGGGCTCTAATTGAGAATTCCCAACGTTTAGGGTCACGCAAGCATCACCTGCAAAAAATGTCACTCACCGAGGCTTAGTGAAGGAACCGTAGATCTTGGTGCATCCAGAGTTGTCCCCTCCACACACCATGCATTTATCAAACTTCTTCTTTGAGCCGATGATACGATCGCAGCCAGCGTGGACGCAGCGGCCCTGGACGCAGACCGAGGTGGATTCGGGGGAGCAGGGTGTACCGTCAGCCACCTGGAAGAACCAAGCAAGATTCAGTTTGCAGCCCCAAGGGCTTATGGGAAAATCCCTTTCCTCCCTGCTCCCACACCTTTTCAACCCCTGCGTCTTCTAGATCCCCACCCACTCATCCTTTCAGCTCTGGGTTTAAAGCTTTAAATAGGCTTTGTTGTTTTTGGTGTTTGTCTTTAAAGCCCGTTCTACAAGTTAAGGCTGTGAGAAGGCATCGGTTTCCATTCTGACCTGTATTTGTTGCTGGCAACGCTGTAATTTATCTCACTATCCAATGTGGTGAAATTAGAAACTTTGCAGTGAGGCTGGTCCATTAGGGAAGAGGGGGACTGCCCCACTAACCCCAGCCTGCTCTCAGCCAGCTCCTCTTGCCTGCCTTCTTATTTACAACAACCAATTCAGAGGGGTGGCCCTGCCCATCAGCTTCTTCCTCCTTAGTCTCAGTGTTGCCCTTGTAGAGCTCAGTAGGGAGGAAGATGGCGGCAAAACTGGAATTAGTTGGCCCTTCCTGTCATTGGCTCTGGCTCCACCTACTGCTGGGCTCCCTGACTTCCGCCTCACCAGTCCCAATGGGCACCAGCCACCACTGTAATGTAATAATTTACGTATCTAATTGCAAATTACGTAAATTATGTTGTCATTACATTATTTCACCTCATACGTTTCAAAGCAAAGGAAGCACAATGCAAATGGGGAGAGGGGAATGTAATCAATTATCTATAATTTGTGGACTGAGCACAACAGCAGCAGCAAATACCAATCATATTTGCTGGATTGATTTCTGTTGTGGACATGGGATGAATAAGCAATTTCTGCTCCCGTTTCTCTTTCAGTTGACTTTCTCTGACATCTCTGTCTGTAAGTCCAGAGTAGCCTCAAGGTCCTCTGGGAGACAGGAGGCCCAAGTTAACCATGGTAACACTTACCCTTGGTTGGAGGACATAGTAGTAGCCCAGGGCATGGGACTGGCAAGTCAGCTTGCAATGGTCACGTTCGGCCACACCGCTGTAGCGGGGCACCCAGTCCATGGGGGAAGGGTAGTCCTTGAACATGTCCATCCGATGATTGTAGGCAGCACACTGCTCTTCCCGGTAGGTCAAAGCTGGAAGGAAATTCACACACAAAGTTCTGTAATTCAGATGCACAAGAAGGAAATACGTGGCCCCAGGTGCATTTTGGATGGGTGGTATGAAACGGACATAAAAATTCATGTAAATCTATTGACGGCTGCTAAATTCTTTGTCACTGTGTATTCCTTGTGGCAAGGAGTTCTGCAGCTCAGCTCACCTAAAGCTGAAGACAACTTGACCCAGCCTGGAAGGAGTTGCTGAGGCTACGGCTGCTGCTGGCACTGGTCCAAGCAAAAAGGCTATGGCAGGGCTAGAGGGCCAGACAGGTGAGGAGGCACTGGGCACAGAAGGCTATGGCAATGAGGCCCGCCTGAAAGCAGCCCATGGCCCACCGTTTTAGAGCTGTGGAACTGATCTTACCGTTCTCATTGGGGCAATCCTGGATGTTGCAGGAACGGTACTGGGTGCGTTTCCCCTCACAGTACTTGCCGCCATTGCGGGGAACTGGCTTGTTGCACTCACGGGTGGAGTACTGCACTCCTCCTCCGCAGCTGCGTGAACATTCGCCCCATGGGCCCCAGCGCCCCCAACCACCGTGGGTGGGAATCTGCAAGCGGATAGAAAAGGAAAGAGAGAGAGAGAGAAAGTGCCTTGTGTGAGATATTGATACTTGCCCTTTACATGGCGTATTAAAATGTTATAAGCACTTCACCAGCACAGGCTTGTAGGAATCCTTACAATAGCCCTATGAGGTATGGCGGAAGGGCCACAGCTCAGCGGCTGAGCATCCACTTTGCATGGAGAAGGTCCCAGGTTCAATCCCCAAAGGCATCCCCAGGTAGGGCTGCTAGCATTCTCTGTCTGGAACCCTCGAGAGCAGGCACTACGGAGCTAGACAGACCAGTGGTCTAACTCAGGATGAGGCAGCTTCCCATGTTACTTTTTGGGAAGGGACGCCACTCAGTGACGGAGCATCCACTGTGTATGTCCCCGGTACGATCCCCAGTGGCATCTCTGGGTAGGGCTGGGAAAGGCTCCCTGCCTGAAGCCCTGGAGAGCAACTGCCAGTCAGTGTAGCCAGTACTGAGCTAGATGGACCAATGGCCTGGCTCAGTGGAAGGGGGCTTTCTGCATTCCTGTTCCATCTTCACATCTCGCCCTTTTCCCAAGAGTGTAAATATCTCCCAAAGGGCACCAAAGTTGGGAGACGCCAACTGTGCCCGGTTGTCCGTAGGGGACAAGTAGTGACAGCCACCAACTTGGATGGCTTTAAAAGAGGATTATAGAAATTCTTGGAGGATAAGGCTATCGATGGCTACTAGCCACGGTGGCTACGTTCTTGCTCCACTGTCGGAGGCAGTATATCCCTGCATACCACTTGCTGGGAATTGCAAATGGAAAGTCCTGCTTGCGGGCTTCCCAGAGGAATGTGCTTGGCCACTGTGAGAACAGGACGTTGGACTACGATGGGCCTTTGGCCTCATCCAGCGGCCAAGCTCTTTTTATGTTCCTAGTTCCTAGGAAACTGTCTGACACTGAGACTCGCACCAGTGGCTCCACGGTCAGAGGCTGCATGCTTCTGAATAGCAGTTGTTGGAAACCACAGGAGGGGGAAGTTAAGAGCTGTCACCTTGTCTAGGGCTTCTGCATCTGTAACAGCTGCATAAGAGGCAAACGTTTTTCTGATGTTCTCAGTTTAAGTTTCTGAGATTTCCATTTAATGAGGTTTGCTAGGAACCACAGGAAGGGAGAGTGCTCTTGGTTTCAGGTCCTGCTTGCGGGCTTCCCATTGGGGCAGCTGGTTGGCTGCTATGAGAACAGGATGCTGGACTAGATGGGCTGTTAGCCTGATCTAGCACGGCTCTTTTTACCTTATTTTCCCACATGTCCTTCAAAATGTGACCGCTGTTGTCCTTCAGTTTTACCCTGGGAAATACAGAAAACTTTGCTAGGGGGCGGAAGTACTCACATTGTACGCCTTCAAGTCCACTTTGCTGATGCACTGGCCGCTCATGCAACTCTTGCCCTCGCCGCAAGGCGTCCCATCGGCCCAGGGAAAGTATTTGGTCTGGCACATGGATTGCCCGTTGATCTGCCCCGTGCACCACAAGGAGGTACATAGGGGGCGCATGCTGGAGCAGTGGCGCGAGTCAGGGCCAAAGCTCAGCTGGCATTGCTGGTCCACGTTGTAATCGCTGCCAGGGAAGACAGCTGGCAGGTGAAGGGGCTCACGTGGTTTGTCTAAGAGGCAGTGGCCTGCAGGGAAGGGGAAAGGGGAATCAGAGGATTGGTGAAGTTTAGCCCCCTGCTGAGCTTTTGCTGCCGGAAAGCTCCTGGTTGTGGAGTGTCCACTCTTCTTAAAAGATCACACTTTCCCATCCCCTCTGCAGAAAATTGTCTAGGTGCATTAGCTAACAGTCATTCATACCTGCTCCTGAACTATTAATACCCTATTCATTCCAGGAGCCTCCATGTTTTCATCCTCAGTCCGTTAGGATTAACTGAACGACACTGACGTGTGGTGAAGTGCATTGTATGAGTTGACCTTTCTAAGTTCCACTGTAAGGGATGCTCTGGTGAATGAGGTGGGCAAAAAGTTACCAATGACTTGGGGCGAGGGCAGTCTAGTGGCATAGAAATGGGACAGTCCTAGAAAGACTGAGACAGCAGGGTGAGCTGAACTGGAGGTGAAAGGGGCTTTGTACTTCCACTCTGGTGACTGAAGGATATGTTTATCAGTAACTACTAGGCTTTGGAACAGTTCCTAATCCCAATAACTTTTCTAGGGATGGGCAAATAGGTCAATTTTGGTTTCTCTCTCATTTTTCCAGTCGTAAGTTCAGTTCTTCACATTTCCACACTGGTTTGCAATTTTTTAAAATAAAAAAGACCTCATGCAAATTCATTAGCATTTTTGTGCAAATTTCTCCTACTATACACATTTTATATGTGATTTTCCCTGACATGCACATTTTTGCAAAACAATTTTCCCTAATATAATACATTTTTAATTACTATTTTCATGAATATATGCATTTTTATGCACACTTTAGGATATGCATTCTTGTTCACATTGCTTGGCAGGAGATCTGCACTGCAAAATGCGGACAGGTGCTCATTTTGAAGGACAGCTGTGTCATATTGTTTCAGCACGTGCAAATTAGGGGTTCTCCTTGGAACGCTAACTGAATCTAATTTCTACCCCATCCCAAGTCACAGAACAGTGGTGCTTAAGTTGCCCCATGAGGTCAGGATGGCGAGGAAGAAAATTTGACCACTGTGGCCAAGAAGATCTTATTGAACAGATGAGGAATACAGAAATAGGAAGGCAAAGCCTTACCGTGGTCGTTGTCTAGGAAATTGGTGATGAAGTGGGAGCTGCACGGTGACCACATCTCTTCGGGGTCTATTGGGGACATGATGGAGGCCATCATGTGGCGGGAGTTGGTGTGGTGGTTCAACTCTCTGCAGTGTTTGTCGTCATCGTGGAGCATGTTGAAGACATGACCTGTACATGGGGAAAGGTGTGGGGTGGAGGGGGAGAGAGAAGCTCAGCTCCAGCTCCTCATGAGCCCCTGCTTGTGAAGCAGCAGTATAGCCCCAGTTTATGAGTTTGTTGGGCAGGTGTGGGATCTGCTATCTAGGGATGCTGGAGGATTGCATCAGAAACAGAAATGGGAGTGGAAATTCCCACAATTCACATGGAATGGAAATCATGCAAGCAAGCGAATACAAGCAGTATTTGTTGTTGTGGGTTTTTTAGTCTGCAACTGTTATGTAAATAATT
Organism: Rhineura floridana; assembly: GCF_030035675.1. Taxonomy (NCBI): domain Eukaryota; kingdom Metazoa; phylum Chordata; class Lepidosauria; order Squamata; family Rhineuridae; genus Rhineura; species Rhineura floridana. The sequence goes on along the minus strand of NC_084501.1, from coordinate 19,189,610 downwards.
ACATTATTTGCTGCATTGGTTTTGATGTTTCCCTTCTGTTGAAATGCATTGAAATTAATTATGTAAATAATTACATAATTACATTATTTGCTGCATTGGTTTTGATGTTTCCCTTCTGTTGAAATGCATTGAAATTAATTATGTAAATAATTACATAAGGGTATAATGGATAGTGAGATGAATAACTTAGGTTTTCGTGGAAGCCAAATTGTAACAGAAAGGAAACAGGACTGATTGCAATGAACCTAGGATGGAAATTGCTGCCTCCTTTCATCCCTACTGCTGTTTTATGTAAGGTTTAGGGTGCCAGAATCTTAGTCTTATTTCTCCCCATGCTCACCTTTTTAAAAAAATAAAATGTCTCCTCACGCCTATCGTTCTTCCCCAAGCCCTCTAAATAATTAAAGCTGAAGAAATATGGAAAACCTATCTGCAACTCTGCATCAGTGCACTGGACTTCCCACAGAAGTCCCATTAAATTCACTAGGACTCACTTCCAAGTAGACATGCCTAAGGTTTGTGCTGCATCTCTCTTTCTTAGGGATGGGACCAGCTACCTCTTTGGCAAGGGTGGGTCTGTCAGGATGATCCCGTTTGAATGAAAGGTCCCCACTTACCAAGTTCGTGAGCTGCGGTGAAGGCAGCCTGGAGCCCGTCATCCTCCACGATGGAGCAGCTGCGTGCTGGGTCGCATACGGTGCCAACGTCTGCCATGCCCAGAGTACCACAGCTAGAGCGCCCACAGAGATCCTGCCAGAGAAAGACAAGTATAGACTGTCAAGGCTGCCATCCCACAGCGTGGGAGAAACTGACTTTTAATTGCTCAAATTGGAACCCACTTGTCATTAGGAGCCATTTTCTAACCCTGTCTTCCAAGGATGCCGTAAGGCAGTATGCATGGTTCTTCCCCCTCCACAGCCATTATCCTCACAAGAACCCTGTGAGGTAGTAGTGACTGCGAGGCAGCAACTGGCCCAAGATGTCCCAGTGAGCTTCATGGATAAGTCAGGGATTTGAGCCCAGGTTTTCCTGGTCTCAGTCTTAACAATCTACCCATTGGCTCTCAGCTAGCTATTTATTACAAAGAATAAGCCTCTGGTGCTCTTTTACCAGGCCTGAGTTTTGCTGTGATCCCTGGAACTTTGCATTAGTTAGTGAAGTGAGGATCATATCACTAAAATGCCAGTGTAGCTGACTTGCAAAATTTATATGGATTGCAGAATTCGGAATTTCCTGGTGCAGAATTGTGCACATGAGTGTTTCTAAGCAGCATGGAGGCTGTCAGACAGCAGCAAGCTTACCTCCCTGGTGAAGAGAATGGCTGTGTCGAAATGCTCAGGATCCTCATCACTGGGCTTGTTGAGGCCTTTCTGCCATGTGCAGAAATTCCGCAGCGTCTCAGCGGCATTGGAGGACACCTGCAACCCGTCCTCGGCTTCTCCAATGACAACCAGCCTGGTCACAACCAAGTTGACCGGGTTCTTCAAGCTAGGGTGGCGGAAGAACTTGGCGGCCGCCCCCATGATGGTGAGGAGGTACCTCTTGAGGCCTGCGCCGTGGAAACGTGCCATCTTCTCGTCGGCCACCACCAGCGTCTCCACATAGCGTGGGATGGAAGCAAAGCGCTGTAGGGGAGAGAAGCGACGAAGACAGGTGAGCTGGGAAGATGACGGGTGAACCTCATTCTGTCCCCCCAACACCACAGAGCACCCCAAGCTGCCATAGGCAGGAGCAGAAGACTGGGTGGGGATAAGTGAAATGATGGGTCCGTGGATTTAATTAATGTTGTCAGTAATACTTAGAGAAGGCCCATAGCTCTGAGGCAGAGCACACGCTTTGTATGCAGGAGGTCCCAGGTCCAATTCCCTGGTTAGAAGGACCATGAAGGACCAGGGTGGGAAACCTTCTAATCTCCATTTAGAAGAACCATACAGGACAAGGGTGGGGAACCTTTTGTTTTCAGCCTGAGGGCCACATTCTCTCTTGAGCAAATTTCCAGGGGCCACATGCCTGCAGTGGGAAAGGCTAGATGCAAAAGTGGGCAGAGCAGTGGATTTGTAGCTTTGTTCTATAGGTTACATTCCAGGCATGCAAAAGCCAGACATGTCTCTGTCCTCCATCAAAGCCAGCAAGAGGCATGATAACATTTCAAGGATGCTTTCCAGCCAGGCACAAACACTCAAGGAGGGTGTGGCCTAGCGGAGAGCCCTCAAGGCCAAAATAAATCTAGATTTGGCCCCCAGGCCTGGGGTTCCTCAAGGCTGATGTAGTCTGACCTGGTCTAAGGCAGCTTCCTAAATTCCTGTTCGCAATTTAGAAAGAACTTGTGAAAAGAGGCGGGAGAATCCATCTAAACCCATCTGATGGATTTATCAAAGCCACGCCACACACAGGGTATATGTGGAAAGTAAAATTCCAGATACCCAAAAAGATTTGAAAGAGAAGTATAAGGGCTTGGAGAATTTAAAATGATGCAATTTTGGTGGGGAAACAGACCTTGAATTGGAGATGGCCAGGGAGCTTGGATGGCTGATGGTTCTAGTGGATGGATTAATCAACCCAAGCTTCTATTGGTTAATCTGACAGAGCCCATTTGAACTGGGCGGGCTCTGGGGAAATGAACAACATGTGCCTGAATGCCTTGATGGCTCCAGGCGGCATGGGGGGATAACTACCAGAGAACTTGTGGGTAGCGAACTTCCGGGAAGGGTGACTTAGCCTGTGCCTGCTTTTGAGACGGGCTCCTGCCTCAAAAGAAGCTTATTCAGATATATCAGTCAGATTTTTTTTTTTTTTTGACTGATTAAACTTCTCCCGGGTAGGGAGAAACGAAGAGATTAACCTCAAAGCCTATTTTTGTTGGGACGACCAGATCTCATTAATTTATGGGACGAGGTCCAGCCGACGAAGGTGGGACGGATTTTCAACAACAAGCTCTATCTGATAAAGCGAACGTTCATCTTATCTTCTAAGAGAGAACGCACTAACAGGCAAGCACCCTTCTTTCTATATTTTTCTTTTACTTGACTTAAATTGTTGCTGTTTAAAAGAGATTTGCCAGATTGATCGGTTTTTGACATCTCACTGGGGAGCCATAACTTCTCTCTGCTACTCACTAATTAATAGCTTATCTCTGTTTTTGTTGCAAAAAGCTGTCCTGGATTTGCATTCTAAAGATATACACAGAAGAGGGATTTCTATTCCAGATTTTTATTTTGAAGAATATTATATTGTCTGAGACTACTCTCTTTTTGGTCTATTTTATTTTGACGAATCTGTTTCCTGACGACCGCCATTAATTGTTTCGATCCTGGGAACTGCATTTTGTTTACTTAAGCATGGAGAGATAAGGCTGTCTGCTCTGTTTATACTGTGATGTCACCAAGTTTGGAGTATTAACCCAATTGTTGCTGAAATAAGAAGTGGTTTTCCTATATTTTTCTTTTAAAATGGCAATTAAGAAAGTGGCTGAGAATCTGGAAATAACTATGTTTCAGAAAATAATGGATGAGATTGAGATAACGAAACAAAACCTGCGACAGGGTTGTAAGGAGCTGAAAATTGAATTGAGTAAAATGAAGCAGGAGATTAAAGATATAGGGGTCCCTGTGAGAGAGGTGACCCTGGAAGGGGTCCCTGTGAGAGAGGAGACCCCGGAGATTGGAACAAACGTGGAACAGGAAAAAGATTTGGAGTCTATGGACTTTAGAAACAAAATCTATTGTTTGGAGACACAGGAGATTAAAGACATAGGGGTCCTTGTGAGAGAGGAGACCCTGGAGACTGGAACAGGGGTCCCTGTGAGAGAGGAGACCCTGGAGACTGGAACAGGGGTCCCTGTGAGAGAGGAGATCCCGGAGATTGGAACAAACGTGGAACAGGAACAAGATTTGGAGTCTATGGACTTTAGAAATAAAATCAATTGTTTGGAACTCAATGTTATCTCTGAAGAAATTAATGAAGATTCTAGAGATAAAGTTATCAATGGCATGGATAATCTTCTGGACTGGAATGATGTGATGGAGCCCAATATAGAGAAAATCTATGGAATTAACTGCAGCCATGTGACAATGGAAAAACTTTCAAGAGATGACCCAGTGTATTTTGAAAAAAAGAACAGAGATATGATTTTACAGCAGTATTTCAGCAACCTATTCAGAATGGATGGCAAGAAAATATTTGGGATAGAGGTAATTCCCATCAGACTCTTACTATATGACTATGGCTTTGACAGCAAGATTATTATGGAATACTGATAATGGAAGATTGGATACTGAAATTACTGGACTTAACAAGACTACTGAAGATGGAAGATGGAAAATGGAACTAATAGGGATAATAGAACAATGGCTACTGAAATTACTGAACCTAACAGATTCTGATGTGATGGATTAATTGAAATGTTTATTTTGACTATGGTTATGACAATAAGATTATCATAATTAGTAATGAGATGGATTAATCGATATGCTTATCTGGAAAAAAAAATTGATAGATATATTTCTTAAAGAATTGAAACCTCTCTTTGACTTTTTGTGGAAAGAATAAAGTAATGTTTATGAGATTTGATGATTAAGTAAGATAACTACTGGAGGACAGTGATTTTATAATATGACTTAAGAGACAGGATTGTTATATATTATAGACTTATAACTGATTTGATCTTTGACAAATGGGAAGTCAATATTTTACTCTTTATTTTTTATTTTATTTTTCTTTTTTTCTTTTTGTTTAACTATTTTTGATTTTGTTTTTTGTCTTTGAATGTTTTATGATTTCGTCTTGTATGTTTTATGAAAATCTGAATAAAAATTATTGAAAAAAAAAAAAAAAAAAGAACTTGTGGGTAGCTCTCTTTTGACTGCACGCTGGACAGAATTCCTGAGGGAGGGAGGGCAAGAGACTTTAGGAGCAGTGTCTGCTTGCTGGCACAGAGCCTCAAGTGTCGAATCCTTCGGTGCAGCAGGAGACCAGGCACCAGAATCTGCCTTGTGCTAAGTGGGGGGCAAGGTCTCGTTGGGTCCGTGTGGTGCTGAGACATCCCTGCAACAATTGGAGGCCAGAGCTTGCCACAGCTATGCTGCAAACATGTGTCAAGGAAATGCAGAGGTGAAAGGCCAGGGTGATAAAAATATGATGGATGTTAACTTCTGTAATGCTGGGAGGGGGTCAGGGACGTAGGAAAGTGCCTTATACGGAGTCAGACCATTGGTCCATTTAGCTCAGTATTGTCGGCAATGCCTGGCAGCCACTCTCCAAGGATTCGAACGGGTCTCTCCCAGCCTTATCTGCAGATGCCAGGGATTAAGCCCGGCTGGGACTTTCTGCACGCAAAGCAGATGCTCTGCTTTCGAACTACAGCCTCACAGGAACGTAGGAAGACACATCAGCTGTTGGGAAATGGTACAACATCCAGCAGCTGCTAGAGTCTATGCCTGCACTCGTTTGAAGCCTGGAAACTCCCCTAAGCCTAAATGCTTGGACACCAGTTGTGCTTGCTCGCTCAGTGGTAAAGGGGAAGAGCATTCTGCACATGCCTCATGATGCTCTCTTATTTCCTGGGAAGAGGGACTGACTGTAAAACCACTGTGGGAATTGGAGCTCTGTGAGGCGGAACAGAGGCTTCCTAACAACTCTCAGCACTCTTCACAAACTATGCTTCCCAGGATTCTCTGGGGGGAAGCCATGACTCTTTAAAGTGGTATCACAGTGCTTTAAATGTACAGTGCAGACGGAGCCTCTGTTGGATACCGCTCGGCTGCTTTAATTTAAATAGAAATCCAACACACCTCACTCCAATGAGGGACAAGACTGTGAGCAGGTGGCCCATGTGCCTGTTCAGTCTGCATCCAGGTGCTTACTGATGCAAAGGGAGAGCCTCACCCCAGATTGTCCAGAGCTGTGGGCCTGGAACAGGTAGATCTCTGGGCCGGAGGCTGGGGACCTGAGACAGTAGGTGGTATACCAGGCTGCCCTACTCAGAATAGTTAACAGGACACAACTAACTTAGGTTTGTTCAGTTCAGCAGGTCTGCTCTGAATAAGACTTAGCTGAACACAGCCCTGTGTTGCACACAGGCCTCAGGAGCGTGCACAAAATTCAGGCCCTGCGATTGGTAGGAAGTCTGAGGCTCTGGATTGGCCAGGCCTAGTATAAATACTCAGAGCCTGACTGACTTTCTGGCCAAAGCCTGCAGCTCTGTAGCCAAAGGCAGCGTCATTTCCAGCCTTTGGTGACCCCGGCCTGGAGAACACCCCCCCGGTGGCCTAGAGGCAGTTCCCGCCACTTACAGAAGCAGCCTGCCTCTGACCCGGAGGCTTCTATGCCTCTGTGAAGCGGGCTTTCCTGTCATTTTGTGGGGGGGGGAGAGGGGAAGTGACCCATTGGAAGCTACGAGAAATCTTGCCAAGTAGCCTCTGAGGATATAGCCGGCTCCCCTTACAGTGGTGTTTCTAGCACATCCTAGGAAGTGTCTTTCATTCAAACTCTTCAGGCCAGCTATGAGGGCTGGTGTCATTGCCTAGCATTGTTGGACAGTTGCCAGGGATTGAGTCCCGGGGCAGGGCCCACCGCTGTTGCTTGCCATTCCAAGCAGCTGTAAACAGCTGGGTCTAGCCTAGGGATGGGCGAGAAATTCAATTCAGTTTGCATGTCAAGCCGACTCGATCAAATTTGCACTTTCTGAAAGAATATGAGACCTGAAACACAGCCATCCTTTGGAATTTGCACTTACTTGAATTTTGCAATGCAGTTTGCCAACCAACTAATCTTTACATAAATGCACATATTCAGGGAAAGTGAGCATAAAAATGAATATGTGAGAGAAAATAACATACAAAAATGCATTATGTGATGAGAAATGGCTTGTGAAAATGTGTACATTAGTCAAAACTGCACATGAAAATGTGTTTTATTAGGAGAAATTCACACTAAAATGCTGGAGAATTTTCATGAGAATTTAATTTTTAAAAAAAAGCAAACTCCTGCAGCAGAAGTGTGGAGAGACAAATGTAAGTTTGGAACAATGAGAAACTGAGAGAACTGAAAGTGACAGATCTTTCCATCCCTATAGTGTTCCTGTACATTTCCCAATATGTCCCCAAGGTAGCATCACTCCGGGTCATTGTGGGTAATGTAAATGGTGGCTGAACCCGGATGCCACTCAAAGCACTGACACACCTGCCTGGGAGGCCCCCAGAGAGGGAGGGCACTTTGCTCAGGACCAGGATCTGCCAGCCCTACAGGGCTTATGAGGTGCCATTTAAGCAGGTGTGTGTTTGTTTTTACCTTTGGGAGACGTGTGGCGCTCTCCAAGGTCCCCATCTTGACCCAGTTTTTTCAAGTACAGCGTATGTTGCTCAGTGTCAGAGCAAGTGCTTTGCCTGCAGAAGGTCTCAGGTTCAGTCCCCAGCATCTCCAGGTAGGCCCAGGAGAGACCCCTCTCTGAAATCCTCAAGAGCTGCTGCCAGTCAGTGTTGACAGTACTGGGCTAGATGGACCCATGTTCTAAAGCAGTATAAGGCAGCTTCCTACATTGGGAAAGGGCCATAGCTCAGTGGCAGAGCATCTGCCTTGGCTGTGGAAGATCTCAGGTTCAATCCCCACCATCTCCAGGTAGGGCTGGGAGGGACCCTTGTCTGAAACCCTGGAGAGCCACTGTCAGTCAGTGTAGACAATACTGAGCTCAGTGGACCAGTGGTCCAACTCAGTATAAGACAGCTTCCTGTGTTCCTATGACAGGCACCTTTGCTGTCCTCATGCATTCTGCCCCCCTTCCTCTGACCGCGGTTCCACTTTCTTGAGACCCTGTAATGGCTGTTCCAAGATGGACCCAGGCCAGGGAGACAGGGCCACTTAGCTGTGGCTTGCATCAGCATGGCGGGGCTGGTTTCTTTTGAGAAAAGAGTATCTCTTTCCCAACTCCAGCCAGTGACATCTCGCAGCCAGAGAACGAGGGAGGGATTGTGGGTGGTGGCGGGCGTGGAATCGCTGCCTCAGGACTGGGCTTTCCCTGCTACATTCTGTTCCGTTATTATCTCTCAGACTTGCTCCCAAGGAACAATCTGGAGGGTGCAGATACTGCAGATACTGCATCAAGGCCTCCCTTGCCACGTAGTGGGAAGGGAATGCATATTTAATAATTAACGTGTATTTAGGAAATGCAACCTGAAAGAAACTCAAAAAGTGAAAGCAGGCCTGTTTCTTTACAATGGGATCGGGCGAAAACACAGTACTAGGTGCTATGTATGGGACAGGCGCAGCCAGTCTCTGCCCCAGAATAATAATAATAATAATAATAATAATAATAATAATAATAATAATAATAATTTAATTTTTAGAATGCTTGCACTTGACAATGAAAAGCCAGGGGGAGTGGGGATCAGGGAATGATAAAAGTGGATAGCAAATAGGGGTTAGTCAGGTACCCTTGGAGGTGCAGGTAAATATGATATGATATGAAGATCTGATATGTACACTTTTTATAAAGTGTTGTGCAGTGGCTGTGAATGTGAGCTGAAAATTCCTTGCCTCAAATTTCCCCTGCAGCCACGTGTGAAATATAGCGTGGTGTAGCGGTTAGAGCGTTGGACTAGGACCTGGGAGACCAGGGTTCAAATCCCCACTCAGCCATGAAGTTTGCTGGGTGGCGTTAGGCCAGTCGCAATCTGTCAGCTTAACCTACTTCACAGGGTTGTTGTGATGATAAAATGGAGAGGGAGGTGAACCATGTACACCACCTTGAGCTTGGAGAAAAGGTGGGATATAAAACAATAAATGAATTGTCCAGTGACCTTAGCCTCTCCCCACCTGCAATATGGAGTTAATAAATACTTGGGCCCTACCTCACAGGGCTGATGTGTTAAGATTGTGAAGGCAATGTATGCAGAGCAGTGCAGACACTCTCACAATGTGCTTTTTTTTAATGTGAGGTAGCATTGCTATTTAATGTTCCTTGATGACCCCAATCCCCGCACGTAGAAAGTTAGCGGAAGTCAGAGAAGACTTCTGGCAGGAAGGCCAGCGGGCAGAGGGTTTGCATCCAAAAGGTTTGCATTCCCTGGCCAGGGATGCAAAAGTTGACATTCTCTGGGGTTTGGGGTGTTCATTCCTCCAGGTAGTAACTACTAAAGGCTGTATCTGACTAGGTGCTACACAGCGTTAGGGATGGAAGAATCTGTCAGTTTCAGTTCCCTCAGCTTCTGATTTTTCCAATCTTAAATTCAGTTTGGGAAAAACCCGGGTAAGTGTGAACGGCTGTGTTTGTGTTCTCATGTCGCTTCAGAAAGTTGAGAGATTCAGCTTGAAATGCAAACTGAATAAAATTTCTCCCCATCTCTGCTCAGAGTAGATCCACTGAAATTAATGAACCGAGGTTAGTCATGCCCGTTAACTTCAGTGGGTCTACTCTGAGTCTGGCTAGCATCGCGTACAACCCACTGTAATTATAAAGTTAAGTAATTGTTATGATTACTAATAACTGTGGTTCTGATCAACTATTGTTGGCTCTGTCTGTGATGGATACCACAACAGTCTTCTGCAACCTGGTGGCCTCCAGATGTTGTTGGACTACAATACCCATCATGCCTGACCATTAGTCATGCTGGCTGGGGCTGGTGGGAGTTAGTGTCCAAGAATATCTGGAGGGTACCAAGTTGGAGAAGGCTGGACGACAATCAGAAAACAGGAACAATTCATAACTATTGTCAGGTAAGGCCAGGTGTCCTTAGACCAAGAGTCCCTGGCCACAGCCAGTGTCAAAGAACAGCACAGTTGGGCACCTGCCCTGGCCCCACACCCCAATGGGGGACCCACTACTTACATACCCCAGAGCCTCCTGGTTCTACGCATCCTCCTTGCTGTTGCTCCCTGTTCACTTGCTTTCTCTGAGCATGTAAAGAGCAGAAGCCACATCTCCTTATGGGTAAAGGTATGGATTGGGCCCCGAGGGAAAGGACAGGCAAGCGACGAACAGCAGTGACAAGGACACTAACGAGAGGCGTGCTCACTCTGGGAGGGAGCCCACTTGATCACAAGTGCCCCCAATGTTTGGACCGGACACCGCTAAAGGCTCCCAGCAGAATGGGGACAACATGGGACCTATTTGGGCCAAGCCTCACCAACTGGCTGTGGGCATATTCTCTTGGGGAAACTTTTGGCTGTGGGGAAAGCTGTGGCTCATTGGTAGAGCGCCTGTTTTGCACGCAGAAGGTCCCAGGTTCAATCCCCAAAGGCATCTCCAGGTAGGGCTGTTAGTGTCTCTCATCTGAGACCCTGGAGAGCTTCTGCCTGTCAGTGCAGACAATGCTGAGCTAGATGGACCAACGGTCTGACTTGGTATAAGATAGTGCCCTCTATTGCATAGAAGCAAAAGGGAGATACTAAGTTAAGGACATCTTCCTTGGAGGGCGGGATCGAGGACAACCCAGAACCCAACAGCATGTGCAAAGGATTACTGGAGAGGATTTTTGCCAGCTGTGTTGCCCTTGCCCTGCTCCTGCTTAAACCAGCAAACGTCCACTCTTACCTTTGCTCTCCTGGGAGATTCTTCCATCCTGGGCAAGAGTCTGCCTCCCAGGCCTGTCACGCTCTCTGGTGCCTGGGATCCAACACCGCATGTTGGTCCGTCCTCTTTCTCTGCCATCTTCTTTCTCACCACGTGGGCACCAGTTCCTCCTGCCGAGTTAGGGGCTCCCCCTTCCAGGGGTTGCACGTGGTACTCCGCACCACGGTACTGCAGCACCCCCAGCAGAGACGCCCCGTCGTAGTTGACTGCCACAATCGATTCCGGGTCAGAATTCACTGTCCCAGTGAAGTAGGCCCCTCGCTCTGTCAAGTCATCTACCGCCTGCCCAGACCTGCCCAAATATTGTACCGTCAAGCCCTCCGCGACAAAACTGGGGTCTCTCTCTAAATTTAGGACCAGTTCTTCACTGAACACTCGGAAGCGGTACGAGAGCTGCTCGTCCAAGCTACCACCATGGCCCAGGCTGTTATCGAACAGGCCACCCTTGTCCTCCTCCTGACCTGCAGGATGGAAAGTGGCATTGAGTCTCTCGGGAAAAATTATTTCTTCTCTATATTGACCAAAGCGAACTCGTTCGTCCGTTGCAAGGACCAGATTGCAGCAGGTGGTAAACAAAAGGAGAAACATTTCGGATGAAATGTTTCTTTTTAAAAAAATGAACCTTGAAAATTTTCGGGGAGAAATTTCGTCTAAGGAAAAAAGAGAAGTCCCTGAGATTAGCAAAAAATAAAATAACTCAGGAGATGTATCCAAAGGATGCAAACAATAGAGGCAGTTGATGCGACTCCTTCTCTGCTATCTGTGGTTCACAGCACTTAAGCAGAGAGCTTCCATCCCCTTTAGGTTTTATAGCCACAAAAAAGCCACTTCCAGTCACCACTGCACACGCCTGAGCCTTTGCTATTTTAGCAACAATCAGACGGACAATCAGAATTTCCTTTTCCAGAATTGTATGGGTCTCTCTCTTCCTCTGTCAGTGCAGTCTTTTCCAACAGATTTTGTTTTCTTTAAAAGAGCAGCAATCTGGAAGTCCGTGCAACAGGATGGAGTTGAGGTTTCCCTTTTCTTTTTAAAGAAATAGAAATATATAAATATCTAATTTTAAAAAGCAGCTTCAGCTCCCTTTTGAATTAAGGAGCTCCAGTGAAAAGCCGGTGGAAGAGGAGGGCAAAAAAACCAACCCCACAAGAAATGAATGTTAATTCCACTTTTTCTTTTCTCTTCCTCTGCCTAATAATCCTTGGCAACTTTGTGAGCATGAGGGAGAGAAAATGTGTGGATGTGATGTATATGTGTGTGTTTGTATATCTATATCTATATATTAATCTCTCCTCCTTTACTAAATTGCTCTGTAGTAGTTTGTCCGAGCGACCGACTCCTTTTAACAGCTGTTTCTTGGCTCTCGCTGATTGGCTGCTGCACATAGAGACGCAAACTGTGAGTTGTTTGATGAGATCATAAATTACGAGAGTTTGTGTGTTTGGGATTTTTCTTTCTTTTCAGTAAGGGGGGTTGCATTGGGAAATGATGGTTCTGTCATTGGCTGAGGGCCAGTTGGCTGGAACTGTTTTAGTTGGGATGGCGCCAATTTCTGACACAGCTTTTCCCCCCAATCTTCTTCTTCTTCTTTAGGTTAAGCACAGTGGTGGGACCTACTCTTTTGTAGATTCCCTCCAGCTGCATCTCTGGCTGTGTAGAGGTTGCTGGGTTGTGGGTTTTTTTGTCCAGAGATTTACCTGACTTCCAGTCATGAACTTTTTACAGATGTTGCATTGCTATCGTGAGAGAACAGCATGCTGGTTCAGAGTTCAAATCCTCCACAATCCACATCTGCTGAGGTGGAGGGATGGGAGCCTTCCTTGTGCTGATTGCTCCTAGTCCACATGGTTTAAAAGAGATGTGGCCCTCCAGATGTTGCTGAACTACAACTCCCATCATCCCTGGCCATTGGCCACGCTGATGGGAGTTGTAGTTCAGTAACATCTGGAAGTCCAAAGGTTCCCCACACCTAGTTTAATTGAATCCTTTTTACAGCTTAGGACCTGGCACCCTAAATGCTAGCCTACTCCCATAGAAACTGATATGGCCAGTCACATCACTTTCAGGGAACCTTCTTCAGGGGCTTCATCCATGACCGTTGGACATGCTGGCTGGGGCTGATCACTATCACCATCATCAATCATCATGGAGTCCAGTGACATCTGGAGGACCACATTTTCCTCACCCCTGCCCTAATCCTATATATACTTACCTGGCTGGACTAGAAATATGTTCCATTGAACTGTATGGGACGCATTTGCAAGTCCGTCCTCAAGGAAGTGAAAGTCTTTTGCTAGCAAAACAAATAGGAATTGTCAGGCAAGGAGATTATAGGATATACTAACAATAAATTGATAAAATCTGGGGAAGGTATTAATGTAAGAATAAAAGGGAAGAAGAAGATATCTTGAGGAAAAACTGGAGTCCCATTAATGAATATGGTAAAGTAATAGCGTAACATTCACAATCAAAAGCAGTTTTTAATATTATATTGAATTACATTAGAATTTCTGTGATAGAATAATCTACTATAGGTGTGATATACTTGTTCATGACTGAGGTCAAGTTTAAGACTAGCTAGCTAGCTGAGATACATTACATGTATATGTATATATACATGTGTGTATACAGTACTTTTTTGGGGGGAAATTAGGTGTTCATATCTTGATAAAAGTACTGTGGATGTCAACACAAACTGGCTGCCATGGGCAGCAAAAACAGAGGTGATAATGATAATAATAATAATAATAATAATAATAATAATAATAATAATAATAATAATAATAATAATTTATTTGTTAGTCGCCTGTCTGTCCGAATTAACGGACACTCTAGGCGACTTACAGCAGCAACAAAATACAATACACAATACAATAAAATACAACCACATTCATCAATTAAAACTAACATCAAAAACATCAGTTAATACATTACAAACTAATCTAGCTCGAAGTTCCTGTAGGCCTGCCTGAAGAGCCAGGTCTTTAAATTTAAATTTTAATTCAAAACCTCTTGTCAACTGCACAACCTGAATTTGGTGGTACAGAATTGAATCTGACCCCAAATTAGGAACAGTCTGGAAGTGCCCGTTTGTGTTATTTGTGATGGAACTCTGTATCAGTGAATACCATCACAAAAAATCACCCCCCCCCAAAATAGACATGAATATGCATTGCATATGTGTATATGTGTGTACACATAAAGCTGATGCTGATGTATTATGTGTAAATAATAATAATAGTACAGTAATAATAATAGGCTTGTTGTTGTTATTATGCACTTTCAAGTCGATTATGACTTATGGCACCCTATGAATCAGTGACCTCCAAGAGCATCTGTCCTGAGCCAGCCTGTTCAGATCTTGTAAGTTCAGGTCTGTGGCTTCCTTTATGGAATCCATCCATCTCTTGTTTGGCCTTCCTCTTTTTCTACTCCCTTCTGTTTTCCCCAGCATTATTGTCTTTTCTCGTGAATCATGTCTTCTCATGATGTGTCCAAAGTATGATAACCTCAGTTTCATCATTTTAGCTTCTAGTGACAGTTCTGGTTTAATTTGTTCTGACACCCAATTAAATAATAGGCTAAATACAGATATTTTCCAGGCATTAACTTAGAAAGATCCAAAGTAAACATTGATTTGTTAAGCACCATTGTTTAACGTTGTGGTTGTTCTTGGCTGTGTAAAAACAAACAATTAGATCTGTATCTAAATTTTTTGTATGGTAAGTTTTCTCCTTTTCCTTATCTTCCTGTTATATATTTGGAATCAATCAATTAATAAAACATTAAAATTAAAAAGAGGGAGAAATACTTTAAAAATACATTGGCAAGCAAGGACATCAGTAGCACATCAATGCTACCAATGTAAATAGCTCTGAATCTGGTTTAACTGCTTTCCTTCCACGAATAATGCTGGGAAGCATTCTTTGAATGCAGGCTGAAAAGTCAGTCCTTGGCCCTTGACAGGAAATCAGTTCCATCCCATGAACGCCTCTCCCCAGGAGTAAAAAAGAAGAAGAAGCGGGAACTGGACCTTTAGGGCGAAAGGGGTGCTGCCCCACCAACTTCAGTCTGCCCTCAGCTGCCCGACGCCTGCCTACCGTTTTTACTTACAACCAGTCATGGGGTGGCTGTACCTGTGATTGGCTGTAGCTCCATCTATTGCTGGTCACCCCTGCTGTCCACCCTACCAGTCTCAAGGGGCACTGGCCACCACTGAGTAAAAAGACAATAATGATAATACACCGAACAAGTAACAATTTGCTGCCTTTTAATGGTATCCCAGATAAGCAGTTTGAGGCAGCACCTCGCTCTGCCTAATGGCAGGGCTGGCCCTGGCCAAGACACCCTGTGGTCAATCTGAGTAATTCCCGTAGCAACACCACGACGGGCCTCCAAGAGGGCTTTTGGGGTAGTCACCTTTGTGTTTATAACTCTTAACCTTCCCAGACTATTTTGTCCTCTGTGATGAAGATGGTGATGTCTTTGTACAGCCTAGGTCTTGCTCTGTCACTGTCAGGGGGTCATGCAAGAGCTGCCATTTTAGAGCAGACTCCCTGCCTTTCCCAAAGATCTTCTGGGAACACGTCTCACTTTCCCACAGCCCCTTGGGCTTTCTTTGGGACAGCTGGGAGAGAGGCCAAATCGAGTGTGGCTCAGCACAGCAAGACATAGCTGGGGTTTCCCAACACACAGCCCTTTTGAAAGAGAGGAGAAATCAGGCTTGTTTCTCATGGCTTGGCAGCCGGGCTGGACAATTGCACTTTCCTCAGCCTGTGGCAGTCCTCTCTCTCTCTCCCCTGCCTGCCTGCCTGCCTTCCATCCATAGGGGAAGGAGCTCTTTCTTACAGTGTGGTGTCTTTGCTGACTTACAACAGAAGGGGACCCAGCAAAGGGTTATTAGACTTAGTGATGGGGTAAAGAGAATGGCTAGAGTCCATTTCCCCCCTCTCTCTCATAGGGAAATGCGATTCAGTTCACATTTCAAGCTGAATCTATCAAATCCGCACTTTCTGAAACAATATGAGAACCAAAACACAACCACCCTTTGAAATCCGCACTTGTTTGAATTTTGCGATGTGGTTCGCTAACCAAACAGTGTTTACAAAAATGCATACGTTAGGGGAAAGTGTGCATGAAAATGAATATATGAGTGAAAGTAATATGCAAAAATGCATTATCTGACAAGAAATGGCTGGCAAAACTGTGTACATTAGTCAAAATGCCTACAAAAATTTTATTCAGAGAATTTCACACTAAAATGCTGGAGAATTTTCACAAAGATTTTTTTAAAAATTGCAAATTGCTGCAGAAATGTCAAGAACAGAATTTATGACTGGAAATGTTAGAAACTGAGAGAATTGAAACTGATAGCTCTTTCTATCGCTACTCATAATACTAAAAACTCAGGGCTGTCTAATTTCTCTCTCTTGCCTAATACTTAAGACTCAGGGTCGGTTCAAGATTTGCCTGTCTTGTCTATACCACCAAAGAAAGTATCTCTCCACACAATGCACTGTTCATATAAGAAACTCATTGCCACAAGATGTGTTAAGACTCAATCATGAGCTTAGGTGGCTTTGTTTATTTAATTTTTTTAATGGACAAATTCACCAAGAAAGACAGTTCTGTCAAAGGCGATTGGCCAGGGATGGGAGGAACCTGTGGTGACCCTCCAGAAGTTGTTGGACTCCAACTCCCATCAGCCCTGGCCAGCATGGCTGATGGTCAGGGATGATGGGAGCTGGGGTCCAGCAACATCCGGAGGGCCCCGGGTTCCCATCTCTCTGATTGGTCAAAGCAGCGAAATCAGGCGTTGTGGGCCCAAGCCTGTGGAAGTCCTTCACCAACTCCAGAGTCAACAGGGAAGCATCTTGCTGAACGTCAGGTGCATGCATGACGAAGACTTCCTTGTTTCAGGAGGTGTTTTAAGGCAGGGTTTGTTTATGATTAAACATTTATTTATTTAAAACACTTACATACTGCTTAATCGTTTGCGTTTCTAAGCAGGGTTCATGAAAACAAGCTGCAGATAGAAATGAAACCATCAGACGATAAAAATCATCGTAAAACCAAGCACTGTTGTAAAATGCCTGCTATTCTTTGTTGTTTTTACAGGTTATTTATATGTATGCTGCTTAGAAGTGCTAACAATTAAGCGACAGAGATTTACATGTCTTTAATAAATGGAAAAAATGTGGAGGGGCCCTAGCTTTCATTAATAAGCACAATGGACTGTGTGATGGATTAAAAAACAACAGCGGCCATACAATTTGTACATTCTCTTTAACGCGGTGTCCACAATGAACAACTGATATATGACATTCTCTCTGTCTCTCTCTTTCTCTCTTTGTCCCTCCCCCCTTTCTTTTTCTTTGTCCTCCTCTAACCCTGTCTCTCACCCTCTCCCTTTCTCTTGGCTCGGATTCAGACATCGCTGGACCGCCTCCTGTCTTGACTCAGCCAAAGGAGCAGGAGGAGATCCTTTTGGCTAACCAGGCTTGTTGGAGAAACCTCAGCACCCCTTTCTGGAAACCTCAGTTTTACACACACACGCACACACACTTTACCATCCCCCTTTGCTGCATTGTACTTTCCTGCCCCCCTCCTTTAACCCCCTCCCCCAATTTGCCCTCCTTTCCAGCCTCCCCACGTTATTTTCATTCCTTTGTGATCTTTATTCTCTCCCTCTGTAGGTCGTGTATTTATGTTCCTGCGGTTCGTTCGGCTTCTCTCTCCCACCCCCTTTTCACATCTGTTCCATACATCCTCCCCCCTCCCGATGTGCTGAAGCTTTTCTGCGGCCAACAAGATACTCTCATCTTTTCCTTTCTTTCCCATTCCCTTCTTACCCCCAACCCCCACCACCCTCATCTGTGGGAGCGTTCCAAACTGGAGAGGTCCGCATCTATTGTAGGTCAGGAGAAAAACGCCCTAGGGGAGAATTGGGTTCCCCGGCAAACCCACCACCAGTGACAAGCGCAAACACAATCTGTGCTCGTTCTTGGAAGCTGGCAACAGAAATATACCCTCACCCTCCTCTTTGTTTTCTTGGTTAGGAACACCTTGGCGGCATCCCCCTAACACCTTGGCGGCATCCCCCTAACACCTTGGCAGCATCCCCAATACGATTAAAAACTTAAAATGGTACTAAGCAAGATTTGGGAGGGCTGGATTTTTGTTTCCCTTTGAACATCCCTCAGACACCGCTTTCTGAATCAAACATTACATCTCCTGATAGCGTCCGCAGTCCCAACCCTTTGCACACAGGGCCAAACAGCAAGGCGAGGAAAATAGGTCAGGCCTTTCAAACGATCGCCTTTCACTCAGCTTTCTCAAAAGGTACAGAAAGCAGCCCCCACACCCCTCGGGGCCGGCCGTAGGGGTGGGCGAGATGTGTGCCCGCCCTGGGCACCAAGACAGACTCAGCAGCTTAGTGCAGGGCTGGTGCGCTAGGGAACATTTTTCAGCCCGAGGGCCACATTCTCTTCTGGGCAACCTTCCGAGGGCCACACGGGGCAGGAAGCCAAAGTGGGCAGAACAAGTAATGTACATTTCATGTTTATTTAGTTATTTATTTATAAAAGTATATACCTCCCTCTTGCAAAAGATCAGGGCAGTAGACAGGAACATGCGTGCACAGTAGGCTAGCTTCTACACGCACAATCCGCATACCCCTCTCTGGCCTCCATCCAGATGAACAAGAGGCACGATCAGGGTTCAAAGATGCATTCCAGCATGGGGAGACTTCCCAGGGCCAGATGGAGAGGCCTGGAGGGCTACATTTGGTCCCAGGCCTGACTAGCGTGCTGTCTACCGTGAGGTGGGGTGAAATTGTTGAGAGATCTGGGCCCTCCTCACGGGCATTGCTGGAAAAGTCTGGAAGTTGCAGGGCCTGTGAAACTGCTAGGTTGTGCAGTCCGCCACCATCCACACAACTTGGCAACCCTCCTCGTCCAGCGGGCTATTTATCCCAAAGCTGGCTGTGAAATACCTATAGATATAGGTAAAGGACCGGGTGGGTGTGGGGTTTTTATTTTTTGGTTTTTTGGAAGCTCTGTCTTCTCCACCTAAGAAACACAAACTTTGGTGAGAGAACAAATTGCATACATTGAATATAATACACTGGCTTGCTTTTGCACAATAGATGTTGCATTAGGCACTTACAGCCTTTGGAGATTTTTCAGCAGGCATAGGGACTAGAAACATATACAGGCCTGCCTTCCTTCCTTCCTTCCTTCCTTCCTTCCTTCCTTCCTTCCTTCCTTCCTTCCTTCCTTCCTTCCTTCCTTCCTTCCTTCCTTCCTTCCTTCCTTCCTTCCTTCCTTCCTTCCTTTCTTGAAGCTGAGATTACTTAAAGCCCAAATTCTGGACCAGCCAGCAAATTTACAGGCACAGCAATCCCATCAAACTGTGGGGTTGGGTTTTCTTTTCTGGAGAAGCTGCTCTTCATAGGAAGCGGCTTTATAGAATGCCAAGTCAGATTCTTTGCCCCTCTAACCCAGTATTATGAACTCTGACTGGCAGCAGCTCTCCAGGATCTCAGGCAGAGAAGGACTTTTCACAACACCGGCTACCTGATCCTTTTCACTGGAGATGTCAGGGATTTAACCTGAGATCTTTTGCATGCAAAACAGATGCTCCACCACTGATCTGCTGTCCTTTCCCCTTCTCTTGCCACAGCAGCAACTTTCCACAACTGACCTTTCCCCTTCGCTGGAATGTTTGTGAACATTCTGTGGCATTGCAGTAGCTTAGCCACTTTGCAGCTGGGCTCATTTTTAGCCATATAACGTGCTAACTCTTGTGCTGGAACATATGCGTTCAAGTCTCTTAAGTCTTTCATTATGTGTCTTCTCTAATGTCAGTAGCACAGCTCTCACACCGAGCGGTTGCCACTCAGTGTTCATTGAGGCTTTTGCCCGTGGTAGGCTGAAATCATCATTTCCCAAACCTCTTTATTAACCTATATTTGGAACAGAAACCGGACCTGGAAGAACCATTTCCCGCCCTCTTTCCTGTTAAGTGTTTGACTCAGGAGAAAGGGGAAGGATTGGGGGTGGCTAGGGGGCTGATTACTCAGGCAGCTGCGAAAGGAAATGCTGTCCATCTGTTGTGGAACAAAGCCTTACTTCCGTCTGTGACCGCTACCAACACCAACACACCCACCTGTGACTGTTACCTTTTTCGGTCCTTAGAAAAGCATACAGGAAAACATGACTCAGCCAAATCCAGCAGGGGCCTGTGAGAGAATGAGACCTGCTCACCCCGAAAGCCACAGAGAAAAAAAATAGGAATTACTTGCAGGTCCTGCAACAAAAGGTTGCAGTGTGAAGTGCTCCTGTTCAGGTTTCCAGCCAGGCATTCTTTCTTCAAGGATGTTCCATTCTGCCCCCCCATCTTTCTGTTCCTCCCCCCCCTCCAAGAATTGGCATTTTGTGCCCACTATCCTCTTCAGGGTTGGGCAAATCTGGCAGTGTTGCTTCTCTCAATTTCTCCTTTTTCCAAACTTCAGTTCAGTTCTCCACAACCTGCAATTAAAAAAACAAGTCATGAAAATCCCTCAGCATTTTAGCGTGTATTTACCCTAATATACACATTTTTGTATCCAATTTTGCAGAATACACCCATTTTTGCAAGGCGTATTTCCTCTAATATAATGAATTTTTGTGCATTAGTTTCACATTTATAGGCACGCTTTATTCTAGCATATGCAGTTTTGTACATACTGCTTGGCTGGGGCATTGCAAAATTCAGAGAAGTCCAAATTTTGATGGATGTCTGTGTTTCGGTTCACGTACCGTTTCAGAAAGTGAAAATTAGGCGGGTTTGCCTTTCAGTGTGAACTGAATTGAATTTCTTCCCCATCGCTAGTTTTAGCTTCCTTCTCAAGGTTTCCAGGGGAATAAACTCTTGTGGCGAAGGGCTATTCATTGTTGTTGCCTCTCCCCCTAATCCATCAGACACCACATCTAGAAACTGGGCTCCCCTAACCCACTATATGCCATCCTTCAGCCCTGCCAGCTGCCGCCAAACTCCGCCCATATCCAATAGGCTCCACGCCCTGCTAGCCCCCCCCCCCCCCGGTTTTCAAGTCTGGGTCTCTGAAAACCTGGCAAGCTTACAGTTAAGGAGTTAGGCCAAAGGCTTTGCAACAACAACAAAAAATGACATTTTTGAGGAAGAGGAAACGATAATGCTTTATATTGTTTCCTAAACCCTTGCAGGGTTGAGTGAGCCCATTTGATTGTAAGCTCCTCAGGGCATTGCTCTGTTCTCTTGTACTCTTGTACTCTGAAAAGATAGATAGATACAAAAGGGCTGTACAGTATTATTGTAGTTGACCATATACAACAGTTTTCAGCGTTAGGGTGGGAATATGATCACCTAGAAGTTCGGTAGTGGTGCTGTTGCTAGTCAAGAAACTTTTAAAAATTCTGCAACCCTGCCTAAGAGGGCTGCCTCTTAAAAATAATCTATACCAGCTCTAAAAACCTTGGAATATTTTTTTTGAGCCCTGATTAGTGGTGTATGTTTATTTGTCTAACACCCCCCCCCCCCGCCGTCCCCTTTGCAGAATTTTTTTGGTCTGTGTGATGGAAACATACAAAGAGCAAAAAAATCTATAGGAAGGTCTAGCCAGATTTGCTTTTTTTTTCTTGGTCTGGGAAAGCTAGCCAGACCTTCGAGCTTCTTTCTAAGAATACATCCAGCCATGATTTGTGAGTTGTCTCTGGATTTGATCTGGGAACTTCTGCCTCGTTGACACCATTGTTTGGGCTTGTATGGAAATACACGTAAAATCTTCTCCATGGACAAAATATGCTGGATCAGTTGCATGTGTTCTGTTCTAAATGTGTGCTGAAGCTGTTCTAGATTAGAGCTGAAACTGCCAAATGCCTTATTATCTTGTCTGCAAGTTCCTTCACATCCATTGGCTTAGTTGTTGAGATGTAACAGAATTTTCACAAACATTCTCACTGCTCTTGGGGGGAGGGGACTGTCAGCAACAGAATGTTGATAAACAGTTACTTCTTCGGGATAGATGTGAAAGGGCAGTATAGATCTGAAAGAGCCAGGATTACTAAACAGGAGGAGGAGGAGGAGGGCCAAGGGGAGCCATGAGTCTAGCTGTTCTGAAGCTGGATGGCTGTGTGAGGGGTTACAAAGTTAGGCAATGATCTGAAAGGGAGACTTCAGAGACGGATGGGTGGAGTGATGGCCTGAGAGGAAAAGGAGCAGGGACAGGATGTTGGAAAAATGAGGATCAGTTAGAATTGGGAGGGGGTGGAGGGAGGAAGCTTTGCATAGAATCACTTACAATAGTCCCCTATTGTTTAAAGGCAAGAATTTACCCATGGGCCTGAATTTCATTTTTGTTTCCTTTTTAAGTTTTGACATTCCTCCTCTCCCCCTGCCCCCAGTGATCATGAGGGCTAGAAAACTGCTGCTGTTTTCAAAAAGAAAGTGGGGAATTGGTGATCATTTTGTACAAGGTGCTTTTTGGAGACTGATGGGGGGCTCTGCCAGGCAGTCAGTTTACTGAGCCTTCTTCTTCCTGATTTGCTGGCACAAACTAGGTTATGCGGAAGTTAGATGATAGCCAGTCTTTATTGAGCAGTGGCTGCAATCTGTTTGCGGGGCAGTTACACAGCAATGAGCAGCCGCCCTGCATTCATCCTGATTTGCTGGCAGGGCGTTTACAATGTTTCCCTGTTAATTGTTCATCCATCCCAGACTTTTCAACGCGTCTCCCTGTCACTTTCCTAACCGCAAAAGTCCTTTCTTTGTTCTTTGTAGTGGATCTGTTGTGCCAGGGCAACAGAGCTCTTTAATCCACCTCAAGTGCGCAAACCTAACGTTCTGGCAGGTGCTTGTATCCCTCCTGCAAAATATTGACAGTCTGGAGGCAACTCTTGTACTACCATCTCAGTACAAAAGGCACTCCATCTGCATGTGTGTATATAAAATTGACCAACCCACAGCTTTCCCCTGTAAAACGCAGAAGCAGTCCCTTTCCTACCGATCCTTTGACAGGGAAGAGCTACGATTTCAAGTCCCTTCCAGGGAATGCACAGCAGACTCTGGGCTGCACAGCAGAGTATATTCCCCTGACTTGGCCCATCAGATCGGTCCCTGGGATTGCACTGCTTTCCCCTTATCTCCTCCCTTCCCCTCTCTGGGCCGTGCAGTGTCAACTCCCATCCTTCTAAAGCCACCGAGCTGAGTGGTCAGAGCATCTGCTTTTCATACAGGTTCAATCCCCAGCATCTCCTGGTGGGGCCTCGAAAGACTCCTTGCCTGAAACCCTGGAGAGCCACTGCCAGTCAGTGTAGACAGTACTTGGCTAGATGGACCAAGAGTCTGACACAGTATAGGGCAGCTTCCTATGTAGAATCGCAGAATCGTAGAGCTGGAAGGGGCCTCTAAGACCATCCAGTCCAACCCCCTGCACAAGGCAGGGATCCAAATCACAGCATTCCCGACAGATGGCTGTCCAGCTGCCTCTTGAAGGCCTCCAGGGTTGGAGAGCCCACGACCTCTCTAGGTCCTCTCCAAATGAGGTTGGGAGAGAACCCTGCCTGAAACCCTAGACAGCTGCTGCCAGTCAGGGTTGACAGCACTGGGTTAGATGGACCAAGGTTTGGACTCTCAACAGAATGCAGCTTCCTATATTCCCAGCTGTGCTGGCTGAGGCTGATGGGAGTTGTAGTCCAAAACATCTGGAGGACATCAGGCTAGGAAAATCTTTCCTACAGGAAATGGTGACTCCCTCTTCTACTTTTATTTTTCCCGTTCCCGCTGGGATATGATGAAGACCTTGCTTTGAATTTCCCTGCACCAGCCCTGGTAACCAGTTTCCAGACTTTCGCCATCTAATCAGCAGAGCAAAGAGTGGCACAGCTTCAACCGGACGAGGAGGATGTGGGAAATTACCTGCTTTAATAGGCTCTGTTTCCTCCCTGCCAGGAATTACCCATCCTCACCTACACAGACACAAAGAAAGGTGGGCTTTGTAGTGTTTATTATGACTCATCAGTGTTCCAGAGTGCCTGGAATTCCTTCAGGATGCTCCTCTTCCTTAAAAACCCTCCTCTAAACACACCTTTCCCCGTGAGCTTTTGAATACCACCTCATAGTCTTCATCCTGTACGGAAATGAAGACTAAGTATGTGTCTCAACTTGCCCTCTATTTCTGATGTTCTGGGGGTGAGTGCTGTTCTGTACGTAATCAAATAATCTCTTCTCACAGGCTTTCCCAGGGCTCAGAAATGGTCAGAACGAGAGTGCCTCCAAGCCATAGAGAGAGGAAACTTCCCTCGCCTTGCCCGGATGATTTCCTGCCAGACATTTGTTGGCTTTAAGCCTCCTTAAGTAGTCTGTGAGTGCACCAATTTTTGATCCAGAAACTGCTTAGTAGAGCAGTTCAGCTATCAAATAATTACTGCTGGTATATGTAAAAATAAAATAAAATCATCAGGATAGAATTCTATGACTAGCAGGTCAGGATTTGTTCAGGTCTGTGGCTCTGTGAGGCAAACGGGGTCTCCTAACAACTCTATGCATCATAAGAACATAAGAAGAGCCTGCTGGATCAGGCCAGTGGCCCATCTAGTCCAGCATCCTGTTCTCACAGTGGCCAACCAGGTGCCTGGGGGAAGCCCGCAAGCAGGACCCGAGTGCAAGAACACTCTCCCCTCCTGAGGCTTCCGGCAACTGGTTTTCAGAAGCATGCTGCCTCTGACTAGGGTGGCAGACCACAGCCATCACGGCTAGTAGCCATTGATAGCCCTGTCCTCCATGAATTTGTCTAATCTTCTTTTAAAGCCATCCAAGCTGGTGGCCATTACTGCATCTTGTGGGAGCAAATTCCATAGTTTAACTATGCGCTGAGTAAAGAAGTACTTCCTTTTGTCTGTCCTGAATCTTCCAACATTCAGCTTCTTTGAATGTCCACGAGTTCTAGCTGCAACCTTTCCTCGTAAGGGAGTCGCTCCATCCCCTTGATCATTCTGGTTGCCCTCTTCTGAACCTTTTCCAACTCTAGAATATCCTTTTTGAGATGAGGCGACCAGAACTGTACACAGTATTCCAAATGCGGCCACACCATAGATTTATACAATGGCATTTCCCAGGATTCTTTGGGGGAAACCCCAGCCATTTAAAATGTATGATACTGCTTTAAATTTATAGGGCAAATGGGGCCTGAGTTAGGTCCATTAATTTCATTGGGTCTACTCTCAGCAGCACTTAATTGGACACAACCCATGATGATGATGATGATGATGCCTTCTGCCATGAGCCTGTTAGGCCAAAACTAAAATTCTGAGCTGTCCACACAACCTTACTCACCTCACGTTCACCCCGGGAAGAATGCAGAGCTGAGTCACATGAACCCACTGCCAGAGACCCAGGAAATAACGACAACAAAGAACCTTTGACAAAGGGGACCCAAACCTGTCCTGCAAGGTGCCTTCCAGAAATGGGAACCCCGTTTATTGAAAGGGGTTCAGATTATATACCCTCAGGGAGGGGCTACAGATCAAGGGGATGAACCTCATACAGCATAAAGAAATGACAGGGTGGCATAAAGGTCAGGGAAGGTGGGAAGGAGAGGAAGGGGAGATGGGCGAAATTGCCCGGGGCATGCTGCCCCTTTGTGAATTAGATTTTACAGCCTTGAGATAAGGGCTGGAGCCAGAGAGCTCAAAACAACCAGGAAGAGGATTGTAAAAACACAGACATCGCACAAAACAAATGCAAAACGTATCCATGAGGGAACAAAGGGCTTCATCCTTTGACACATATTTGTTAAGGCACACTGAGCATATGGAAAGGTGGTTTCAGTTTGCATTTTGAACCAAAAACTCTTCCTGCAAAGTTACCTGGGATGGGGTTAGGTCAGGGGCAAATAAACCGAAACCACTTTTATTTCAACCATAATTCATTTTAACCCAACAAGCCCATCTACCATCATGCACTTCTTCCTGTCCTCCTCCCATCATGCACTTTCTTCTCTCCCTCTGCCGCCATGCTGCCTAGTTGCGGAGAACGAGACTTTAACCCAAAGGGATGAAGAGCAGTAAAGGCAGGATGTATCTAGAGGAGATGTCGCTCAACACCCACAGGGCTGAGGAGGTGAAAAACAAGTCTCGGACATCGCAAGAGGAGAACAAAGAAGGCTACGAGATCCCACAACAAAAAGAGCTCAGTCCTTGCCTGGGTGGGCCTGTTACTGAGCAGCACAAGGCTCCCAGACAAAGCTTTCCTCAGTGTGTCACTGGCACCAACAGGAACTCCAGGCTTTTGGTTCCTGCCATAAGAGGCCCAGCTGGAGGTTTCAGCTTCGCTCCCACCTGATCATGGAATCAGAGCCATCGTTGGACCTTTGCTAAGAAGACCCACAGTTGAGGGAACAAGCAGTCAGGCCTGCTGTAAGGCAGAGGTAGCCAACGGTGTGCCCTTCAGTCATGATGGACTCCAACTCCCATCGTCCCTGACCATTGATCATACTGGCTGTGGATGATGGGAGTTAGTTTGAGTCCAATAACAACTGGAGGGTCACAGGTTCCTCATCCTTGTCTGACTTAGACCTTTTGTTACAAGAGTAGGGATGGGCGAATCTGCCAGTTCTGATTTCTCTGCGTTTCTCATTTTCCAATTTTGAGTTCAGTATGCAACATTGCCCCCCATCACTGTACAAGAAAAATCAAAGTCAAAGATGATCCATACCATGTGGGAGAACAGAATGGAGAATCTTCAACAGGCCCATCCTATACTGCAGGGATGAGGAACCCATGGCCTTCCTAATGTTGTTGGACTCCATTTCCCATCATCCCTGACCATGGGCCATGCAGGCTGGGGCTGATGGGAGTTGGAGTCCAATAACATCTGGAGGGCCATGGCTTCCCTGTCTGTGTTCTAAGCAAAATGCCAGTGACTTGGTTCTTGTGTTTACTGGTGGCAAGACGAAGACTGGATGGACTTCAACTGGAAGAAGGGATATGCTTGGATTAGCATCAGCATTGATGTTCTAGCCACAGCCATAGCAGCGGTGATGGAACAGATCAAGGACCAAGGAGGTCATTCTGGATTCATCATTTTTTAATGGAAAGGAGGTTTGACAAATATCTGCTTTGCACAAATGGTTTCTGCTGAAAGGATGGTGGCCTGCATCTCCTTATAAGGACCCTTCTTGCACCCAACATCTCAGGAAATCGGTCATGCAATCTGGGGAGAGGATTCAGGCTGGCAGCTTCATGTATCACAGTCTCTTAACTTGCAATGAAAGGAGAATGCATGTGAGTTAGCTGTTTCTTCAACCAAGAGAGGGAGGATGACGGTGTGCCTTCCAAGTGAGCCAAGAGGAAATGAACGGGTTGCATTCAAAGTGACCGCAGCAGAGAACATGAGTGATGAAAAATGGGACGTTCTAACTGTAAGGACAGTTGGGTAACAACAACAGGACTGTACTGAGTGAAATCCTCTTCCCCCGGAGGACATGAAGAAAGACACCAGTTTGCTCAGGATGACTCTCTGCACAGGGTGGGCTCGCTGTTGACAGATGGGCTCTAGTTGGGCTCCACAGCAAGCAGGAGGAGATGCTGGATAAGGTGGGGACCCGTAGAAGATTGATGCAGCAGGAATAGAAGAAGCGGCCCTAAGTCAGACCCTTGGGCCATCTAGCTCAGCAACGTCAGCACTGACAGAGCCGCTGCCAGTCTATGTGAGCCAGGGATGGGGAGTCTCAGACCCGGGGGCCACATGTAGGCTCTTTTTTTGGCCCTCAGGACTCTTCCCAGGCTGCACCTCTACATTTGCCTGGGTGGAGGGCAGATGCTGAGTCTAGTGTACAATTCCCAGAGTGGTACAAAGCAGATATTCTACCATTGAGCTATGGCCCTTCCCCATCGATAGAGCATCCTCCTTCCAAATACCAAATCCTTAAATTTAAGCTGACCTCATTTATTAGGACACTGCTATCCCGCACTTCCGTTAAACAAGCTATGTGAAGGCATCTTGCAAAAGATATGCAATTGGGGGAGGGAAAAAGCCGTAACATCTTGCATAGTAGAAGGGCTTTTGCGCTAACGCTGTCGAAAGTTCCTTAGTTAATCCAGCACAAAGTGTACCTCCAAGTGGAGCCATCTAACCAGTTTAGTCAATATCCCTCATTCCCCAAAGTCCCTGTAATAGCCAACAACTAACCAGCGGCCCTTCCAGACTTCTACTGTTCTTTGGTGGGATTCAATCCTATCTTCAGTTTGCACAATTAAAGCTGATTTGGAGCTTCTGCACAAACAAACCTGCTTCCCCAAAAGATCAGACTTTTTTTGCGATAAACAAAAGGATGGGAAAGTGCTGGATGACACTTGCTTTGATGCAACATCATCTAGTCACCCTGTGAACAAAGGGGAGAGGACGCTCATTAAATAGCCAACAATGTCTCTTCTTGCAAACAAATCGGGACGAATGCTTAATAAATAGGTCACCTGGAAGTGCCCCAGTTCTAATCAATTTGCCCCAGAATTCCTGTAATACCCATCTAAAAGCGCGAGAGGCATTTGTTGGAAAAGGGCGAGAAGTTTCCTGACTTTAAAATTAAATTATTTTTAGGGCAAAGGGATGCTGCATGTGCTCCAAGACACTCTGTCCAGGGTGCCAAAATTGTTTAAAAAAATTAAAAATGGCAGTCTTTCACTCCTCTGCAAGAGAGGAAGCTGTCAGCCAGAGGTCTAAAAAGTGTCTGGCTCCATTTCTCTCTCCTTCTGCTCCTGCGAAGCGTTCCAAGAGCGTGGATGCAATATTTCCATCTTGGCAAGCACAAAGCCTAGGAAGGACGAAATGCTTTTTCTCCCAAACTCAACGCTTAACCATTTCTCTGTCTGCACTCCTAAAAGAGCTGCTTTCGGTTCTTTTAACAAATTAGAGGTGGGGGGGGTTATATTAGAGGAAGGATGGTATAATGGTTAAGGCACCTGACTAGGGCCTCATCTGCAGTATACATTTAAAGTGGAATCATACCACTTTAAACAGGCATGGCTTCCCCCAAGGAATCCTGGGGACTGCAGTTTGTGAAGGGTGCTGAGAGCTGTTAGGAGATCCCTTCTTTCCCTCACAGAGCTACCATTCCCAGAATTCCCTGGGAAGAGGGACTGATTGTTAAAAGACTCTGGGAATTGTAGTCCTGTGAGGGGAATAGGGGTCTCTAACAATTCTCAGCACCCTTAACAAACTACAGCTCCCAGAAGTCTCTGGGGGAAGCCATGACTGTTTAAAGTGGTATGATACTGCTTTCAATGTATAGCACAGCTGGGGTCTGAACCTGGAAGACCCAAGTTAGCCTCCTAACTCACCACACAGCTGTGAAGCTTAGTGGGCAAGCTTGGACAGCCCCCTCTGTCTAACCTACCTGCGTTCTTTGGAGGATCATTGCTCTCTGTAAACCCAGAGGCAGCTGCGTAAGCCGTGATTCTGCAAAAGTACAGAATGTGGTATTGGCTGCAGAATTCAATTCTCCCATAATCTCATTTTTTAAAAAATAATTGTCAAGTTTCTAGCCCTTATGGTCTTGTTCATTTAAAATATTTTATACCCCACATTTCTATCCACAAGGCAGCATGATCTAACTCACAATAAAGATAAAACAGCTGGAACCAAATAAAGCACAGCCGACAGGGCATGGGGACAACCCAGCCAAAGTCAGACTCTTGGTCTGTTTAGCTCAGTATTGGCCACACTGACTGGCAGCGGAAGAGAGCATGCCCATTTTTGTTGACAATCTTGTCCTGGGACGACCGTGTTAGAGTGGCCATGTCGCTCGGTGAAAGCCAAAGGTTGTTATCAGCGCTGGGGTAACTAACGCCCATTCTGGCTTTAAAATTGCCACCGATGAGCAGAAGGTGGGAGGGATACTCACATGAGAGGTTATCCATGTAGCTCTCAAAGTCTGGCCAAACGGATGCTGCAAGGCTAAAATGGAGGGGGGGAAAGTATACGTTTACACATATAAGGGGGGGAAGTCGGGAGTGAGCAATATTAAAGCCATGCAGATATCAAGAGCTACACCCGGGAGCTCAATAACATGTACGTCCAAAGTTGTGGCAATCAGGATCGCTAAGCCGCCACTACCGCGCCCCATATTTGATGTTCTCTTTGCCGGCTTCATCCAGACCTTAAAGCCCTGGATAGAAAGTGAGTTGGTATCTAGAAGCCAAGTCTCTTGAAGACAAACAATATCAAACGATTGTAGAAAGGCGATGAACTCTAGATCGGCCAGCTTATTTTTCCATCTGGCAATGTTCCATGAAAGAAAATTTGTATAAGGGGCCGTGGATTTGGGACATCTTGCGGAGGGCTTTTTTAAGGGTGATGGCGACCCTAAAAGGCCAGCTGATGTTGGGGTTGTGCCATTAGGATTTTGATCCCGTCATTCCATAGGATTTCCCAAGACTGTAATTAGCTCTGTGTCCAAATTCTGGGTGCTAACATTTGAGGATATTGGGCCGTCATAACAGGCCAAGGTACTAGGTAGGCACAGACTCTTCCCAGGGGATCCCAGTTCCGTGGTGTCCAGATGACACATTTCCATCCAGGAGGGGCCGTCGAGAGGCTTGGTCCCACACCCTGGGTGCCTGAAAATAGCCGTATTCCCCTCGCTTTGAGCTGCATTGGTGAAAGAAGTCAGGTTTATTTCAGCAGTTACTTGATGAGTGGCGTGCTTAAGGGAAGTTGAGCCAAAAGGATGAAGGGTCTGAGTTGGTTGGGCAGCCAGGACTGCCGGCCTGTTATGGTGTGGCGACCCTCCATTTGTGAGCAGGTTGGGATTTCCAGCTTGCAGGTTGCTCAGTAGCGTTTTCAGGCAATCCAATCTATGTACTATTGCGCTCTGCTCATCCTTGGGTAGACCACAAAAGGATTCTATCAACTGGGTTTCTTCCGGTTCAAGAGGCTCGTCCAGAAAAGCTGTGGGGAGATCTGGGCCTTCCTGCGGGAGAATGGTGTGAAGAGCTGGAACTGTAGGAGTTGTAGAACATGCCTGGGTTCTAAAAAGAATGGGGGCTATGCCTCGCTTGCAGATAGGTGGAGCTGGACAGATGGATCCTAGAGGTTGTGGGGGTGCCACATTCTCGAAGAGTCTTGAAATTAAAATTCCAGTTCCGGCTAAACTGTCCCTGTTGTCATAGACCATTTTAGCAAGGGTTGGCTTCGTGAAGGAGACAATGGTGCGTGCGGTCTTGTAGTTGTTGAAAAGGTAATCAATGTGGTTAATATCTGGAATGCGAATCTGACCAGGAAGGAAAGGTTCCAATACATCCAGAAGCTGAAGTTTCCGGTAATATTGCGATTGGAAACCTGGCGGCTTTGGATAGTTAAGAAGAGCCAGCTTATTCTGGTTCAAAACCAGGTTCCAATATGCTTTGATTGGATGACTCTGGACGTCCGTCTTATGTGATTCGGTGGGAAAAGGAAAGCGGTGACCCTGTTGACATCGCAAAGGGTGATCAGATGGTGAAGAGGGAGGACCAGGCACTCTCCAGGGTTTCAGGCAGGGGACGCTCCCAGCCCTATCTGGAGATGCCTTTGGGGACTGAACTTTGGACCCTGCTCACAGTGCCTTACCTTGAAGTTTCTTTGCCTCATTTGCTCGCATTTCTTTACCAGTTCTGTCTGTGGGCATATTATGACTCCGTGCCTGGGCAAGGCACTCTGTGCATGCTCAGAAGCTCTCTTCACACTCGCACAACTGCCCCCAGTGAAAAGAAATTTGCAGAGGGGGAGCTCAGATTTAAACCCCCATGTACTTGGCTTTGAAACGGCTTGCTCTTCTGGATAAGTACTTGGGAGATTCGTGCCAGACCTGTCTGGCAGACGTACAAGTCTGGGGAGATCCCATCATCAGCCCCCACAGGCTAGCCTAAGGCTGTTTTAACAACAGTTAGTAGAGGCTTAATTTGAAAATGGCCATCTGGATTTGGTTTAAGACAAGAACATGGCTTCCTTGTGAGGAACATCTGGGACTACCGCAAGGATTGAAGGCGGCAGATGAGCAAGCTGCTTTGGGGATGGACAAATCCAGGAGTTGTAGGTGCTTTAAATAAAATAAAGCAAATCCAACTTTCTGCTCCCAAATATCTACTTCAAGGAAATCTGGATTCTCAGTCTGAGTGCATCATGCAAAACCCGGATTCTGCAGCTTGAGGGTGTTATGCAAAATCTGGATTCTGCGGCCCCAACGCCTCATGCAAAATCTAGATTCTGCTGCCCAAATGCAACATGCAACATCTGGATTCTGCAACCCGAGTGTGTCATGCAAATTTTGGATTCTGTGGTCCAAATGTGCCATGCAGAATCTGGATTCAGCTGCCCAAATGCACCATGCAAAATCTGGTTTTTGTGACCTGCAAATTCATGTCACTGCGCATATATTACTTCCAGGCTTCTGTTTGACTAACACCATCAGAGATCTATATTGCTGTTGCTGCTTTTCCTTTCCTTTCTTTCCTTTTTAATGAGCAAAAATGTATTTGTTTATCATCTTTCTGTTTTATGTTGCTAGGATAAAAGCTGCCTTGAGCACATTTGGGGGTTAAGCAGGGTGGGTGGTGGGAAATCCTTTAAATAAATCAAAGAAACATTTCCCACCCACCTCTTTTTTAAAGAAAAAAAGAAGGAAACATATGAGGAAAGGAGAGAGAGAAGGAAAGGCTAGGAAACAGGAAGATGGAGACAAGACCAAGAGTCCCTCCAGATCGGTGCTGGCTTTTAAAAAACACACACGTGTATTCTGCAACATGTCATTGATGCAATAATAAGTGCATTAGGTTTGGATTGATACTGGACCATCCACACATCACTCCACCTTATTAGCTGTTCTGCGTGGCTTCCGCTTGTTATTGCGTAGTTGCTGTCTGGAGGTACATTATTGTGCTACAACACAACTAAAACAGGACAAAAAAATATACCGGACCATTTGTGACATGAAAAGTTAGAGGACATCAGTAGGAAGCGACAAGGCATGCACAACATGGAAACGAAGCAGCACATCCACCCTGGAACTTTTGCAGGCACAAACAGCATTGTTTGCACAGTGGAGGGGCCCAAACGCATGCAGGAGCAAAGTTGTTCCCAAAATTGCCAGGCAAACTGAACATGAATTAAGTTTGTTTGGGGGTGGAACTTTGAGCGATTTCTAATTCATCTTCAGATTCATTCTCTTAGGTGTGTGTGGGGATGATGGGCTTGTTTGTTTGTTTCAGCCTCTTTATACTCTTTGAGCTCTGAAGCATAAAGACCATAACTGTTGGGAAGAAACCAATCGGTTGACATTCCCCGGTGGGTACATGTTCTGATCTGACCTTAGTCTGCTTAAGCGTATTGTCTACTTCCGCACTGTGGTTCGTCTCATTCGGAAGACAGAGAGGTCTTGAAGGGAGCTATCAACTGAAATGTGAACCAAACCAGTTTGCTTTGTTAACAGGCCTAACGAAATAGTTCCTTTTTAGCTACGATGTTCCTTTCAAAAGTTGAACTTTCCAAACTCTGGGGAGCGATCCTTACTGTCAGAAGAGGTGTGCTGTACTGTGCGTGATCTGTGGGCGTGTGAGAGGGCATGGCTTTGCACACGAGGGGAAGGGCCGTCACTCAGTGGCAGAGCAGCTGCCTGGTATGCAGAAGGCCCCAGGTTCAATCCCCAGCATCTCCGGGTAGGGCCGGGGAAGACTCCGTCTAAAGCCCTAGGGAGCTACTGCCAGTCAGTGCAGACAGCAGTGAGGTAGATGGACCAATGGTCTGACTCAGTATAAGGTAGCGTCTTATGTTCCGTGTGCCCTCTTTGTGAGTTTCCCCCCCGCTCACAGAAGGCTAATCGCTTTGCAGTTGACCCTCCAGCAGCTCACCGATAAGGAGACATTTTCTGTATCGCCTGTGATTTACAGTTGATCTCTCTCTCTCTCCCACCTCCTCTCCAAGCGTTTGGCATCAGCGTCACAGATCCCTGGGACTCTGCCAGCTGGAGCCTGCGTGGCGTAGAGCGGCAGTGACGTCTCCTGAGGCTTGTCCAAGAACAGTACTAGACAGATTCTCGGAAACAGATTGCAAAGAAGGGATTCTCTTCTGGATCCCAACCCTGGGAAAAGAAGTAAGTCCCTCTTGTCTCATTAGGGCTCCTGTGCAATCTTGGTCATTCCCGGGTCCATCATCTTGCCACATCCTTCTGAACCAGTGCTGTCTGCTGTGATCCACAGCAGTTTTGCCAGAAGAAAAAGATAAAATAAATCCCCACCCATGCAGGACTTCTAACTGATGGAAACACTTGAAGAGCTTTCTGACTCAAGCCACCATCACCCTCCCTCTCTCTTTCCAGCTTGGAACTTGGTCAATCTGGTGAACCTAAGGAAGAGTGACCAGCTGCTGTTCCTCAGAGGCATTTGGGTGCCTCAGATGGGAGCGAGCCCCCGCTTTGTCCTTTTTTACTGTGCATTCCTGATGGTTTGGTCCCAGGCTGCGGTCGGAAGGCACGTGAGGCCAGGGCCCTGCCGAAGCTAAGCAGGGTCAGGTCTGGTCAGTGCCTGGATGGGAGACCGCCTGGGAACCGTATGGAAGCCGCCTTGGGTTGCTGTCATGAAAAGAAAGGCGGGGCATAAATGTAATAAATAAATAAATAATCATACATTTCTGCTCATGATGGTATCGGGGCAGTTACAGACATGATAATTATTCTTATTCTTTATTTATATCCCGCCATCCTTCCAACACTGGAACGCGCGGCGGCTTCCAGATAAAAACACATATAAATAAAACATACAAAATCTACATTAAAATAGAATTAAACTACATCCAATATTAAAACCATTCAGACTGATAGCTAAAAGAGGATCGATGCCAGTTTAAAACAATGATATTTGGCATTAGCAGTGC
Source organism: Rhineura floridana (assembly GCF_030035675.1). Taxonomy (NCBI): domain Eukaryota; kingdom Metazoa; phylum Chordata; class Lepidosauria; order Squamata; family Rhineuridae; genus Rhineura; species Rhineura floridana. Next base: position 19,155,127 of record NC_084501.1, on the reverse strand, counting down.
AGGTCCCGGCAGTCCTAACTTTAGCATCCATCAGTACCAACAGCTTGTTGAAATAGGAAAGTCTTTGCTTGACGCCGGAAGGACTGCAGGGAGGGGGTCATTCTTATATCCCTAGGGAGAGAATTCCACAGCCTAGGGGCCGCCACCGAGAAGGCCCTATCCCGCGTCCCCACCAGTCGAACTTGAGAGGAAGTGGGTATGGAGAGAAGGACCTCGCCTGAAGATCTCAGGGCCCAGGCAGATTCATACAGGGAGATACGGTCTGATAAATAGCCTGGACCTAAGCCGTATAGGGCTTTATAGGTCATCACCAGCACTTTGAATTGTGTTTGGAAACAGACTGGCAACCAGTGATGATCCCTCTTTCAATACCGTTTGCAAACATTTTGGGGTAGACGTACCGCCTCATTCCCAGTAAGAGCATGACCCACAGCCGCAGCTGCCTGCTGAAGTCCTGTCACGTTTTCTACCACTAATGTTCTGTTTAATTTTTTTATCCCTTTTTCTGTTGCACTGTAGTGCAAGAGTGCCCCTCCAGACGGCTATTATTCGGTAACATTGGAGGAGTCTCGCAGAACAACTAAGAAAGCGGAATGATCTGTGGACAGTCCAGTATAAATGCACCATTGATGATGATGATGATGATGGACTGCCTTCAAGTCGATCCTGACTTACGGCGACCCTCTGAATAGGGTTTTCATGGTAAGCGGTATTCAGAGGGGGTTTACCATTGCCTTCCTCTGAGGCTGAGAGGCAGTGACTGGCCCAAGGCCACCCAGGGAGCTTCATGGCTGGGTGGGGATTCGAACCCTGGTCTCCCAGGTCGCAGTCCAACACCTTAACCCAGCCTTTCCCAACCAGTGTGCCTCCAGATGTTGTTGGACCACAACTCCCATCAGCCTCCCATTGGCAGTGCTGGCTGAGGCTGATGGGAGTTGTGGTCCAACAACATCTGGAGGCACACTGGTTGGGAAAGGCCGCCTTAACCACTACACCACACTGGCTCTCAAATGCACCATTAATACACCAGTATTGCATCCATGACAGCTGCCACAAAACCCCACACCAGTCTGAAGGGCTCTATGAGAGATCATTCTGCGAGTCCCCCCGCCTTCTCAAGCAACAATGGGTTTTAGCCTATGTTAGTCCTGCTCAGAGTAAACCCAGTGGGATTCATGGACATGGCTAACATTGGTCCACTAATTTTCTTCGGTGTGCTTTGAGTAGGACTTAGTGGGATACGACCCCAAATGTGAAACAAAACACTTCACCGTTTTCACTTCTCTGAATGATGCAGAGCAGTTATCCTGCCAAGGAATGTACAGAAAAACACACGTAATAGGGTAAATTGTGCATAAAATGCAGATGTTGAAAAGAATCACACACAGAAATGTATTATATATGGGGAAATTGCTTATAATGCAGATATTAGTGAAGATAACATACAGACGTGCATAGTATTAGGGAAACTGCTTTGCAAATCTGTACATGAGGCAAGATTGCATACAAGCATGTGTATATTAGGGGGGATTTGCACTAACATGCTAATGAATGTGCATGAAAGTTACGATCCCTGCTGCATGGTTTGATAGACATTTCCACAATCAACTCTGGTGGCAGGTCGTGAGGTTCCGCGAGGTGACAATTAAGAAACAGTTTGTTTTGTTTTGTTTTCTGCAATTTGTCACAATTGGAATGGCTGTTGAAAAGGCTGTTGTTAATTAACAGTAGCGCTACTGATTGGACAGCGCTAGTCAGGACTGATGCTTGCCAGGGGTTTCCAAACCCAGCTGCTACAAGTTAACGCCTGCAATTATTATTGGATCGATGGAGTGAAATTCTGTCTGGTTTGCACTTCCTGAAGCAAATACGCAAAGTGAAGCGCAGGTGTCTTTTGAAATTTGCACTTTCCCCAAATTTTGCAATGCAGTTCTCCGGCCTAAGTGATGTGTTCAAAAATGTATGAGCTAGGGTAAGGCGTGCATAAAAATGCATATATCTGTGAAAACAACATGGGGGAAAAATGAAAATGGACTGCTTCAAGTCAATCCTGACTTATGGCAACCCTACGAATAGGGTTTTCGTGGTAAGCAGTATTCAGAGGTGGTTTGCCATTGCCTCCCTCTGAGGCTGAGAGGCAGTGACTGGCCCAAGGTCACCCAGGGAGCTTCATGGCTGGGTGGGGATTCGAACCCTGCTCTCCCAGGTCATAGTCCAGCACTCTAACCACTACATCACACTGGCTCTCGAAAACAACATAGAAAAATGCATTTGTAACTTTTGAACTCTTTTTTTCTGTTTATCTTTATTGTTTTATTCCCCTCTCTGGGATTTAAATTATTCAATGAAGAGCAGGCTATCAGTACTGTAAATAAATAAATAAGAAATCATATGAAGGGATGCTGCTTATAAAAACGGGCATATTGAGCAAAATCATATACAAATATTGGGACAAATGTTCACTAAAACGCTGACAGTATCAGAAGCTGATGTGGAAATGTGGTGAGCCAAACTCAAGACTGGAACAGTAGTGTAATGGCAAATGCAGAAGGGCACGGTCCTTTCATGCGAGTCACAGCTGCGCCCCGTCAGCCCCTTTTTTTGCTGCAGGTTCAGCATGAAATCTTTGTTAATGCCTTCTCCCATAATAACAGACATCCCTAGGAACCTATCAGCATGAAAGGGGAGAGTGTTAGCTACTGAAAAGAGCCTTCTCAGTGGCTGACTCATCTCCTTTCACTCTGATTAGCTCCCATTGGCCAGAAAATACAAGGATGCATGTTAGAAAACTCTTCCCAGTGGCTAACTCTCCTTTCATGCTGATCGGCTAGTAGGACACTAGAGATGTAGGGACCCTGCTGGGACCCTGTTCTCAGAAAAGTAAATGGTCTAAGACACCCCACCTCCGAGACCCTGGACAGCTACATCCCTGGACTGGAAAAATTAGAAACTGAGTGAAATTGACAGACTGTGGCTCAATAGTCCTAACTTAACATCAGAATATGTGCAATGTAGCTGGAGATGGTGTTCATGAAACTGGTTTTCTGTGGGGCATGTGATCTGGATCTGATCTGGTGGAGAAAAGTACTTATCTGGGGATAGACTGCGGACAGAGAAAAGTTTTCTTCCTTCCCTCCGATAACGCTAGAACTCTTGGACATCCAATGAAGCTAAAAATTGGAAGATTCAGGACAGACAAAAGAGAGTCCTTCTTCACACAGCACATATAGAATTCTCTCCCACAAGAGGCAGTGATGATGGCCCCCAACTTGGATGGCTTAGCCAAAAGGGGATTAGACAAATTAAGGGAGGATAAATAAGGCTGTCAATGGCTACTAGCCATGATGGCCATGCTCTGTCTCCACGGTCAGTTGCAGGCATGATGCTTCCAAATACCAGTCGCTGGAAACCGCAAGAGGGGAGAGTTGCTGCTGTGCTCAGATCCTACTTTGTGGGCTTCCTGTAAGGATGCTGGACCGGATGGGCCATTGGCCTGCTCTTATGTTTCAAGGACTGCTTTTATCAAGGGCAAGACAGCCAGAACCACCACTGACTTTGGTTGTGACTTTTAAGTATCGTAACTTTAAGAACTTGTGCCTGAGCTTGCTTTCCCCTCCTCCCTCCCGTTCCTTTTTCCTCCTGTGCCGTCTCTCTCTTTAGATTGTGTGCCTGAGGTCAGGGGCTGTCTTAGAACTGATTTTTTGTAAGCCACTCTGGGAGCCTTTTTGGCTTAAAGGGCAGCATTAAAAATGCTGCATATGAGCAAACCATCAAACAAAGGCTGCCCTTATCTGCAATTTTAAAAGCCATGACTCCTGTTAACAGCCTTGTGGTCTAACGGCTGCAGCAATGCTTCTCTGGGATTACTCATCGAGGTTGAGCACAGGCGGATTTATCTGGAAGGCCCCCAGTTCGAATCCTTACTGTGCCTCTGATACGTATAATGAAGCCCTCTGTTCAAAAAGGAATTGTACAAGGCATGGGATGCAAAGGAAATCTGCAGTGTGGATTTAGCAGTCGTAGCATTTCACACGGCAGTAGCAGATCTGTACGAAGAAGCCAGCTCTGTTTCTCCATGTCTTTGGAACATTGTGATTGATGCATTACATTCCCTTCTTTCCATTGTGTGTGTGTGTGTGTGTCTCCAATTTTGTTTTCAGCCCGGGCTTTGAGCTGCGCAGCCTTCCCTGGTGTAAATCTGAAAGGTGCACTTGAGTTTGGACCGGCCCTGCAATGAGGCAAGGTGAGCCCCTTGGATCAGGCGGTGGCCTGGCAGAACAGCTGAGCCAGTGCCACTCCCCCCTCATGCCGCTGCCCACCAATCTGCCAGTCTGTCCTTCTGTCAAAGAAGAGCAAGGGGTCCTTTCTGCATAGCCGCTTAGCTTCTTACAGAAGGTGTGGGGCACCTTTTTCAGCCTGAAGGCCCCATTCCCTTGTGGGCAGCTTTCTGGAGGCCACAAAAAGTGGGTGGAGCCAGATATGGCTTTTACTTTTGTAAGGGAGGGTACATTCCAGCCATGCAAAAGGCATACAAAGAGCCCAGCGTAGGCTGGTCCATAGGGGCAAATGGGGCTGTGCCCCACCAACCTCACTCTGCCCCTCTGCCAGTCCCCTCTCTGCCTGCCTTATTATTACCAGTGGGGGGGGGGCATTGGCTGTGCGGCTTCCTCCGCTTTAGTCTCATCAGGGGGGAGAATGGAGACAAAACTAGAATTAGTTGATCTCTGCCTATTATTGGCCCTGAATCTGCCTGTCATTGGCTCTGGGTCCACCTACTGTTGGGCTCCTGGCCTTCCGCCCCACCAGTCCCACCAGGCACCAGCTGCCACTGGAAGAGCCTGCCTGCTGGAACAGAGCAATGCCCCACCTGGTCCAGCATCCTGTTCTCGCAGTGGCCAACCAGATGCTTCTAGGAAGCCCACAAGGGAGGAGAGGAGAGGGCTTGGAGTCGCCCACCCACCGTGAGCACCTGTGGATCGGATGCAGCTGGCACACACCGGTCAGCTGCTCACAGCCTTGTTCCCCAGTGTGGTAGGAAGTGTTGGATTTCTTCTCAGCTAGATGGACCCATCGTCTGACTCAGATTCAGGCAGATTCGTGCCTTCTATTTCAATTATAGTAATCATGCCTAAAATTGCACCTATACATCTAAATTAGCCTGCGCATATTTTACGTCAGTCTGTATCCATCTTTTTTTGGTGGTGCGTAAGTGGCCCCCTAATTCTTCTCCTCAGCTGTTCATTGAAAAGCCCAAATGTAACAACACTGTGGAAACGATCAACTAAACAAAAATATACCGCAACTGGGGTTACAGAGTACATACGCCACTCCCAGAGGCCCTCTAATATCATAGTGCGGCCGTTTCTAATGTTTGAGTCCCCAGAGATTGCTGGACTACAACTCCCATCAGCCCCAGGCTGCACTGCCAATGGTCAGGAATTATGGAATCCGTAGTGCAGCAACATCTGGGGACCTAAAGGCTGGGAAAGGCTGTCATAGTGCACAGGCCTTAAACCGAAGCATCTCTGCAGGTTGATCCCTGGGAGATCAGGGGCCTTGCCTCTCCAGAGGCCCCCACTCAGTGGAGACTGGTCCTTTAGGGCAAATGGAACATCGCCCCACCAGCCTCAGCCTTCCCTCAGACACCTCCCACCTGCCTGCCTGCTTTCTTACAACCAGTCCAGGGGGTGGCCCTGCCTGTCAACGTCCTCCTCCTTAGTCTCAATGTTGCCTTTGCAGAATGCAGCAGGGAGGACAAGGCTATCTGGCAAATCTACAAATAGTTGGCTCCGCCTGTCCTTGGCTCTGGCTCCACCCATTCTGGGCCTCTCTACTTTTTGCCCTACCAGTCCTAATGGATACCCGCCGCCAAAGCACCCAGTCCTTTCATTGGTCTGGTTAACATGCCCACCTATTAGAGAGGAAAAAGTTGGCAGCTTGGCTCTCTTTTGGCCGGTTGGTTTGACCTCAAAAAGCCACTTTGAATTGGTCTTCCCCAATCAAGGATCTGGAGTGTCCTCTTCACAGTAATTATAGGGTGGTTCTTGGCGGTAAAACCTGCAATTGTAAGTTCAAATTCCTGTGGGTTTAAGCCTTCATTTGTCTTGGTGGTGAAGTATTGTCTGGGCAGGCTTGTCTTTCCTTTCCTATCCTTTTATTTTATTTTCTGGCAGTAGCATCTGTGGGCCCGCGGGGAAGAGCGATAGGCTGTAGGGGTGACAGCTGTACGATCGAACCTTCTGTTAGCTTAGAATAGGAACAGGGAACCTTTGGCCCTGCAGATGTTGCTGAGCTACAACTCCCATCCGCCTCAGCAAGCATAGGAATTGTAGTTCAGCAGCAGCTGGAGGGCTAGCACTCCTGGGTTAGAAGAATAGCACTAGAAATTGTTTTTTTCAGGATGGGCGTCTGCTCAGGGGCGGTAGCCTAGTGGGGATAGCAGACAGAGTGTAAGACCAGCCAGTTATATGTTCAAATCCCAGCATAATTTAGTTTTATTTATTATTATTACATTTCTGTCCTATCTGTCCTCCAAGGAGCTCAAGGTTGTCACCCTCTCCATTTCTAGCCTCACAGCAACCCTGCGAGGTAGATTAGGCTAAGAGGCAGTGAACCCTGTTCTCCCAGATACTTGGCTGGCGATCACTCGTAGCCGAGTAAGATTGTCTTCCAAGATAATTTGGTTGGAGGACGCCTGTGCGTGAATTTGTTTTATGTGGGGAGATTGGCGCATGACGATCAACACACAATCTTGACAGAAAAAGGCTTTGATCCAATGGCATGGGTACCACGACAATTGGAAGTCCCAGATACTAGTCCAACAGTGTCAGAAATGCTGCTTTTGTGGCACCAGTGCCTGGCCTTTTTATGCAGCTGTCAGGGCCCACCTGCTCTTGGACCTCCTTTACACATAAAAAAATTAAAATCCAGCTGGACACCCCAAGCAGCACCAGAAGGATGGGTCTGGGTGCTGCCATTTTAATTTCCCACAATGCCCCTCAGTGGCATTGCTCCAGGGCACTGTAAGGAATTTAAGCGGCAGCCCTCAGGACTCCCTCCAACTGCCCTGGCTGCTTTGCCCTGGAGCCTTTAGAACAGGCATGGTGAACCTACAGGCTACGTTAGGCCCAAGCAGGGCCCTACTTTGGCCCACCAGGCCATTTTCCTCAAGCCACGCCATGGCAGTGGGGGAAGGGCTGTGGAGTGGTGGGACAGCTGCTTTGCATGCAGAAGGTCCAAGGTTCATTGGCTGGCATCACCAGGTAGGGCTGGCAATCAATGGAGGCTGGTCCGTTTGAGCAACTGGGGCGCTGCCCCACCAACCTCATTTTGCCCTCACCTGGCCACTGTGAGAACAGGATGCTAGACTAGATGGGCCACGGGCCTGATCCAGCCGGCCTCTTAGGTTCTCATGCAGGCAGACCATCAGCTGGCCAGTTTGGCAGAGAAGAGTTGACTATCCTGCTGCCTCAGTCACCGTGCTCCTATCCTAAGTGATCTTCTCCAAGCCAAAAAACCCAGAAAGGAGTTAAAACTCACCAAGGTTGATTTGAACCCCAAACTGCCTAGTCTGATCCCACAAGGCTCGTTTTATATTTTTAACTCCCACAGGGTGATTCATTCACCCCACCATGACACCACCACCACCAGGGTTTAGATCTTTTCTACATATAGTTCCTGGAAAACAGTTCTCGCTGCCGTTAAGGCTATTGTGCTGATTCTGTTGTTTTATGACATTTTATGATGTGTTTTACTTCAGTGATGTGTTGCATTGTGTTTTCTTGGAAGTTGCCTTAGGTAGGCATGGCCCAAAAAGGCAGCCTAGAAATCACTTCAGAGAATAAAGTAAAACTTGATTTTACTTCGACGGGCTGGCCGTAGCCTGACTGTATGCTTCACTTGGGTTTTTTAAAACCTGTTTGCAGTGGAGGCCAGTCCATTAGGGCGTATGGCGCACTGCTCTGCCAAACTCACTCTGCCTTCAGCCACCCCCAACTGCCTGCCTTCAACCAGTCCAGGGGATGGCACAGCCTCTGAGCTCCTTAAACTCAGTGTTACCCTTGTAGAAAGCAGGGAGGAAGAGGAGGAGGAGGAGGAGGAGGAGGAGGAGGAGGAGGGGGACGAAACTACAATTACTTGGCTCCACCTCCCATTGGCTCTGGCTCCACCTACTGGTGGGCTCCCTGCCTTGCGCCCCACCAGTCCCAATGGGCACCAGCCACCATTGCCCTGTTTGTTTCTTCTACACATCTGTGCAGTGTTTTTTCCTGTGCCGCTTACATGCTTGTCTTTAAAATAATTATGGGGGCCTTCTCAGGGCTGCGGATCTCTTGCCCCATCTATCCTTTTTTTATAAGATGGTTGAGCACACTGCAAGGCACAGTGTTGGTGAGACCCCAGCCCCTACAAAGAAAAAAAGAACATCAGAACAGCCCTGCCAGACCAGGCCAGTGGCCCATCTAGTTCAGCATCCTGTTCTGACAAGGGCCAACAGATGCCCATGGGAAGCCCTCAAGCAGGATCTGAGCACAAGAACCCTCTCCTGTGGTTTCCAGCACCTGGAATTCAGAAGCAGACTGCCTCTGGCTATGCAGAGCACAGCCATCGTGGCTAGTAGCCACTGAGAGCCTTATCCTCCATGAATCTGGCTCATCTTTTAAAGCCATCTAGTCCGGTGGCCTCTCTCCACAAGGAAATATATATCCTTTATAAGCATTTTTTTTTTAAAAAAGGTCATCAATATAGGGGGCAAATGTTCTTTTCATGAGAAGGAGTTCAACAATCAGGGTGCCCTCACTGAGAAGGCCCTGCTACAAGGTGCCATGGTTATCATTTCCAGCATTCTTGGGGGGTGGGGTGGAAATGCATGGTGTGTATGCCGCCTGAAATTGACAGATTTGTCCATCCCCAGGTTCAGCAAACTTGCATGGTGATGATAGGAATAGAAGTGTGGGATTTGCCTGTGGAATGTGGGCTGGTCATGCAGCTGCTCCTGACACAGGTGGGCCAGCTAAACAGGGTGGTGACCCCAATGCTCAACACCACCTGGAGCAGCTGCCCGGCCATCCTGAGTACCGGCTGCCAAGTTGGATGCTGGACAAACCAACACTTCTTATTCCAAGGTCATCAAAAAGCCACAGACATTCTAGCTGGACAGATGCTTTCAAAGCCTTTCCTTCCCACTTGAAAATTGCTCACAAACTCCATTCCTGTTCCTATGCAATTTTGCACTGCGGTGTATTGCAGCTGCCCTGACCAGTTCTGACCCCACTTTGAAGCTGGAACTGGGCTGGTATAGATTCCAGCCACACCTTTGCTCATGCCCTGAGAATTTCCTCCAGAAGGCACCTCATCCCAACTGCACGCCCTCCTAACCGTATTCTCCAAAGGGATTGTTTCCAAACTGAGTGGGACAGATTGGTAGATGAGATTCGGTGTAAATGGGGCTGTTTGTATGCTGCCATTTGTTCCAAGCACAGAACTGCGGCGCTGGGTGCAGAATTCTCTTTTCTGAGAATTTCAGCTTTAAGACAGCAATCAAGTATCTAGCCCTCATGGTTCCAATGTGACGCTCAAAAGCGGGCAGGCAATTCTTGGCAAAATCACACGTGCCCAAGAGGTCGCTTAGGTCAGATTTCCAGCTGTTGGGAACCAAGAATCAAATGAAGCATAGCTGTAAAACACAAACAAGCTACATTAGGCAAAGCGGCTTGATATACATGATTTGGACAGGTTGCAGAATTCAGCGGCTCATGGTACAGAATTTCAAGTTAATTCCATGATTGTGCAGCCCTGAACAAAAGTAACTACAACGTGCTGATGGGCACTGCGAAAGAATCCTAACTGAGGAACATAGGAACCCTCCTTCTACTGAGTCCATCTAGCTCAGTATTGTCTCTACGCTGACTGATAGCATCAGGATTTCAGACGGGCCTTTTTCCCCAGCCCTACCTGGAGACGCCTTGAACTTGGGACTTTTTGCTCGTCCACTGAGCTAGGCCTCTTCTTCACAGATCTGAATTACGTCTGGCTTTTAAATTTTCAAAGGGAGAACAGCTTTGCTTTTCCATCCCAGCAGCTCAGAACTATTGGCCTCCTAGGCTGGCCTCTACAACATTCCCATCTGGCCCTCGACTTCTCCTTGAGCTCTTCCTGTTGCCTTTTGTGCTGAAGCCCAGCAAATTGTTGGAGGAGGGACAAAATGACCTAGCCGACCTCTGGCAGCTTGATGCATTTCTGCGCTGGGCTTACCCAAGTTCTGAGGGACTCAAACGCTTACTCCTTTGTGATATTTCAGTTGGGGCTAATGAGGTGTTTTATCCAATGAAATAATGGTTCAGCTAGGGAGAAATTCAACTCAGTATGCATTTAAAGGCGAATCTACCAAATTTGCTCAATACGCAAATTGGATCCCACCTCACCTTTTGAATTAGCAGTTCTTCAGATTTTGCACTGCAAGTCTCTAGCCAAACAATCTTTACAAAAATGCATATATTAGCGGAAAGGGTGCCTTGAAATGAACATACAAAAATGCATTATATTAGGGAAACTTGCTGGCATAAATGCATACAAAAATGTGTTTCTTAGGAGAAATTCACACCAACATGCTGGAGAATTTTCATGAGGATTTAAAAATAAACCTTTAATCACTGCCGAAATGTGGAGAGAACAGAATTTAAGATTGGAAAAATGAGAAATGGAGAGATCCTCCCTTGCCTTCGCTCAGGCAACCAACAATTCCCAAACGGAATAGTCGTCATGACTGGGGATCCCTCTGCAAGGCCACAAGCACTTCCCAGAAGCCACTATCTGTGGCCTGCTGACCCCTCCCCCAGACAAAAGCACAGTTGGAGGACAACTCACGCGGCAAGTCCCCCGTGAGTCAACACTCAACAGCTCACCCCAAGCGGCTTTTTTTTAAAACTGACACAGGAAATTTGTGCATCTTCCTTTGTGTCTCTTGAGGCGGCGAGGGAGAATTCTGTGGGAGAGCCGGGCAGACAGGCTATCTCTTGCTGGGAGACCACAGCAGGCCTTGTGTTCTGGTCAAGCAAGCAAGAACCCCCGCCCGTCAACGAGCCAGACATGAGTCAAAGGTCTGGATGGGATTCAAACTCCCAGCAGCCGTTAAATTAAAAAGAAATATTCCAAGAGAGAAGCAAAATATCTCCGAATCATGATCCACACCATACTTTTAAAGCACATCCAATGCACATTGAAAGCATATGATTTCCCCCAGAGAATCCTGGGAACTGTGCTTTCCCCCTCACAGAGCTACTACAGTTCCCAGGATTCTTTGGGGGAAGTCATGTGTGCTTTAAATGTATGGCACGGACCTGGCTGACCTTTTTGACACTGGAATAGAGGAAGCTGCCTTATTCTGAATCAGACCATTGGTCCGTCTAGCTCAGTATTGTCTGCACTGACTGGCAGCTGCTCTCCACGGTTTCAGTAGGGAGTCTTTCCCAGCCCTACCTGGAGATGCCTTTGGGGATTGAACCGGGGACCTTCTGCATGCAAAGCGGATGCTGTAACCACTGAGCTACGGCCCTTCCCCTAATACACATTGGTAAAAGAACTGTCTGATGTGGACTGGCACTTCAGGAGTGGATACAGGAACATGTTTCTTGGGAGCAAAAGTGTAGTTAGGTATTTAAGCCCCCTCCCCTATTTAGATGGCAATCTGTACCACTTAAGAACATAGGACTGGCCCAAGGTCACCCAGCGAGCTTCATGGCTGAGTGGGGATTTGGACCCTGGTCTCCCAGGTCCTAGTTTGACACCCTAACCATTGCATCACACTGGCTTTCTTGCTTGCCTGGATGGAGATGTGTGTGTGTGTGTATCGAAACCTCTGTTTTCCCCCCACATGGCTGGAATGTAACCTACGGTACAAGGAGAAGAATCACATCCATTGCTCCGCCCCCTTTTGCCTCTGGTCTCTGCCCACCACTGGCATGCAGCCCCCACAAGGGATTGTGGCCCTTGGGCTGAAAAAAGGTTTCCCATCCATGATATTCGGCCAGTCACTGTCTCTCAGCCTAACCTCCCTCGCAAGGTTGTTATGAGGATAATATGGGGACCACCTTGAACTTCTTGAAGGAGAGGTGGGATATAAATGTAGTCAATAAATAAATGAAACTTTTAAAAGCGCACACACACCAGCTATATACTTTAAACAGCCCACCAACAGCAGTATAAACAGCAGAACAATGCCTTTCAAGACATGCATCCCAACATATCCAAGTACATTTCTGTCACGCTAATAATTCATGGGAAAGGATTTGGAAAAAACGGGAGAGCATTTTTAAATTAACAGAAATAAAAAAAACCAGTCAAGGTCAGGAGTGAAATCAAGAATAAAGCTGAGAATAATTTGGCTTTGCCTGCAACTGTCAGCACGGGGTGGGGTGGGGGATGACATACCATAGAGAGGAGGAAGCTGCGGTGGGCGGAGAGGCAGATTTTTCCACTTCACAGCATGGGGCTATCTCAGGCCTACCTCCTGCGACTTCCCTCCCACCCCAAACATGCAGACTTTCAAGGATGTGTGGGGCATGTTTATCTCTCTAATATTTTCAAGTCTCATGGGGGGGTCCTTTCGACAGCATAAGTGTCCAAGCCAGACCTTGACAATGAAAAATGAAAACGGGGGGGGTTGTAGCTGTGTCAGGAAAGTCAGCCGATGCGTGTGCCTCCCTCCCAAAGCCCCTGCCCCACATCACACCATTTTTTTCCCTTTGGTGAGTGAGGGCTTGGCAGCAGCAGCTGAATCTGGGAAGTGACAGACTGTCTGTGGGGTGCCAGATGGGCTGACCACAGAAAGCTGTGCTGGGGATGTTTATTTTAAATTGAGGTGAAAAGCAGCGCCCCCAGCTGGTCAGTGCCAGCTCTGCAGCTCATCCTTCTGACCGGTTCTTCTGACGGGTTTTAAGCAAATTCTGGGCCAAAGTAGCCAAGGCGAAGGATGGGTGAGAAATTCAATTCAGTTTGCATTTTAAGCCAAATCTATCAAATTTGCACATTATGAGGACCAAAACACAGCCATTCTTTGACGTTCACACTTCTTTGAATGTTGTGATGCAGTACGCCAACCAAACAATGTGTATGTGAGGGGAAGTATGCATAAAAATGAATATTTGAGTCATTGGTTCCATTATTGTCGTACTGCATAGTATACATGCATGCATAAAAAGGGTACAGTATGTAATTTTAAAAAATTAACAGATAAAAATGCGTTATATGATGAGAAATGGCTTGCAAAAATGTGGACATTAGTCAAAACTGCCTACAAAAGTGTATTTAGTAGGAGAAATTTGCACTAAAGGGCTGGAGAATTTCCGTAAGGATTTAGGCAAAAATTGCAAAACGCTGCAGAAATTTGGAGAGCAGAATTTAAGATTGGGAAAATGAGAATTGGAGAGAACCAGAACGGACAGATCTTTCCATCCCTAATCAAGGCCTAGTGAAATCTCAGAAGCTAGATTTATCTCTCTGTGGGTCTGTATGCAGGGATGGATCTCCAATAGATGGGATCTGAGGTTTGATGGCTTCTTTCCCAAGCATACATAGAGGAAAGGGATTGTTCAATCCATGGCATTGTAACCTCCCCACAGTGTTTGGATTTCCCATGTGAGACCCCAAAATGCTTTGATTTGATTCTGGCCAACCCAACCACTTCTTTTGCCAAGTGACAACAGTTAGCTGTTTTACACTGTATGCTCCATGGGGGCAGAGACCTGTCTACATTGCCTATATAAATATGTATGGCATGGAATCATAGAATCATAGAATGTGGAGTTGGAAGGGGCCTACAACACCATCAAGTCTAACCCCATGTTCAGTGCAGGAATCCAGCTTAAAGCACACCTAACAGAGGCTTGTCCTGCTGCCTCTTGATTGCCTCCAGCATTAAGAACGTAAGAACATAAGAAGAGCCTGCTGGATCAGGCCAGTGGCCCATCTAGTCCAGCATCCTGTTCTCACAGTGGCCAACCAGGTGCCTGGGGGAAGCCCGCAAGCAGGACCCGAGTGCAAGAACACTCTCCCCTCCTGAGGCTTCCGGCAACTGGTTTTCAGAAGCATGCTGCCTCTGACTAGGGTGGCAGAGCACAGCCGTCATGGCTAGTAGCCATTGATAGCCCTGTCCTCCATGAATTTGTCTAATCTTCTTTTAAAGCCATCCAAGCTGGTGGCCATTACTGCATCTTGTGGGAGCAAATTCCATAGTTTAACTATGCGCTGAGTAAAGAAGTACTTCCTTTTGTCTGTCCTGAATCTTCCAACATTCAGCTTCTTTGAATGTCCACGAGTTCTAGTATTATGAGAGAGGGAGAAGAACTTTTCTCTATCCACTTTCTCAATGCCATGCATAATTTTATACACTTCTATCATGTCTCCTCTGACCCGCCTTTTCTCTAAACTAAAAAGCCCCAAATGCTGCAACCTTTCCTCGTAAGGGAGTCGCTCCATCCCCTTGATCATTCTGGTTGCCCTCTTCTGAACCCTTTCCAACTCTAGAATATCCTTTTTGAGATGAGGCGACCAGAACTGTACACAGTATTCCAAATGCGGCCGCACCATAGATTTATACAACGGCATTATGATATCGGCTGTTTTATTTTCAATACCTTTCCTAATTATCGCTAGCATGGAATTTGCCTTTTTCACAGCTGCCGCACACTGGGTCGACATTTTCATCGTGCTGTCCACTACAACCCCGAGGTCTCTCTCCTGGTCGGTCACCGCCAGTTCAGACCCCATGAGCGTATATGTGAAATTCAGATTTTTTGCTCCAATATGCATAATTTTACACTTGTTTATATTGAATTGCATTTGCCATTTTTCCGCCCATTCACTCAGTTTGGAGAGGTCTTTTGGGAGCTCTTCGCAATCCCTTTTTGTTTTAACAACCCTGAACAATTTAGTGTCGTCAGCAAACTTGGCCACTTCACTGCTCACTCCTAACTCTAGGTCATTAATGAACAAGTTGAAAAGTACAGGTCCCAATACCGATCCTTGAGGGACTCCACTTTCTACAGCCCTCCATTGGGAGAACTGTCCGTTTATTCCTACTCTCTGCTTTCTGCTTCTTAACCAATTCCTTATCCACAAGAGGACCTCTCCTCTTATTCCATGACTGCTAAGCTTCCTCAGAAGCCTTTGGTGAGGTACCTTGTCAAACGCTTTTTGAAAGTCTAAGTACACTATGTCCACTGGATCACCTCTATCTATATGCTTGTTGACACTCTCAAAGAATTCTAATAGGTTACTGAGACAGGACTTTCCCTTGCAGAAGCCATGCTGGCTCTGCTTCAGCAAGGCTTGTTCTTCTATGTGTTTAGTTAATCTAGCTTTAATAATACTTTCTACCAGTTTTCCAGGGACAGAAGTTAAGCTAACTGGCCTGTAATTTCCGGGATCCCCTCTGGATCCCTTTTTGAAGATTGGCGTTACATTTGCCACTTTCCAGTCCTCAGGCACGGAGGAGGACCTGAGGGACAAGTTACATATTTTAGTTAGCAGATCAGCAATTTCACCTTTGAGTTCTTTGAGAACTCTCGGGTGGATGCCATCCGGGCCCGGTGATTTGTCAGTTTTTATATTGTCCATTAAGCTTAGAACTTCCTCTCTCATTACCACTATTTGTCTCAGTTCCTCAGAATCCCTTCCTGCAAATGTTAGTTCAGGTTCAGGGATCTGCCCTATATCTTCCACTGTGAAGACAGATGCAAAGAATTCATTTAGCTTCTCTGCAATCTCCTTATCGTTCTTTAGTACACCTTTGACTCCCTTATCATCCAAGGGTCCAATCGTCTCCCTAGATGGTCTCCTGCTTTGAATGTATTTATAGAATTTTTTGTTGTTGGTTTTTATGTTCTTAGCAATGTGCTCCTCAAATTCTTTTTTAGCATCCCTTATTGTCTTCTTGCATTTCTTTTGCCAGAGTTTGTGTTCTTTTTTATTTTCTTCATTCGGACAAGACTTCCATTTTCTGAAGGAAGACTTTTTGCCTCTAAGAGCTTCCTTGACTTTGCTCGTTAACCATGCTGGCATCTTCTTGGCCCTGGCGGTACCTTTTCTGGTCTGCGGTATGCAGTTGAGCTTCTAATATAGTGTTTTTAAACAACTTCCAAGCATTTTCGAGTGATGTGACCCTCTGGACTTTGTTTTTCAGCTTTCTTTTTACCAATCCCCTCATTTTTGTGAAGTTTCCTCTTTTGAAGTCAAATGTGACCGTGTTGGATTTTCTTGGCAATTGGCCAGTTACATGTATGTTTAATTTAATAGCACTGTGGTCACTGCTCCCAATCGGTTCAGCAACACTTACATCTCGCACCAGGTCCCGGTCCCCACTGAGGATGAAGTCCAGGGTTGCCGTCCCTCTGGTCGGTTCCACTGGAGAGCCCACAACCTCCCTAGGTGATTGGCTCCATTGTCGTACTGCTCTAGTACATGCATAGTATACATGCATGCATAAATGGGTATGGAATTTAAAAAAGAGGGTGTAGAAACTATAAATCCATCTATGCATATTCACTCACTTTTGTATCATTAATTCCATTGGTGTAAGGATGGGGGGAGGACTTGATTCGGTTTGCATTTAAAGGCAAACCTGCCTAATTTGCACTTTCCAAAAGAATATGAGAACCAAAACAGAGCCACCCTTTGAAATCTGCACTTCTTCAAATTTTGCAGTGCAGTTCTCCTCTAGCCAAGAAAGGGGTTACAAAAATTCATCATACAGTTTCATGAGCACATGGGGAAAAAAATCTCAAATTGCTGCAGAAATGTGGAGAGCTGAACTTAAGCTTGGCAAAATGACCAACAGAGAGAAACCAAAATCTAGAGCTCCTCTGCACTATACAATTAAACAACTATTATGCCACTTTGAACAGCCATGGCTTCCCCCAAAGGATCATGGGAACTGTAGTTTGTTAAGGCTGCTGCGAGTGGTTCCCCTCACAAAGCTACAATTCCCAGAGTGGTTTAACCATCAATCCTCTTCCCAGGAAACTCTGGGAATTATAACTCTGTGAGGAGAACAGGGGTCTCCTCACAACTCTTAGCAAACCTGGCATATATAATAGTGCTTTAAATGTATAGTGCGGATGGGCCCTGAGAGATTCAGTGCCCAGAAGCTAAATCCTTACTGGTTAGAACATTTCAGACGGCTAGCACCTGATTTCCCCCCTAGTTCATTAATCTTTCCTGAAGAAGAAGAAGAAGAATAGCTTTCTGTTTGAGCTGAGCCCCTGGGCAACAAGAATGATCAGGGGACTGGAAACAAAGCCCTCTGAGGAGAGACTAAAAGAAATGGTTATGTTTAGCCTTGAGAAGAGAAGACCGAGGGGAGATATGATAGCACTCTTCAAGTCCTGGAAATATCATCACACAGAGGAGGGCCAGGATCTCTTCTCAATCGTCCCAGAGTGCAGGACATTGGAATAATGGTCTTGAGTTACAGGAAGCCAGATTTTGGCTGAACACCAGGAAAAACCTCCTAATTGTTAGAGCGGTACAACAGTGGAACCCATGACCTAAGAAGATGGTGGGCTCTCCAACACTGGAGGTGTTCAAGAGGCAGCTGGACAGCCACCAGCTCGGGATGCTTTAATTCGATTCCTGCATCAGTCAGGGAACTCGATGGCCTTATAGGCCCCTTCCAACTCTCCTAGAATTCCCTGGTTGAATTGGCTGCTACTTTTTTTTCTTTTTTGGAATGGCAAAAAAGAGAGGCTGTAATCTAACTCCCCAGTCTTCTCTGTCCAAGGATGCAGAATAGCAAACCGGCCTCTGCATACATCTCAGCAGCCGCTGCCAAATGCCCCAGGGGTGTTGAACTCCCAACAGGAATGTGCTGGCAGGTAATGCATGGATATAAATGGGGGGGGGGAGAACTTGGAATGGCTTGGCAAGGCCGAGGAGAGGGCACAGTCTGAAGGGAGTCATAGATTCTGGAGAGGGAGATGCAAACTGATCTCTCTGGAAGAGGACAGAACACACACACACAAAATGCACAGGGCTCTGGAACGCTTTGTTCGTCCCTGGGAGGTTTCATGTCCTTACAGCGAGTTTACATCCCATTTCATCCAGAGGGAAAGGAGATGCCAAAGAATTTCAGGCCAGGCTGGGTGCACGTGTGCAGCACATTGCAATGACCTTAAATTCATCGCTTAAGTCAGTGAGCTCTCAACCTACACTTCATCGTAAAGCTGAGACCAATGCAGACTTGATGGCACGGATGGGGAGCCTGCAGGGCCCTCCAGATGTTGTTTTTTTTTGGACTCCAAGTCCCATCAGCCTCAGCCAGCATGGCCAATGGTCAGGGATTATTGGAGCTGTAGTCCAGTAACATCTGGAAAGCCACAGGGCCCTATACCTCTAATGGCATTGACCAGCAAAACTCTCTCTTCCTGATGCCGTGCTTTGCTTAACATCCAGGACAAGGGTGGGGAACCTTTTTCAGCGTGAGGGCCGCACTCTCTTCAGGGCAGTATTCTGAGGGCCGTGTGCCAGGGGTGGGCAGGGCCAGAGGCAACATGAGCAGAGCAATGAATATCCAAGGTGTTTTTTGTACAGTAGGTTTGTTTCTACACACCCTCACGCGCGCTCTCTCTCTTGATCCTCCTTTCAGACAGGTAAGAGGCATGTTCCAACCAAGCAAAACCACTCCAGGAAGTTGTCTAGCCTGATGAAGAACTCTGGAGAACTCCAACGCTTGCACACATTTCTGTGGGATTTTGGTTGCCTGATAAAGGTATGGTCTTAGATTTAAGAACAGCCAGTCGGACCGTTGGGTGTCACCTATTTATTTGCATCTGTTAATTATTTCAAACATTTGTATCCCAGTTTCCTCTTCCACAAAAAGGAGTTGCTCAAAGCGGCTTATGGTATGAAAGCAAACATAGGGTTGTGATCCATCTAAGCCCTACTCAGAGTGGACTCATTAAAATCAATGGACTTAAGCCAGCCATGCCCATTGCTTTCAATGGGCCTCTTCCAAGTAGGACTTACTTAGAGACAAGCAACAGGAACCCAGATGTGCCCGGCAAAAGATCTGTGGCTTTTCCCACCACTAGATGTGAGGATGACCACGAGTTAAAAGTGCCCCCCCCAAAAAAAAACAGGACCGTTCACTGTCATGGATGAGATGCCCATCGACAGCTACTGCTTAAAGGATCCCCCATATTCAGGGGCAGCGTACCACTGCGTAACCCTGTGCCCTTGCGCAGGTCCCATTCATTCCAACGGCAGGTTCTGCAGGGAGGCCCTACTGATAAAGGGGAGCCTGCAGCCCGCCTGGCCCTAGGAGATGCCGTTGGGGATTGGACCGGGGACCTCTCCCACTGAGCCACGTCGCTTCCCCCATGTTTATCCATGGGAGAGGTGATGCCATTTGGGGCTTGTCCATCTCAAACACCACCATTCTTCCTGCGCCACTTTCTGCTCCCAAATGGCTCTCCCCACAGGTCAGGCCCAGCGGCTCCCCCACCTCCTGAAAATGGGCTCGCCTCGCCACGTGCTTAAGAGCGTGTCCTCCACCCCCCCTTGCTCTCATGTCTCTTGCCCCTGTTCCCCTCTTTGACAACACATGGTTTAATTTTCTTGCCATTGTTATGCTCCTCTTCCCTTACAGACCAACTGGGGTTTTCGACACTTTTCTCTCTCCAACCCCCCCCCCCTTTTCTTTTCCCTTTATTTTGCTGACACAGGATTTTGGGCTCACATCTGGAAGCAATCAGGCCTGCAAATGGAGCTGAGCTCTACCAGAGCAATGTTGTGGGGGGAATGGACAGTTGGCAGTGACTCTTCGAGAAACACCGGCTGGCTTTAGTTGCTATTCCTCCCCCCTCCCCAACACACAAACCAATTTCTCCATTGTTCTTGTAGAAATCAGCAGAAGAAAGTGTGGGGAAACACCCTGAGTTCTGCTCCTTGAGCCATTTCCCCCCTCCCTCTGGTCAACTCAGGGGAGGCCAGATCTCAAGTGGTTCATCCCCAGCTGTGGTGACACGTCTGTCGTATGTCACCCTGGGCTCACGAGGAGAGAGGAGCAACTCTGGTTGATCTCTCTAGATTATCTCTGATGGGCAGCACATACTCTGGGCAGTCCCAGGCTTTGGGGGAGGCGAGAAAGGTGCAATGAGATTGCTAAATGCTTCTGGGATTGAGATGGAGGGAAAGCACAGCTGTTTGGGATCTGGGATGCTGAATGGAGGGGAACGCTGAATTGGAAGGCAAGCTGGCTGGAGCATAATTAGATACTATACTTAACATCAGTGGAGGCTGGTCCGTTAGGGAAAGTGGGGTGCTGCCCACCAGTATTAGTTTCCCTTCAGCCAGCCCCCCATTCCTGGCCTGCCTCCTTAGTGACAAGAAGTCCAGGGGGTGACCCTGCCTATCACCTTCCTCCTCATTAGTTGCCCCTGGAGAATTCAGCAGGGAGGAGGAGGATTAGGACAAAACTAGAATGAGTTGGCTCTGCCTGTCATTGGCTGTGGTTGCCCCTGTCATTGGCTCTGGCTCCACCTACTGTTGGGCTCCCTGCCGTACGCCCCACCAGTCCCAATGGGCACCAGCGACTACTAGTTGGCCTCTTCCTGTTATGTACTCTAATTATACAGCACTGTTACAGCCAACAAATTTGAACACATTTGAAAGGAAAGATTGTGGTTATTAGAACAAGAGTTTCGATTTGTAGAATCTTGTAATGCAAATGGAAATTATGGGCAGATCCACAGCATACATTTAAAGCACATGGCTTCCCCCAAAGACTCCCGGAGACTATGGATTTCCCTTCACAGAGCTACAGATTCCCAGCACCTTTAAGATACTACATTTCCCATGATTCTTTGGAGGGAAGTCATGGGCTTTAAATGTGCACCGGATGTGCTTGAAATGGTGTGGACCTTCCTGTCCCCATGGCTGGATAGGCTGCCTGCTGGAAAACAGCGAAAAGAGGCATGGTGATAGCTGAAGCATGATAGTCTCAAAACTCTCAGAGAATTGAGGCTCGTCAATTCATACTGACGTCTAGCTTCTGTTACAGCAAGGAGTTATATGTGGGGTGGCTTCTGAAAAGTGGAGTTACTGAAGGTTCAGAAACTTCACATGGTTTCCATCTTGGGTTTTGCACCTGCGTTTTTGTTGTGCAGTGTTTTAAGTTGTTTTTAAATTATGTTGATTGTGATCCCAAAGCTGTCCATGGTGGAAAGACGAGAGAGGCACCTTTTAAAAATAAACCAAGTGTTTGGGTAATCTTAGGTTGCTTCCAGACACCCTGTTTATTGAGCATTCGTCCTGATTTGTTCGCAGGGAAATTAGATGACGTTGGCTATTTAATGACCATTCTGATTTTTTTGGCAGGGAGGTCAGGTGACATTGCATCGAAGCAAGTGTCATTTTGCACTTTCCAGTGTTTCCCTGTCACTTCCTTATTGAAAAAAGTCCAGCTGTAAGGGAAGCGGGTTTGTTGTGCAAGATCTCCCAGTCGACTTTAATTGTACAACCTAAATTTGCAGGGATGTGACTGAATCCCACCCCAAACTAGCAACAGTCTGGATGTGCCCTTACAGTTCCATGATTCCTTGGGTTGCAGGTGCAGGTTCCTACCACTAGGGAGGAGCAAAGAGCCGTACAGTGATGCTCCCCTTTCATGTCCCTAGGAGTCATTGTGACTTTGTTTTGTGTAATGCAAAAGACAAGCGGAAGGTTCCAGCTAAGAGTGCCAGCCAGCCATGCCCTTTCCAAGATACTCCATTCCACACTTTTCCACTCCCGCCCCCGCTCCATGCTACGAACGGCAGGAGTTGTCAGTTTTGCTTTTCTCAGTTTTTCATTTTTCCCACCTTAAATTCGGTTCTCCATATTTCTGCAGCAATTTGTGATTTTCTTCAAAAATCCTCATGAAATTTCTCCAGCCTTCTAGTGAGAATTTCTTCTATGAAGCACATGTTTGTAGGCAGCCTTGACTAACATACACATTTTTGCAAGCAATTTTGGTATGTTATTTTCACTCATATATTTATTTTTATGCACATTGTCCCTAGAGAGATGCATTTTTGTAAACGTGGTTTGGCGAACTTCATCACAACATTAGAATAAGCATTTCAAAGGATGGCTGTGTTCCATTGCTCACGTTGTTTCAAAAAGTGCGAATTTGATACATTCAGCTTTAAATGGGAACTGACTCAGATTTCTGCCCCATCCCTAATCCATATCCATGGAGTATGCTAAGCTGTTTTGTGTTTTTACGACTGTTTAAGGGTCCCCCCCTCCACACATCACCAATGTCTTCCTTATGTGTAGATGGGCCATTTCACTTACATGTATTAGCATCTGGATAATGGGTTAGTATGTAAAATAGGCATCATGTTGTCCATTCCATCACCCACTTTCTGGCAGGGCTCCTGTGCCTTTAAGGCGCAACAGGTAGAAATACAACAGGTAAGGCACCCCCTCCCCATCACTTGGGAAACAGGTTAACTAAATGCGCTTGGGCCCAGCCTGAAGACAAGAGAGGTTTAAACACTCTGCAGTGCTTGTTTACCCTGGGAAAGGCTACTCCTGGTGGATTCCTGTCTGTTCGGTATGGATAATTGAGAAACACGATTCAGTTTGCTTGAAATGCAAACTATCAATCTATCAAATTTGCGCTTTCTGAAACTATATGAGAACCGAAACACAGCAATCCTTTGAGATTTGCACTTGTTCGAGTGTTGCAAAGCAGTTCGCCAACCAATGTTTACAAAAATGCATATCTACAAATGTTGCTGAATTGGAGACCTGCATCACAAATTTCAGGTAAGTGCGAATTTCAAAGGGCAGCTACGTTTCAGTTCTCATACCATTTTGGAAAGTGCGAACTTCAAAAATTCAGCTTTAAAAGTGAACTGAATCAAATTTCTCCCTCATCCCTAACTAAGGAGGGGGAAGCTGACGGACATTGCCATCCCCTGGACTGGTTGTAAGTTAAAAGGCAGGCTAGGTGGAGGCTGGCTGAGGGCAAGTTCCTACTGGGCCAGCCTCCACCAAGTTACAAAGGGAATGCAAAACCAGATACCTTTTCTGCGATCATTATGTGCTGAAAATTTCTTTACAGTATTTCATGAGAAACGTTTTTCCTGCGAAACACCCGTTTACTAACAAGCACAAATGCCAATGTAAGCACAAATGTTTGGGTTGCAGATTGGGTTTTTTTTTGTTTTTGCAGGATGCTCTCCAGAGAACAGAAAACTATCAGAGTGAAACTCTGGGGCCCTCTGCTGGCATGCAGAGTTTTAACATGGCACACTGCGCATGCCAGGTAAGTGGGCGTGTTTATGCAAATATCATGCGAATGGCTGTCAGAAGAAGCAGACTGACCGCTGTGAAATTGACGAGGTTGAGAAAACCCCCACTTTTTGAGATTAAACTGTCATAAAGAGGCTGCTGAGCTGCAGTGTGGAAACAGGCACATTATCGGAGTACTTTTTGTGGAATTAGAAACGGTATTGATTCTGATGGCGTGCTGTGCTCTTTGGCGCATGCATGTGCCCTCGTTCAGCCCACAACCCATCGGAAAAGGTGTGCCGGGTGCGTTTCGTACCATCCGGTATCGCTTCTCGGCCTTTTGGCTAAGATCAAGTGTAGTATCTGTTCTTATCAGTTTAATATCTGATATGTCCTCTATTTGAGGACTATATATTAAATGGATTTTTGGAACTGGGAGATGGAATAGGGGCTTGCTCCATCCACTCCACGCATCGACCTGGTATTGCAGTACCTCCAGGAACGGTGCACCTCCCCTCGGGGGAGAATATTGCTGGTACCAAAAATAGATAAAAAGAACTGGACTCTCCCCAGAAGTATGCAGCTCAGCACACCTCTTCCTACTGTCTAGCTAAGCAGCATCTAGACAGTTTTAATCTCAAAAATGTGGGTTTTCTGTACTGTGTTAACTCTCTGCATACTAAACCCCAATGTGCAACCTGAACATTCCTGCTTACATTAACACTGTATCAGCGCCCTTCGGTTGGCCTTGCTGATGGGCAGGTGGGCTTTGATAGCAACCTTTCACTTTTTTTTGCCTTTTGTTCCTAGCTGGCATCACAGGCTGGTGGCTAAACACAGCTGCCAGAAATACTGTATTAGTAGAGATGGTGGCGGTATTAAATTCTGTAACACCGTGTGCCAATTCCTCCTTCCCTCAAAGAAAATAAAAGAAAATTCAGTTCCAAATAACTTAGAATAACTTATTTTCAAACATCAGCAGCCTCTTTATGACAGTTTAATCTCAAAAAGTGTGGGTTTTCTCGACCTCGTCAATTTCACAGCGGTCTGTCTGCTTCTTCTGACAGCCATTCGTATGATATTTGCATAAACACGCCCACTTACCTGGCATGCGCAGTGTGCCATGTTAACTCTCTGCCTTGGCCAGACCCACAGGCCAGGCGCAATGTCCCCTTTTTTTGGGGGGGGGACAAAAAGCCTACTAGAACTTCGCTCAGAGGAGAAGACTAGGGGATACCTTTGCTGCCCCCCAGTAGCGTAGTGGTATATTCAGAAGCACAGGGTCCCTTCATGATAGTCATGCCATGCCTCATCACAGCCACACACCCTTTCCTTTGCTGTCCCTGTTGTCTCATGAGTCCACACTCCATTACAACAGATGCCCCCTAGGAGCCAATCAGCATTAAAGGAAAGGCTGTGTGTTAGCTCCTGAGAAGAGTCTTCTCAATGGCTGACTCACATCCTTTCACTCTGATTGGCTCCAATCGGTACAAAAGGACAAGGGCTCTTCTCAGCGGCTGAACATGCTCCTTTTTCATGGTGATTGGCTTATATATAGGGACCTGGCTGGGACCTTCCTCCCAAAAATGTAACAGGTCTGTGACCCCCTGCAACCCTGGATGACTACACTCCTCCCCCTGGCCAGTTTCAAAGTTTAAGCCAGGATTTCCTAAAGTGGTCAATCTTGACACACACACCCAGGGTCAATGGGACTGGGCAGGGGATAAATAGAGCCCTAGGAGTTGACAGGGGGTCAAAAAGGGGCCCTGGGGTGGAAAAGATGTTTACAAGGTATCATGTGAAATATTTAATTAGGAACACTGAGCCTCAGAAATGGGAATGTCCAGTACAGAGTGCACCTCTCTTGCCAGTGAGGAACTCCTGTGCTTCATAGGATGATTCCAGCAGTGTTCTCAGAGCATGCTGCCTTGCTAATTAAAAATATTATATTCTGGTGCAGGGTGTCTCTCTTCTAAAAAGGATTTTTATATTGCCAAAAGAATAATCTATTTCAAGGTAGGCCTGGTGAGGTACAATCCAATTTATACCCTCAGGCTGTGGCTAAGCCGCTAACCGTTGGGGGATCCTGGGGGCTTAGTGACAAAGTCAGTTAGACTCTGCTGCCTGTTGTGCACTAACCCAAGATGTTACCGAGGGAAGGTGATTAACGGTAACAGAAGGCTGGAAATACGAGGCTAATTCCAACTGATACATTGAGGGCAGCCGCTGGCCCAGACCTTGCACTTTTGGATACAGGCAGGATTAATTGCTATACGATGTATGGTACGGCGCAGAGGCCCATTCAAGGCAAGGCCAGAGCCCTGCGGCAATAGGGCGGCTGGAGAGGAGCTTGCTACAGAAAAGTGTGTTTATTACGGTGGGCTCCTCAAAAGTCCAGACTGTGTGTGAATGATAGCATTGTTCAAGTACTTGAAAAGTTGCCACACAGAGGAGGGACAGGATTTCTTCTTGATCGTCCCAGAGTGCAGGACACAGAATAATGGGCTCAAGTTGCAGGAACCCAGATTTCAGCTGAAAATCAGGAAAAACCTCTTAACTGCTAGAGCAGTACTCAATGGAACCAATGACCTAGGGAGGTGGTGGGCTCTCCAACCCTGGAGGCCTTCAAGAGGGAGCTGGACAGCCATCTGTCGGGGATGCTTTGGTCTGGATTCCTGCACTGAGCAGGGGGTTGGACTTGATGGCCTTATAGGCCCCTTCCAACTCTACGATTCTATGATCACTTTGCCCCCATTTGCACCATACATTTAAAGCAGCAGCATCCCACTTGAAACAGTCATGGCTTCCCTCTCAGAGGGGGGACTGCAGTTTATGAAGGGTGCTGAGGGTTGTTAGGAGACCCCCTATTCCTCTCACAGAAGGTACTCTTCCCAGAGGTGTTTACCAGGGCTTTTTTGGTTATTCGTTTTGGCAAAAAATGAGATGCCGGCACTCCTATCTTGATAAAAGTGTTTGTGGGTGCCATCACAAAATGGCTGCCGTGGGCAGCAAAAAAAGAGGTGACGGTGCCCGGTCCCCGAAAAGCCCTGGGTGTAACAATCAGTTCCCTTTTCCTGGGGAACTCCGGGAGTTGTATCTCAGCAGCGGGAATAGGGGTCTCCTCACAACTTTCGGCACCTTCACAAACGATGATGATGAAATTTATTACCTGCCCTTCACCAGCAGGTTCCAGGGCAGCTCACGGCAATATAAGATACATGATTAAAAACAGTATAAAACAATTTATGTTACAAACAAGATGCAAATTGTGTATTGGGAGAAATTCACACTAAGGTGCTGATGAATTTTCATGAAGACTTTAAAAAAAAATCACAAACAGTTGTGGAAAAGTGGAGAACTGACCTTCAGGTTGGAAAAATGAGAGACCGACTGACTGGAATTATTGACACAGTCGCCTATCACTACCTGAGACTAATGTGCAAGGTATAATAATAATAAATAAATAATAATAAATAGCAGCAGCAGCAGCAAAAATAATAATACACCATACTGCCTCTAATATATATGTGGAACAGTCGCGTAGTGGCAAATTCAGCAGTGCAGGGTCCCTTCATGATAGTCACTCACAGCCACCTTCTCCGACAACAACAGGAGCCAACCTGCCTGAAAGGGGAGAGTGTTAAGCTACTGATAAGAATCTTCTCAGTGGCTGAGTCATCTCCTTTCACTCTGATTGGCTCCAATCAGCAGGAAAGGACAAAAAAGCATGTTAGAAGACTCTTATCAGTAGCTAACATGCTCCCCTTCATGCTGATTGGCTCGTAGGATGCTAGAGACATAAGGACCCTGCTGGGACCCGGCTCGTCCAAACGTAAGAGTTCTAAGACAGCCCCCCCAAGACTCCAACCACTACACCCCTGATGTGGAATGCTAGCATGTTAAGAAGAAAGTGAGGCTATATCCTTTCTGGCCCTCCTGATGTTCCTAGGCAACAGCTTCCAGCATCTATGCTGGCTGGGGCTGAGTGAAGTAGGAATCTAACAACATCTGGTGGGCCCCAGGTTGGCAAAGGCTGTTCCAGCAGAAATGGCATGCTGAGCCTTTTTTAATCCCTTTGAGAAAAAAAGAAGGTGTTAGAACAAGTCTGCATCACTTCTGAGATGATGGGGTGGGGGAAGTGTCACATTTCTGAATGCTTTCCCGTGACTCACAGAAGGAGACGAGGTGAGGCAAGAGCAAAGAAATTCATGCTCCTCTGCTCATTTTGTCAAAGTCTCAGCCAGATCCAGCTGCTCTTGCTGCCGAATCTGGTGACATCTCCTTGCAGACTCATGATTCATTCCCATAATACAAACTTCTTTTGAGTGAGGAGGAGGAGGATCTGTTTCACCCGGTTGCAATTTTCTTTTCAAACATGTGCTGCATTCATTTTAATAATGCACACAGACAATGGCAGTTGACAACAATGGTTTATTATACGCCTGTTTGTTCGTCTTTCGTTTGTTCCCTAACTTGCCCTTTAGGAACACAGGAAACTGCCTTCATACTGAGTCAGGCCATGGGTCCATCTAGCTCAGTATTGTGTACAGTGACTGGCAGCACCTTGCTGGAGTTTCTGGCAGGGGCACATTCCCAGTCATCCTTGGACATGGTGGGGACTCAGCCTAGGACCGTCTGCATGCAAATCAGATGGCCAGCCTCTAGGGAAAATGGCATACATAACTGTGTGTATTAGGACAAAGTCACAGTAAAATCTGATAAATTTTCATGAGGACTTATTTTTTTAAAAATTGCAAACTGATGTGGAAATGTAAAGAACTGACCTTAAGACTGGAGACTTTTTTTGTGGTGGTACCAAAACGATGGAATGTACTCTCTGGGGAAATCTGGAAAAGCGGAAATCGTCTTTCCCCACTTTAGGAGGGCATTCATCATCTGATGATGATGATTTAGATGTGTTAGTTGCTTGTTATCTGAAGGTCTCCAAGCAACTTACAATACTGTTAAAAAATGCATGCAGGCTTTTTGCTTCAAATGGCAGATTTTTTTAAAAAAAATCTGGTTGATTCTGGTGCTGCCTCTGAGCTCTTTTTAGTTTATTCTGAAGTAGCTATGCGTCTCATTCTTTGGTTTTTTTAAAAAAGGTTTACATAGAGATGTCTATTCCAGCAAGGTGAATGCTATTTCTGCTTGTCATTTTCCCCCTTCTGTTCTGCAGGAGGGTGGTATGTGCCGTGTTATATTTATAAATACATCCCATCCTCAGTTTTCACAAACAAATTTCAAACGTTTGAAACGTCCCTGCAAAACTGCTCTGAAAATTGGGGTGTGGTAAGGGAAGTATTGGTTTGAGAGCATTTGTACCCCGCTGTTCAGCCAAAAAGTCTTGCATGCAATCGATTAAAGGAAGACAGCCCCTGCTCACAGGCATAGCATCTCAGTATTGCCTTAGCATCTCAATATTGCCACCCTGGGCTCCTGCTGGGAGTAAGGGGAGGGATATAAATTAAATAATCAATAAATATCACGACATGCAAGGAAAAAGGGACAGGGAGGGAAGAGAAAAAAGCAAACTCAGGCACTGATTATTTAATGGTAGTTCTTATAATGACCAGCTGACACAGAAACAGGTCAGGGGCAGGAAGCGCCTGATGGAGCTGGTCTTTCAGCAGAGCTGCTGGAATGAGAACATGGATGCTAGCCAATCAGTATCTACCCCAGCCAGTTTCTCACTTGCTTCAAGAGTTGAAGAACTGTTTTATTAGCCCCCATCCTGGGAGTTGATACATTTGGAAGGGCCGTAGCTCAGTGGCAGAGCATCTGCTTTGCGTGCAGAAGGCCCTAGGTTGGCATCTCCAGCTAGGGCTGGCAGAGACCCTTGTCTGAAAACCTGGAGAGCCGCTGCCAGTCAGTGTAGACAATACAGAGCTAGGGTTTGTCTCGGCATAAGGCAGCTTCCTATATATATATATAAAACCCATCAGCATCCTCTCCAGCTAAAAGGATCTCAAGGAACAGGTTAGGAAAAGGCCCTCTGTTCGAGAGCTGCTGTCAGCCAGAGCAGACACAATAAGGGATCTTCATCTGAGCAAAGAGACTGATCCCTGGGGTTAACCTGTGGGTGCATCTGATTTCTAGCAAGTCTTCAGAGAAGAGGGGAGAGAGACGGAGGGGAGGGGGGTGATTTAAGCAGCTGAGAGGCTGGCGGCAAAGAGGATTGCTGACACCCAGGGTGGGTGCCAAGCGGCAGCTGTGTTAAATAGCCTTTCCCAGGATCAGAACAGCAAGCAGCTTCCCCCGAAGGAGGAACTGATGAGCCTTAAGAGATTAGGGCGACAAGAGCCACACCGATCAGCCACTTAGTATTCCTGCACTGGGTTAAAGAACACCTGTTTGACCCACTCATTCTTTGCTAAGCTGGCGAGGCGGGCCACGGCTGCCCCCTCCTCAGTTCAGGGAGCTGGGAGGGGGCTCCAGAGGGGTGGAAGATTCAGGGAAGGGTGCCTGATCACCACCTGCCCCTGCCTGGAGCCACACACAGGCCTGCAATCATGTCCATCTGCAGCTTGGATCCTCCGTGCCTCATACATGCCTCAGCACAGGAGGATGTAGGGAGGCATTCCCTGACGCAGGCAAGGTTCCAGGTGCCCATGGTGGGTGAGGCCAGAGGCAAACGTTCCCGTCCAGCTGGACCCGTTCCAGCCAGGCGAAAGCCCTCTGGGAAGCTGGGGGGCATGGCTTGGGGAGAATCCTGAGGGACACATAAAGAGGGCTGGGGGGCCATGCTTGCTTCCCCGTCCCTACATTTGTGGATGGGCCGATGTCACATCTGAAGTCTGCTTTTCATCACACCTTGAAGCAGGGAGCGGGGAAGGCCATAAAAAAAAGGTGACCTGGTTTTGCCTGGGCTGCCAACCCATACCAGACACCATCACAGTTTGGCACCATTTTCAGTACAGATTGCTTGCTCCCGTGTCACCAGCTCCTGTGATGCAAATTTTGGCCCACCTTTCTATTATGCATAACACACTCTGGGGCAGGGAACCCTTTTCAGCCTGAGGGCTGCATTTCCTCCCGGGGCCACCTTCCAAGGGCCACATGCTACTGGTGGGTGCCGCGAAAGGCAAAAGTGGGAGGAGCAAGAAATGCAAATTTGACTTTTGTCCAGTAGGCTGGGTTCCACCACCACCCCGTCATCCATTCAGACAAGCAAGAGGAATGATCAGAGTTTTAGGACACATTCCAGCCAGGTAAAGACACATGGGGTTCAAAGCAGGGCCACTGAGGGGTGTGGCCTGGGGAGAGTTCCGGGGGCCAGACAGAGAGGCCTGGAGGGCCGCATTAATTCCCCGGGCCCGGGTTTCCCCACTCCTGATATTAATAGCAAACTCATTCTCCGAGCGTGAGTCCTCTACGTAGCCAAAGTGGCACCTGCCACACCTAAGAGTGAGGTGTACGAAGGAGGCTTGAGAGAACCCAAAAGCCTGCAGAAGTAAAAGGAATATATCGAAAAAATTAAAAGGGAGAGAACCTCAAAATAGCTCAGTGAGGTGCAGATATTCTCAGTGGGGCATGGAATGATCGTTGGGGGCAAACGGATGGGGGTGGATGGAATGGCATATCCTCAAAAAGAAGGTTGCTGGCTGGTTGGCTGGAACTCTGAACAAGGCACACTCTACACTGCAACATTTTGTTGCAGGTGCCACTTGTATTCCCTCCCCCCCCCCAATTGCAAAAGCAATGTCAACGTGATTTATATAGCGGCTTTATTTGTTCTGACCCCATCAAAATCTCATGCTGAATTTGTTTCTGATCACACTGTACAGATTTAGCGTGTTTTCAGCCCAGGATTGGCTGATCTGCAGCCCATCTGTTTTGCTGTAGCGTATTCTTACAGCTAAAACAATCAGTCAGGAATGGAATGGAACCATCTGCAAGGTCCACCCAAATGGCAGCTCTGGTTCTGGTTGGGCAAACTGCGTTTGGTTCAACCCTGACCGGCCACCAAAGCCTAAGCGAGCCGCCAGGCATATGCAGCTGCAGACGTTACCCCTTCACCCTAGAGTTGTTTGCATTTTGATGTCAGGTGATGCGATGCAGGGAAACAGACAAGACAAAATCCATACATTGTCCCCCCCCCCCGAAAGGGCTTTTAAAGAGTTTCCCGGTAAATGGATTTGGAAGAGAGTTGTTGTTGGGGGGGGGGGGTTTGGGAAAAGCAGTTTAAGCTAATTGAGTGCCCAGCTAGTGCTGGATAATTCTGGGGAAGGGAATGTGGGAGGATCAGAAAAGGGGAGCAGGAAAGGAAGGCGGAATCTGGGAACTGCATGTGCTCAGAGCAGTCGTGGCTGGTGCTCGTGGAGCTGGTGGGACTCTGCTGCTGTTGGCCCATTGGGCCTTTCTTTCCTTTCCCCCACATTCCTCATTCAGCCATCTTGCTTTCCCTCACCCTATCTAGGCCTGCCTCACCTAGCTTCCTCCCCCAAAATGACCTTGCCCCCACCAAGTATCTCCCTCTTTTCCCCGAGCCAGGTGGCCTGCGTCTGCGAAGCCTTGCAGGAGAGAGGGGAGTTCGAATGCCTTGCCCGCTTCCTCTGGTCTCTCCCGCCATCTCTTGCCCTCCAGTACCCCGAGGGCCTCAGCTGCGCCCACCCCAGCCGCCACGACTTGCAGTTGCTCAGCAACCCAATCTCTTCCGCCGCATGGCTGGCCCCCTATTGCAACCAGGCCACCGCCTACCACCTGGGACCTTTTAATAAATAATAATAAAATTTTATTTGTTGGTCGCCTATCTGTCCGAGCTAACGGACACTCTAGGCGACGTACAAAATACAATATACAAATCAATATACAAACCAATATACAACAACAAGGCACAAACATCAATTCATCTAAAACCATCCTTCAATTAATACATCATAAAACTAGTCCACCCCAGAAATCCCATAGGCCTGCCTGAATAGCCAGGTCTTTAAGGCTTGGCGAAAACCTGTCAGGGAGGAGGCATGTCGAAGGTCAAAAGGAAGCGAGTTCCAGAGGGTGGACCTTTTGGTGCCCTGCAGCCCAGAGACAGGTTTCCAATATGTCCGCCGGATCAGTTTCCTGCCGGAAAGAAGCTACCTGTTCTGCCAAGGGGTTCTGCCCAAGATGGAGAGCAGAAAGCAAACAGCTTCAAGGTAAGAAGGGCCTGAAAGGTGTGTATATAAATCATTAAAGTGGCTGATCAATTTAAATCGCTGCAAAGGCCTGTTGGCATAAAAAAGTCTTCAAGAGATGCCTGGAAGTATATAATATAATATAATATAATATAATATAATATAATATAATATAATATAATATAATATAATATAATATATAAAACAAACAAACAATAACAATATATTGCTGTTTGCTGTTTGGTTAGTGCTGATAAAGATCAGGGCCTTCTCAGTGGTGGGTTCCTCATCTGTGGAATGCCTTTCTCGATGAGGTGTGTCTGCCTCCCTCATTATTGACTTTCAAGAGGAATTTAAAAACATTCCTGTTTACCCCAGGATTTGATGTCTGTGAAATTAATAACTGTGAGGGTAACTAAACACAGTATATCTTCTTTAGTATCAAAATAAATATCACACATAAAAATCAACTACAAAAATACAAGGAAAAATCATAAAAAACATAGTAAACAAGTGGACAAAATATCCCCTGGGCATCAGGAAACAAAACTGCTAGTAAAAATCAAGTGAAAAATATAAATTCAACCTTTTTAAACAACATGATAGATGCCTAGACAAAAGAAAATCAACTCGCTCCCCAACCATTATACAGCAATTATATCATTAAACAAAGCAAAGCGATTAAATTGCCAGCCCTCTTTAGAGTAATTAATAGAACTACGGCTGGAAATAGATATCATTCCATTCAGTCAAGCACACCCTTACAAGACTGACACCTCACATCAATCAAACACATCAGCATTCTAAACCAATGCACTCAAACTTACTAGTGTAGCATACTCCCCACACTCTGCAAACACTCACATAATTCCGTCTTACACCCTCAGTCAACACACACACACACACACAGAGAGAGAGAGAGAGAGAGAGAGAGAGAGAGTCTAACAAAGGGTGCTTCTGAATCTGCACTAGAATCCCAAAACAGAGCAATAAGGACTGACTTAGTCACAAATGCCTGTTGGAGGAGCAGGGGAGAAGTGAATGAGGAGGGGTGCTGAAATGGAGTAGGCGAATGGAATGGAGTAACCCTGACAGAGGGCATGGCTGGCTGGCTGGCATCTTGAACGGGGGCATTTGCCACGCTGCAACACTTTGTCCCACTTGTGAAGCAAGTGACAGAAATATGAAAACAGACAGAAAGGATCCATCCAATCTGGGGGCAAAAGGCAATCTCAGTGATCCTGAAAAGAGAGAGGTAAATACAGGAAAGAGTAGCAGCCATTAGAAAGAAGAGAGGAAATGAGCCAAGCACACTTGAGAAGGGGGGAAGAGCCTAGAAAGCGCCTTGCGTCACTTTAAACCTGGCGTCCTGCAGGAGTTCCCAACCAGTGGGTCCGCGGCGGGGCTGTAAAGGACTCCTACAATCTGAATTCTGTAGAATTCTTTGGAGTTCAAATTGTAATACAACATAAGAAAGAAAAGAAGCCATAAAAATATAATTAAATATCATACAGCACCTGGCACAGCGCATTTCAGTTGCTACAACGGGCAGGGGAAAATTCATTAATATTGCCAAGAGCGATATTCAGGAAGTCTGAGGGGGGGGGATGGGCATCTTTTTTGTCCTCCACAGAAGGGTCTGTTCTCATCCCTCTGACCCCATCCAGTTGGCTAACATCCATTCTCTGTTTCTCCCAGGAAAGGACGCAAACCCTCCTGAGGAAATGGTACCTCCAGGACCCATATCTGAACCCTTCCCGTAAAAGACACCTGGCCCAGGCCACAGGGCTCACCCCCACCCAGGTGGGGAACTGGTTTAAAAACCGCCAGCAGAGAGACCGTGCAGTGTTGGCCAAGCACAGGTGAGAAGCGTGTGGATGGTGCCTGAGGCAGGCCTGCGGCAGGGCTTAAAGCAGCCTTTCCCAACTCTTGGGTCACCAGATGTTGCTGGATGACAATTCCCATCATTCCTGACCATTGGCCATTCTGGCTGGAGCTGATGGGAGTTGCAGTCCAACAATATCTAGACCCAAAGTTGGAAAAAGCTGGCTTAGAGCATCCGCCTTGCATGCAGAAGGTCCCGGGTTTACTCCTCGACCTGGGAATTTCCTTCTGTCTGAAACCCTGGAAAAGCGGCTGCCGGTCAGCGTAGTGATGGCTGGTGGCTCCATGTCAGTGGGGCAGTGGAATCCACTCTGGGTTTTAGCGTGAGGTTTCAAAGAGCTGTCCTAGATGCTGGACCAATGGTGGGAATAGGTTTCAGCACCTTACGGCTCCTTGAAGGACAAAATGAAAAATGGACTGCCTCCAAGTCGATTCAGACTTATGGCGACCCCATGAATAGTGTTTTCATGGTAAGTGGTATTCAGAGGGAGTTTCCCATTGCCTTCCTCTGAGGCTGGGAAGCAGTGACTGGCCCAAGGTCACCCGGGGAGCTTCATGGCTGCGTGGGGATTCGAATCCTGGTCTCCCAGGACCAATGTTCTGGCTCAGTATAAAGCGCCTTCCTCACCGCGTCTTTGCAATATTTGCTTGGTACAGGGGTAGCTCGGTGACCCGTGTCTCAGTGGCGGAGCCTCGGCTTCACATGCAGATTCACGTTCATGCCTTGTTTATCCTGGCTTATCCTTTCATTTTCTCTCCCGCCAAAGGAATTGAGATGGAAGGCTCCTGCGGGCAGAGACCTCTTTTGGGGTTGTTTGTATTCCTCTGTGTAAACTGAGTATATTTATGGCACGAAATCAATAAATTGATTCCATTCTAATATCTAGAGCGCTGCTACAGTATTAATAAATGATGATCCCTTTGCATTCTCGATTCAACGTGTCGCTTAAAAAGAAACAGACGCAACAGCAGCGCAGCGCTGCGGGGGGGAAAGAGCCTTTAAAATAAGCTGGAATAAGGGGGCTACAACTACGCTTCCGCTCCACAGCAACTCAACACTTTTTAAATGCTGGGGTCCTATATACCAAGAGGGGGAACCTTTAGCCCTCCAGATGTTGCTGAACAACAACTCCCAGCAAGCACAGCCAAGGGCCAAAGATGACACGAGTTGCCCTTCGAAGGGCCAAAGGTTCCCCATGCCTGCTATACGCCAAGTCAGTCCCTTATGCGGGCAAACTGGCATCACCCTTGCAGGAGAGGGGGGTGTCAGCAGACTCAGGGGGTTGCCCAACGTTAGCAGAGGTACGAGAAATCTTTAGGGGGAAAAACAAACCCTAAGGGGGCAGGGGAACCAATGGAGGGTGATCGATTAGAGTGAATGAGGCACTGCCCCGCCAGCATAGCCAACGGTGCAGGGATAACAGGAGTTGCAATCCTGCAACATCTGGAGGGCCACAAGTTCCCCCATCCCTTCCTTCTTCCTTGCATCCATTCTGGAGGGTGGCCCAGCCTGTCAACTTCGTCTCAATGTTGCCCTTCTAGAACTCAGCAGGGAAGAGGAGGATGGAGCCAAAACTAGAATGAGTTGGCTCCGCCCATCATTGGTTCTGGCTCCACCTCCTGTTGGGCTCCCTGCCTTCCGCCCCACCAGTCCCCAATGGGCACCAGCCATCACCGAGGGGAAGCCCAAAAGTGCTCCTCCCCTGGGCCTTTAAATGCAGTTGGTTCCAGAGGCGTCCTAATCCCAGGACCATGGCAATGAGAGAGGCCAGGGCACAGGAGGGTTTCACCCTGGAGAGGTTTTTTCCCCTCTTTGCCCCCACATTTGGAGCCAGCTTTTCCAAACCATCATGGCAGGGCACATTGCTAGGCTCTTAAAAGGATTCGGGGCACACTCATTTGCCAGTAGTGGTGTAGTAGTTAGGGTGCTGCACTAGGACCTGAGAGACCAGGGTTCAAATCCCCCCTTGGCCATGAAGCTCGTAGTGGGGGACCTTGGGGGCCAGTCACCCTCTCTCAGCCTAACCTACCTTGCAGGGCTGTTGCTGTGAGGATAAAATGGGGAGGGGAAAGAACTGTGTATGCCACCTTGAGCAGAAAGGCAGGATATGAATGTAATTTGCATGGGCAAATTCAGCTGGCGGGAGTCTCGGTGCCACCAGCTGCCCTTTAAGCAACCTAACATCTGGAGGGTGTTTAAGAAACATTTTAAAGGGGGAGGAAAGGCTAGGAGATCTGGGGCCACTTGGGGTGGGTGGCCTCGGGCCCAATTGTCTACCACCATAGCCCTAACAAAGCCCCTGCAGGAGAATTCTCCTTGAATTAAATGAAATACAAAAGATGCCATTGGTTCACACTGGGGAGCAGGGGGGAGGAGGAGATAATGGAGGGGAGGGGGAAGGAGCAGGTTTACAAGGTGGGAAATGAATGGGGGGGAGGGTGCAGTGTCCCGCCTGTGCCAAAGCAGCAGGTTGATATTCTATAGGCCAGGATTGGGCAGTGGAGGGGAGGAGAGATCAGGGAGACCCACTCCTGGCTCTGGTGCCTGCCTGAGCCTCCCTGTCACTCCGCAACGGTCTCCATGGCGACGCTGGAAGGATGAGAGGATGCTCTGATGCGTGGGTCGGACAGCACTGCAGGGTCCCTTGCAGCCGCCACCCAGGAGAAGCTGGTTACTTCCGAGCAGTTGACTCCATCTGCTCCCTGCCAGGGCAGCGCTGGCATCTCCCTTCAGCTGCTGCGGTTTGCCGCATCTGATGCAGACAACTTGCCCGCAGGGCCTCCAAAGGGCTGGGCCTGCCACGGTTATCCCCCGACACGCACAAACGAGAGCAAGGCTGGGAAACCTGTGGCCTTCCAGATGTTGCTGGACTCCAGCCCCCATCATTCCTGACCATTGGCCATGCTTGCTGGAGCTGATGGGAATTGGAGGCCAACAACATTCAGAAGGCACAGTGGTGGTTCCACAGCAGTGGAATCCGCTCCAGGTTTTAGATGGGGTTTCCAAGGAGCTGTCCAACATGTTGAAGCCTGGGTTCAGCACCTTGGCCAGATCATGAAAAGTTCAGACTAAAACCTGGAGCGGATTCCACTGCCCCACTGACATGGAGCCACCAGCTGGCACTGGGAGGGCACTACAGGCTCCCCTTTTCTGGATTAGAGTGGGGGCGGCCAACATGGGCCTTACAGATGTTGTTGGGCTCCCAACTCCCATCAGCCCTAGCCAGTGGTCAAGGACGATGGGAGTTGTAGTCCAGCAACATCTGGAAAGCACCATGTTGACTTTCCCTAGAGGGTAAGCATTGGCACTTGGCAGCCCATTATCCACTGACCAGGAAATGCCTTCCTCATCGGCTGCATACACCCCATACATTTAAAGCACATCCCCCGCCCGCCTGAAAATCCTGGGAATTGTAGTTTACTACTCTCAGAGCTACAATTCCTGGCACCTTTAACAAACAGCAGTTCCCAGGATTCTTTGTATGGGGAGGCTGTGCTTTCAATGTATGGGGTGTAGACAGAAATTTATATCCTGTAGGGAAGGGCCATAGCTTAATGATGGAGCATCTGCTTTGCATGCAGAAGGTCCCGGGTTCGACCTCTGGCATCTCCAAGTAGGACTGGGGGAAATGTCCTGCCTGAAGCAGCCACTAGATGATAGTGTATACAGGGTGAACTGCAGGCCTGGGGGCCAGACCCGGCCCTTTGGGCCTCTCTGTGTGGCCCTCGGGACTCTCCCCAGGCCACACCTCCTTTGCCAGTCCTCCTCCAAACCTTCCTTGAGTGATTTTGCCTGGCTGGAATACGTCCTTGAACCCTGATCAAGCTTCTTGCTTGCTTGGATGGAAGATAGTGAGGTGTGTGTGTGTATATTTATATATAGAAACTAGACCATTGTACAAAGGTAAAATTTACACTCATTGCTAAATGCGAAGGTGGCCTAGAGAAAAGGCAGCCCTTGGGCTGAAAAGGTTCTTCACCCCTGGGATAGGCCAGGGACAGCCACGCTGGCTGGGGCTGAGGAGAATTGGGAGAAATACAGGTACCCTGTCCCTGTTGTGAAGAGCCACTGGGAACAGACCAGCCTTTCACAAGCTGAATGATGTTGGGGCCGCAGCCAGCAGGGTCAGGGATGATGGGGAGCAGGGGTGTAGTTGTGCAGGGTCTCAGACCCTTTACTTTTTCGGGGGGGGGCAGGGTCCCAATGTCTCCAGCATCCTACAAGCCAATCAGCATGAAAGGGGAATGTGTTAGCCGCTGAGAAGAGTCTTCTAACATGTGTCTTGGTCCTTTCCTGCAGATTCGAGCCAGAGTGAAAGGAGGTGAGTCAAACACCAAGGCTCGTCTCAGTAGCTAACACTCTCCTTATTCTCAACCCCACAGCAAAAAAACTGGGGGGGGGCATGGCTGGGATTAACATGAAGGGCCCTGTACTTCTGAATTTGCCACTACACTACTGATGGGGAGCTCGAATCCAACCACATCTGGAGGGGTAGAGATGTCCCCTGTCTCTAGTCTCTTGCCCCCACCATCCATTGGATCACCACAAGAACACGAGAGGCACCCGCCTACCCCGAAATATCTTTTTATTGCCCCGTGAGCAAGGGACTCTAAAGTTATTTTTATTTTCATTGTAACATCGACAGGCCCGACCCCAATGTGTTCACCACCCCCACCCCCCATTTGATTTATGTTGCTTTCGCTCTTGAACATTCACACTGTACAACAGAGTCTGTTCTAAATTGTGCCCAAGTCTGTTGGGGGGGGGGGAGAGTGAGATGAGAGAGGAGGAGGAGGGTCGGGCACTGCCATATTTTGTTATCATTACCCCAGGACAGCAAAGGAACCAGAGGTCTCAATGAAGACAATGAAGCTGGACAGCGTGGGGATGTAGGCACCGCCTGGAACACAACGGGGGCCATGTGTGGAAGGCCCCACAACCACAATGCGAATGACAAAGCTCTCCCAACCAACCACCCCCTCCAATCTCAACACACTCACACAGACACACTTTCTGCAGAGGGCAAAAGGAGAGCGTCGTAGTGGATGGCGCAGCCTAAGGAGCATTGAGAAGCTGGCCTTTGGGGAAGAAGCCCTGCCTGTCGATATCAGAAGAGTGAAAGAAGCCCTGCCCACTCAAGACAGCCGGCGGGGGGAGCTCCAGGTGGAGATGCACCCCGTGCCATCCACCAACGTCCTTTTATAAGGATTGGCGAGGCAGCTGTCAGAATCAGAGCCAGTGGGGTGTAGTGGTTAGACTCCAACTGGGACCCGGGAGACCAGGGTTCGGATCCCTGCTCGGCCATGAAGTTCACTGGCTGCGAACTTGAGACAGTCCCCACCTCTCAGCCTAACCTACCTCACAGGGTTGTTTTGAGGATAAAATAGAGAAGGGGAGAACTATGTTTCTATGCCACCTTGAGCTCCTTGAAGGAAAGGTGGGCTATAAATGTAGATCATCATCATCATTCAGGATGCTGGAATGGGCAGAGAAACAAATGGATTTTCTTGGAGCATAGCTAAATTACAAGCTTGTATCAGCTTCATACCACTTTTTACTGCTGGGGCTTCCACTCACTCCCCAAAAGATTCGTGGAATGCCAAGAGTTAGCCCGTGCTGCATCCAAAGAATGACAATTCCCATCAGAGACGGAGGTGAGTGAATTGTTGAAATCTGAAGCTGCCCAAGGTATCTTGTGCATTTAAAGCACTCTTATACCACTTCAACAGTCATGTCTCCTGCTCCTTCTCCCCCCAAGAATCCTGGGAACTGCAGTTAGTTAAAGGTGCTGGGAATTGTAGTTCTGTGAGGGGTTTCCTAATCATTCTCAGCATCCTTAACAAACTATAGTTCCCAGGATTATCTTTTTTGGGGGGGGGGGGAGAACCACAACTGTTTGAAGTGATATAGATTCACAGGGTGGAGGGGCATCAGCACCTTGGACAGCTTGAAAGTTCAGACTAAACCGTAGAGTGGATTCCACTGCCCCACTGACACGGAGCCACCAGCAGTCATTGAATCACGCTGTTTGTTGGGAGAAGGCGACAAGGGTAGAGTCAGCAGACCAGCAACAAGCAGACGTGGGTGCTAGGATGCTGGCTCAGGAAGATTAGAATAACCAGGGCATTCAGGAGGAATGGCTTGGGGGGCATTGCTGCCAATGCCCTCCACATTCACCGCCAAAGGTAGACACCTTACCCTACTTAATGGGAGGGCCAGCCCCATCTTGTCCCAGGATTCGTGAAGCTGTTCAGTTCCACCTTTTGGGGTGGGTGTCCCCCCCCTCCTTTCCCCACAATCTTTTGGTCCATTGATTCTGTATGAGGTGTGTTCTTCGATAGATGTGCAGTTAAAAGCAAGGGCGTTCTGATGTCCGGTTTTGGAAGTTAAGAAACAGCCTTGCTGGGCAAGACCCAAAGTCCATCTAGTCTAGCATCCTATTTCCAAGAGCGGGCAAGAGCTGACCGAGCAAGGCATGAAGGCAACAGCCCCCTCCCTATGCCTAGCACTGGGTGTTCAGAGGTATGCAGTCCCTGAACACAGAGGCTCCATTTATCTACGCAAACGGACGATCTTCTATATGAGTCCACAAGCACAGGTGTTGTAGGCATCTTGGGGGAGGGGCGGTGGGGAAACAGGCAATGGGAGAAGCCTTGCCATTTGCTCTCTACCTGTCCCAAAGCTCTTACAGGCACAGATCCTTGATTGGTTAAAAAGGTGGCCATGCAACTCCCACCCAAGCGTCAAGAGCAAATCCGCTCCCCCATTTAAGGCATCCAAAGGCCAGGCCAGGGCAGCTTCCCCAAATCCACAACGCAAGCACGAGCTCCAAGAATCCCAACATCGTGTGCGTGTTTCTTAGCCCTTGTGGTTGGGGAGGGTGTGCGTGTGGTGTCAGCTGCGCCAAGAAAAACAACAACTTAAGAGGGGAAGAAGATGCGCCAGGGCTTCTACAGGAGCCTCATATTGCTCCTTGTCCCTCATCTCTCCCCCTACCCCAGGCTGTTATCCCCCCAGGCCCAGAAACTGCCCACTCTGAATCCAGATCCCCCTTTCCTTTCCCCCCCTCTGTCCGTTGTAACCACATTCTTTGAGAGGCATTTCCGAAGCAACAAATCGTGCAAAACAAGCCAATGTCTGGACAATTGGGTTAATTTGCACACTCACACACAGGCACACACCCCAGGGTCTCTCGTTTCCCTCCGGAGGATAACTCTGAGGAGTGATGGAAGATTGGCCAAAAAAAGAACCAACAGCCTGGTTTATGAGGGGCCTCAGGCAGGGGAAAAGGGCCGGGGGGCTTATGTGTTGCTTTGCCACCAACATCACCCCACGGGGCTGAGGTTCAACTGCCTTCTCCTCTCTCGGATCACAGCAGGGTCCCCGACGCCCTCCCTGCAGAGCCTGGCCTGTGCTCGTTGCGGTGACACCCCTCCCCTCCATGCACAATCAGCACGGGAAAGTACAAAGCATCTTGGTAGCAGGGGGGGCTCTCCAGCGGCTCTGTCTCGATACTGCTGCCCACGTGGCTCCCGCTCAAGCTCCTGAGGATGCCCCTGCACCGCCTGGCGCCACTCAGGGAGAAGCGGCTGCAGCTGAAAGGAAGGCGGGCGTAGAGAGCCCGGGTGCCCCGTGAGGGCAGCGAGTTGCTGCTGACAGTCCGGCGGCAGCGCTGGCAGCTGCGGAGGTAGGCTGCGCCGGCAACCACGGTGGAGTCCATCAGCATTGCCTCGGAGTAGCTAGGCACCAGCTGCTGGTTGGAGCGGATGTGCCACTCCAGCTCGGTCATGTCCACAGTGTTGACACGCGAGATGCGGCGCCCGTAGCCCCCCGTGCCATCCAGTGGGCTGGGCCCATCGTCTGCCCCAAAGAGTTTCTCGACATGGTAATGGACGTTGGCCGTGCGGTACTCCGCCAGCACACGCAGCGGCCAGGACAGCAGGATGAAAGAAGCCAGCCAGAAGACCCAGCGGCGGGTATACCAGGGAGGGCGGCCGGGGTCTGGGAAGACCATCATGTGCTCCTTGAAGTCCACATTCTTGAGGTGCATCCCTTCACGGGCCTCCATGTAGTCATCCAAGCCCTCGTTCTCACCGAAGAAGCGAGCCCGCTGGGTCAGGTAGGCTGCCTCCGCCTCCCCGGTGGCGAAGCTGAAACACTTGGTGAACCGCAGCTTGGTGACCGGGTAATCCGAGAGGCCCAGCAGCTCCTTGGAGACATCCTTCACCCCGTGGCCCGCATAATCAAACTCCGTCTCAGCCACATGGGTGTTGACCCGCTCGTGGTAGACCTGGGTGGTGGTGTAGGCGTCGCCGTTGCGGTAGCGGGTGACCTGCCTGGTGCGGCGGATGTAGTGGTAACTGATGGCCTTCCACCAGATGCAAGGTGTCGCCTGCTGCATGCGCTGGACCTTCTCGTAGACGCTGGCCATGTCCACGCGATACTGCATCTGGCCCTTGGCAAAACGGTGCCAGCACTCCACCAGGTAGACGACATACAGCATGCCCAGGAAGGCCAGCGGGATGTAGATGTAGCCATTGGAGCAAGGGCTGTCGTGGTAGATCATGGAGGCACCCTGGTAGGAGCCATCATAGTTCAGGCGGGTTACCGTTGAGAGGCGGCACCAAGCCATGACGCCGAAGCATCCGTACATCAGCAGGGTGAGGACTAAGCATTTCCAGTGGGACTCGCGGCAGAGGGAGCTGCTCAGAGATTGCTTGAGGGGACGCTGCTGCTTGCCCATAAAGAGAAAGAGAGAAAACAAAAGAGCAACGGTAGGTTAAATATTCCAGGCCCCACCCCTGAATATCCAGGCTTTGTTAAGAACATCATATGAAAACAAGTCAGTCATCCTGCATACAAATACAAAGACGGCTGGTGCCCATTGGGAATGGTGGGGCGGAAGACAGGCAGCCCAACCATCGGTGAATCCAGAGCCAATCACAGGCAGAGACATATGATTCTACTTTTGCTGGATTCTGCCAAGGCAACACTTGGGGGAAAGGCCATGTAGCTCAGCGGGTAGCGCATCTGCTTTGCAGGCAGAAGGTCCCAGGTGCATGTGCAGGTAGGGCTGGGGATGCACCCAGCCTGGAATCCTGGAGACAGCTGCTGCCAGTCAGAGTAGACAGTACTGGGCCAGATGGACCAATGGTCTCAATCAGCATAAGGCGGCTTCCTATGTCGCTATGTAACACTAAGAAGGAAGCTGACAGGGAGGGCCCTCCTCTGGGCTGGTTTTAAGAAAGACGGCAAGCAGACTGAGTTTAGTGGGGCAGTGTGCCGTTTGCCCTATTGGGTCAGCCTCTAAACTATTAGGAAAAAAGCAGGCAGGCTTTAATGATGATTGCTAAGAAGTATAAGCTCATCCTGCCTTCCAGAGTGCCGGCCAATAAATGCAAGGGGCAACTGTGACGAATGGTAAGCCCTTGGCACTTGTTCTATTATTTAAAACTATTGAACCCTTCAAATACCTTTGATGTGAACACGCCACACGGCTTGGGTTGCAGCTCTTTATAGTCAATATGAAAACAAGTAATCCATTTTTTTTTAAGAGGCATAAGAAGTCTTGCTGTTGGATCAGACCAAAAGGCTCTGGTGCTAGCCTAGTTCCCGGTTTCTAACAGAGGTCAGGAGGATGCTTCTAGGAAGCCAACAAGCCCACCCTGCATTGTCTCCCCCTTAGCATCAGGGGTCAACCGCTTCTAAGCATGGAGGCTCCATTCAGCCAGCAACAAAACATCTGGCTACAGACGTGCTAGCTTGTCCTCATGTAGAAACGGCACCCTTGCTCTAATATGGCCACTCTTGGGTTAGAGCTTTTTCGTTTGTGGTTGTCCTGGCTCAGATTCAACCTTTCTCTTGGTAAAGGAATAATCCAAAGTCAACTTGCCAATGAGACTTAGGGTGGGCTGGCTTCCTAGTGGATTGGGCCCTCTGTTGGGGGAAGCAGCAGGGCCAGGTTTATGTGCCATTTCTTCCTGCCTTGCATCAGGGCTGCTCATATCCTCTTCCCTCTGTTTTCCCAAACCAGATATGAAAGTCTGGCAAAGGCTTCTGGGAAGCATGCCAAAAGCAAATGGCTTTTAGGGAGATCCCAAGGGGGGTTGGGGGGGTCAAGGAGCCCGTCCATTTGCAGTCATGCGCTCGGGGACGGCGTTACAAAACAGAAAGGAAAACACTTGGAGCAGGTCCACACCACGTCTTTAAAAGCACATGACTTCCCTTAAAGAATTTTGGGAAGTGTAGTTTGTTAAAGGTGCTGCAAATTTGGATTCTTGCACTGAGCAAGGGGTTGGACTCGATGGCCTTATAGGCCCCTTCCAACTCTACGATTCTATGAATCTGTAGCTCTGCGAGGGGGATGCCGCCATTCCCAGGATTCTTTGGGGGATGTCATGTGCTTGCAATGTGCGGCGGATGTGCTTTAAATGTGTGGTGTGGCTCTGCCCTGATAAGAGTGTAGGAAGAGCCCTGCCTGGCCACCGGCCCCTGGGGCTGATGGGGAGTTGTAGTTCAGCAACACCGGGAGGGCTAAAGGTTCCCCACACCTGCCTTCCCCAACCTGGCATCTTCCAGCTGGACTCGCAACTCCCATCAGCCCCAGGCAGCATGGCCAATGGCAAGGGATGATGGGAGTTGTGGTAGACCAGCAACAGCTGGAAG
Source organism: Rhineura floridana (assembly GCF_030035675.1). NCBI lineage: Eukaryota > Metazoa > Chordata > Lepidosauria > Squamata > Rhineuridae > Rhineura > Rhineura floridana. The sequence continues at coordinate 19,110,187 of NC_084501.1, read as the reverse complement.
TACACAGCTGGAAGTACACAGATGACCCTCATCCCTTCCAGAAACCCTTCAACAGCTCCTCTTTCATCTTATTCCTTTGCCAACAGCTCCATTCCTCCGCGCCATATGAAAAACAGCAGCACCTTTTTAGGTGCTGATGATTCAGAGGTTTGCCGGCGCCACCACTTGGCAGGGCCAGGCTACTAGGGATGTGTATATGCGAAGGGCCCTTGAGCTGGCACTCGAAGAGAGGCCAACTGAGAAAAGAGGGTCCGTTAAGGAGCAGATCCTTGAAGGTGGGCAGGAAGAGTCAGGGGCCATTTGCCTGTGAATCCCAGTTGCTGGCAATCACAAGTTGGGAGAATGCTCTTGCACCCAGGTCCTGCTTGCGGGCTTCCCATGGGCACCTGGTGGGCCACTGTGAGAACCGGACACTGGACTAGATGGGCTCTTCTGATGTTCTAAGAGTCCAACCTTCAAAAGACACACAAAAAACCCCGTTCTCCTGTCTCTTCCAACTCCCTGTGCTTTAAGTATGGCCACCAACATTTGTGAGGAAGGAGGGAGACTCCATCACGTACCCTCTTGTGAGGATTCGAACTCCCACTGAGATTCAGCCATACACACCATGCATTTAAAAAACACCCCCCCAAAAGGTTTTTTTAAGGATGTTGGGAACTGTAGGTGCGTGAGGGGTAAACTATAGAGTTCCCAGGATTCTTTGTGTGTGCCTATGTGGGGAAGAAAGTGCTTTAAATGTACGGTGTGTACGCAGCCTGTGTGGCAGAAGCTGGCCCGTCATCCTGGCCTGGATGGCGTCACCAGCTTTACTCCTCCATCTGATCTGGAGGGGGGGATGTTTCTGGGGAGGGTGCTCTTTATCAAGGTCCAGCTACCTCAAACATTCAGCCGCTGACATTGGTGGAGAAATTGCGGCTCTCAGCTTATTTATTAATTATTTAATTTATATCCTGTCCTTCCTCCCAGGAGGAGCCCAGGGCATGATTAAGGACTGTAACGTTAAGAACTTGAGCTTGACATTCCTTCCTCCCTCATCATTCCTTTTTTCCTCGTGTGTCACGCCTTTTTGGATGGCCAGCCTGAAGGCAGGGGCCATCTCAGAACCGATTCTTGCCACCTTGCTCTCTGAGAGCCTTTCAGAGGAAAGGAGAAAGGATTACATGCTGTAAACAAAGAACAAACCAATAAATATATGGGGGCAGGGGAGATCGTTCTGGGGAGATTTGGAGGAAGGAGGCACCGGCAGGGTTGCCCCCTGCCCCGTCAATATGGAGAGGCTGTGTGCACATTCTCTGTCCTTATCCCCACAAAAAAAATCTAATACCAGCTTTTCCCTGCAGGCTTCGGAGAGGAATGGTGGCACCGTCGTCAACCCCAAATGGTGCAGGATCAGCTCCAAAACACAGGCAGGCTTGGAGGTGAGAAGGAAGCGAGGAGACCACTCCAACCAGCGGCCGAATTGTAGCTCCTCGCCATCGCAGCCCCCCCAAAACACCACACACAGGCCCTCCCTCTCTCCCCTGCCTGCCGGCTTTGTTCCCCTCCGTCTCTCCTTTCGACTTGACCCCCGTCCCCACCAAATCCCCATCAGGAGTCGCTGCCGCTAGCACACACACAAAATGAATGAATGAATGAATGGTAAAAAAAAGCGGCGGCAGCAAAGCGGAGAAGGACGTTGCCGGCTTCTGGTGCAATGCAGAACTTCGAGCGGGCGGACGCCCCCCCCCCAACATATCGACCCCCCTCTCCCCGCGCCAAACACACACACGCCTTTCTTTGCAGATCCATCAATGCATCCTCCGGTCCTAATCGATCCGTCCCCCCCCCGGCCGAATCCCCGGCAAAATCCCGCCACCCTCCCAGCCGCGCATAATTCGACTCCAAACCACAAAGCTGCAAATCGCGGTGGTTCGGCGGAGAGGGGAGTACAGAATGGAGGGGGGGTCTAAGGAGATGGGGCGGATGAAGGGGCACTCTCGCCTCCCCCCCCCAAAATCCCCTTTTATTTTTATCCCCGGCCGAGCTATTTATAGCACACAAAGCAGCAGGTGTGCCCTGCAGCAGAAATGTCGCGGTCGCCTTTCCCCGCCTCTACCCCACTGCAAGCGCAGCCTCGGCCCCCAATGGGGTGGGGGTGGTGAGGATGGGGAAAGGGGCCCCGATCCCCAGACCCACGTCTCGACCACGTACACCACCCTGCTTTTTCTAGGAGTTTGCCAAAAGGCGGCCCATTCTCCAAATTGGGGCGCCCCGGGCGCAGCGCAAACGCGGCTAGCTTTCTTCCCCTCGCTCGCCCTCCGCCTCCCGCCTTCCAGCGGGGTGGGCCTTACCTCTTCCCGAGGGGGTCCCCCCGCGGGGGTGAGCGTGGGTAGCTCCCCCGCCCCCGGCTGCTGCGCCCCGTCCTCTTCTCCCAAAGCGGGCATGGTTCACGCGTGGCGCCGCCAGCAGGCGCCCGGGCCGCATGTTAGGGGCGGGCGAGGGGCTTCGCGGCCCCGCGGCTGGAGCGGCCCCGACTCCCCGAGCCTCCGCAGCAGGGCATGGAGGCGGCCGCCCTGCCTTGCCTTAGCGCGCACCTTCCCCGGGCTCCGGCGCTTAGTCTCTCCGCCCGTGCGCTTAGCTCCGGCTCCGCCCTCCTCCTAGCGGCTGGAAGGGAGCCCGCAGCAAGCCAGGGCCGCCTTCGTCGCGCCGGGCCACCCCCGCCCGAGGGCCGCGTCGGGGGCCACATCTGGCCCTCGCCTCGAGACCTCTTTCCCCGGCCAAATGAAAGAGCCACCTCCTTTCTCCCGGTCGCCCACCCATTTTCTCTTTTGGCATGAGAAGCATCGTGTAAGGACTCGGTTCCCACGTGTTTACTCCTCGCCCCGCGGTTTGCACCGTCCAGAGGGTCTGGCCTGCACGTCTGAATGGACTAGGCCCGATGGAGAATCCTCCCCCATCTCACTTCCAAATAGTCGTTGATTTGTTTTAGCGGAGGCCCTTCCTCGCTCAGTTCTATCCACGCAGCTTGGAAGTAGGCCCGACTGAGTGAAATGGGCTTTGTTCCCTAACAGAGGGTCATAGGGTAGCAGCCTCAGCTACCTGGCAGTCAGCGACCCCCTGAGTCATTGGCTGATGTTCGCAATAGGCCTGAACCTGTCCCAACTGATGTCCAACTACAAAAGGGATGGGGGAATCCTGGGGGCCCTCAAGATACTGTTGGACTCCAACTGCCATGAGCCCTAGCCAGCTTGGCCGCCGTCAGAGATGATGGGAGCTGGAGCCCAGCAAGTTCTGGAGGGCCACAGGTTCCCCATCCCTGTCCTAGCCACATGTCCCAACCAATCAGGGATCACATATTAAATGCATATTATTATGGTGGCTAATAATAATTACCATTCTTAATTTATAAATCATAAAAATATAAACCGGGACTTCTTAGTTTAGAAAAAAGGTATCTGGGGAGGGGGACATGCTAGAGGTGTGTACAATGATGCAGGCAGTGGAGAAAGGGGAGGTTTTTTTCTTCCTCTCAATCCTGGAACTGAGGATCATGCAATGAAGCGGAATGTTGAGAGATTCCAGACAAACAGGAATTCAAGACAGACAGAGACAGATTCAGGCTTGTGCCCAATTCTAGCCTACTCAAAGTGGACCCATTGAAATTAATGGGTGTGGCTAACTTAGGCCCATCATTTCAATAAAGTCTACTGTGATAGAACTTAGTTGGCTTGCAGCTAGCTCTCAAGAACAGGATTGTAGTTGTACAAGGTCTCAGGGGTCTTAGTCCCTCTACCGTTTGGGAGCAGGGTCCCAACAGGGTCCCTATGTCTCCAGCAGCCTACAAACCAATCAGCATGAAAAGGGAGTGTGTTAGTCACTGGAAAGAGTCTTCCAACATGTTTCCTTGTCTTTTCTTGATGATTGGAGCTGATCAGAGTGAAAGGAGGCGAGTCAGCCACCAAGAAGACTCTTTTCAGTAGCTAACTGTCCCCCCCTTCATGCGGATTGGCTCCTAGAGATGTCTGCTGTTGTGGGAAAAGGCATTAGCAAGGATCTCATTCTGAATCCAGGGGCAAAAAAGGTTGTGTGTGTCGCTGTGACTGTCATGAAGGGGCTCTGCACTTCTGAATTTGCCACGACACCACTGCTCAGGACGGAGCTGGTGGAAACTGGCTTACTGTACCAAAGGTAAAATTAGCATTTCTTGCTCCATGTTTGCTTGTTGCCTCTCCCACCACTGGCACGTGGCCCCCGGAAGGTTGTCTAGAAGGGAATGTGGCCCTTGGGCTGAAAACGGCTTCCCTGCTTTTGCCTTGCTATAGAAAAAAAATGTAACATGAGCATCGAGAACTGGGAAGTCTTGGCCCATGAACGTCCCAAATGGAGGTCGGTTATTATCAAAGGTGCTGTGGACTTCGAAGGAGCATGAGTACAGGGCGAATGGGACAAATGAGCCAAGCGGAAGGCACGTCAAGCAAATCCTCATCACGACCACCTTCCATCTGGAAACCGATGTCCTCACTGTGGGAGGCTGTGTGGATCCAGAACTGGCCTCCACAGTCCCTTACGGGCCCACTGTTAAAGGCCTTATCTTGGAAGACAATCTTCCTTGGCCACAATCGCCAATGAATGAATGAATGACAGCCCACTTGCCATCTCGGGGCTTCTGTGGACTGTGTGCAGAAGAGACCCAGCTGACAGCTGCGGGTTTTTTTATTCAAAAAAGAGGGCATGGTTTTAAGAACTCTGTGCCGCCACGCAGGTTGCCTCCAGAGATTTTTTACAGCCCATATGCTTTCGATCACACATTCAAGATGTCCTGAAGGGTTCTGTGCCCGTTGTGGTTCTCTGAGCACAGATGGCAGGAGCAGGGAGAAGGAGAGGGAGGTGGGAGCTCCTGAACAGATTGTGACAATGGAGTCCGCGACTCACATCCAAAAAGTTTTCTGAGGAGATTTTAATTAAGAAAGCATGTGTATGTTCTAAATTTAACCTGGGCTATGCGAAAGGGATGTAAGGACACATCTGTTCATTAAATAGCAACAGAAAAGAAACTTGGGGGGATGGTGGCTTGTGACTTGCTCCTTTAGCCAGGATTGAAAAGATCCTAAGGTTATTTTAATATATAGTTGTTGATTAAATTGATATCCTGCCCTTCCTCCCAAAGGGAGTCCAGGGGGCAAACGACAAGCAATGAAACACTAAAAAAATCTTTAAAACTATCTTAGAAGCAAACCATTTATAGTTGTTATTGTGTGCCTTCAAGTCGATTACGTCTTATTGCGACCCTGTGAATCAGCAACATCCAGTAGCATCTGTCATGAATCACCCTGTTCAGATCCTGTAAGTTCAGGTCTGTGGCTTCCTTTATGGAATCAATCCATCTCTTGTTTGGCCTTTCTCTTTTTCTACTCCCTGCTGTTTTTCCCCAGCATTATTGTCTTTTCTAGTGAATCATGTCTTCTCATGATGTGTCCAAAGTATTATAACCTCAGTTTCATCATTTTAGCTTCTAGTGATAGTTCTGGTTTAGTTTGTTCTAACACCCAGTTATTTGTCTTTTTTGCAGCCCATGGTATGCGCAAAGCTCTCCTCCAACACCACATTTTGAATGAGCTTAAAAACGAAACATCTTTAGAAATATTCCAACACAGACACAGACTGGGATAAGGTCTCCACTTAAAAGGTTTGTTGGAAGAGGAAGGTCTTCAGTAGGCGCCAAAAAGGTAACAGAGATGGTCCCTGCCTAATGGGAGGGGAATACTAAAGGTCCGCTTCCTATGTTGTGTGGAATGGACCTCCTGATAAGATGGTATCTGCAGGAGGCCCTCACCTGTGGAGCGCAGTGATCGACTGGGTATATAAGGGGTGAGATGAACTTTCACACTCAACTGTGCTGTTGTTTGGGTGACTGGCAGATAGTACACTGATACAGGATTTTATACACCAGAGGTAGTCAAAATGGTGCCCTCTAGCTGTTGCTGGACTACAGCTCCCATCATTCCTGCCACTTGGTCGTGATGGCTGGGGCTGATGGGAGTTGTATTCCAATGTCATCTGGAGGATGTTGCCTAACACTGTTATATACCAAGGATGGAGAACACATAATCCAGATGTTGTTGTTTGTTTATTACATGTATACCCCACTTTTCTTTTCTTATGAAACCCAGGGCAGCTTATGTATGGTTCCCAGGTGGTCTCCCATCCAGGCACCGATTAGACCTGATTCTGCTCAGCTGCAGCAGGGAGCTGGCTTTATGTGCCTTCAGTCCATCGCCTGAGACCATTGTTATTGTAATAACGATAACAACAACAATAATAATACAATGGAATATTAAAACAATTAAAATGAATTACTTTCACAGGAATAGGGTGGGTCCTGCAAACATACATCTCAAGGTGTCAAAGGCCGGGGTCAAGAGGTGTGTTTTCAGCATTCACTGAAAACGGTACAGTGAAGCTGCCAGGCGCACCTCTGTAGGGAGGGAATTCCCCAACTTAGGGACCACCACAGAAAATGCCCTCTCCCGGGCCACCGTCACCCCATTGGAGCAAAAAATCTGAATTTCACATATACGCTCATGGGGTCTGAACTGGCGGTGACCGACCAGGAGAGAGACCTCGGGGTTGTAGTGGACAGCACGATGAAAATGTCGACCCAGTGTGCGGCAGCTGTGAAAAAGGCAAATTCCATGCTAGCGATAATTAGGAAAGGTATTGAAAATAAAACAGCCGATATCATAATGCCGTTGTATAAATCTGTGGTGCGGCCGCATTTGGAATACTGTGTACAGTTCTGGTCGCCTCATCTCAGAAAGGATATTATAGAGTTGGAAAAGGTTCAGAAGAGGGCAACCAGAATGATCAAGGGGATGGAGCGACTCCCTTACGAGGAAAGGTTGCAGCATTTGGGGCTTTTTAGTTTAGAGAAAAGGCGGGTCAGAGGAGACATGATAGAAGTGTATAAAATTATGCATGGCATTGAGAAAGTGGATAGAGAAAAGTTCTTCTCCCTCTCTCATAATACTAGAACTCGTGGACATTCAAAGAAGCTGAATGTTGGAAGATTCAGGACAGACAAAAGGAAGTACTTCTTTACTCAGCGCATAGTTAAACTATGGAATTTGCTCCCACAAGATGCAGTAATGGCCACCAGCTTGGACGGCTTTAAAAGAAGATTAGACAAATTCATGGAGGACAGGGCTATCAATGGCTACTAGCCATGACGGCTGTGCTCTGCCACCCTAGTCAGAGGCAGCATGCTTCTGAAAACCAGTTGCCGGAAGCCTCAGGAAGGGAGAGTGTTCTTGCACTCGGGTCCTGCTTGCGGGCTTCCCCCAGGCACCTGGTTGGCCACTGTGAGAACAGGATGCTGGACTAGATGGGCCACTGGCCTGATCCAGCAGACTCTTCTTATGTTCTTATGTTCTGAGGGCGGTATAACTACCAAGAGAGCCCCCTCTGCTGATCATAACACCTGCAAGAGTCTGTAGAGAAGGAGGCAGTCTCTCAGATATTTGGGGCTTTAAACACCAGCATGAACACCTTGAACTAGGCCCGGAAACGAACTGGCAGCCAATGCCCTACAACTTCCATCATCCTGGATGGTTGGCCCTGCTGGCTGGGGCTGATGGGAGTTGGAGTCCAATAACATCAGGAGGGCAACAGATATTCTCTAGCCCTGGAATACCCTGATGGGGTCTGAACTGACAGAGACTTCCAGGAAACAGATGTTGAGGTCATGGCAGAGCAGCTAGTTACTCAATGAAAATGTCAACTCAGGGATGTAACTGCTGTGAAAGAGGCAAGTTCCACACCAGGGATTGTAAGGAAAGGAATGGAAAGATGGACAAGAGTATATATGTATTGCAATGCCTTTATACACGGGCTCCATGTCAGTGGGGCAGTGGAATCTGCTCCGGGTTTTAGTGTGAACATTCAAGGAGCTGTCCAAGGTGCTTCAGCACTGCGGACAGCTCCTTCTTATGTTTTAAATACTGTATATTTATTGGGTTTTTAAGGACATGGCAAACAACAGGATAAATAGACAAACTTTACAATAGATCATTTCATTTCATTTAGGTGATCTGCGGCGTGTCTGAATAACACAATTTGAATTCTGTAGAATTCTGTGCAGTTCAAATTGTAATACAGTAGCACGATGTCAGGAATAAAGGAAGCGATGAAAAGACAATGAAAAGTGACACCGCATCAGCACATTACAATTGCTGCAACAGGCAGAAAAAATGAATGAAGCGGTCCGCCAAGACCCTCAGCAATTTTCAAGTGGTCTGTGGGGGGAGAGAAGTTTGGGATCCAGTGGCTTAGGCGTTTTGGTATGGTATTTTAAAAGTGATTATCAGCTGTGATAGCAAAATGGAACTTCCATGGTCAGAGGCAGCTACCCCTAATAACCGGTAGCGGGGCCAAACCCGGTGTGTGTGTGGGAACTGTTGTTTCTTTATGCCCTGCTTCTGAGTGTTCCAGAGCGGTATCTGGTTGAGCACACCCATCTCATCCTAACCGTTCCCTTCTTTGCTTTCCTCTTCCCTCTTTGTTCCTTTTCCCTCTTGTTTCAAAAGCCCATCTAGTCCAGCATCCTGTTCTCACGGTAGCCAATTAGATTGTGTCTTATTAGAGCGTCAGCCTGTGGGCAGGGAGCCGGCTATCTTTCATTATCTGGGCAGTACCTAGAAAATCACAGGCGCTTTGCAATCCTTCGATCAACAAACAACCGCAGGTTCAGACGGGGGGGGGGAGAAAAATACCCTTTCGCGCGCATGCGTCCTTTCCAGGGCACCCGCTTTGCTGACTGCGCAGCGAAGCTCCGCCCCTTTGGAACAGCTGCGAGGAAGTCGGAGAGTGAAATGGATACATTTTCTGCCAATCAGCGTCAAGGGCCTTGCAGCACCGACCAATGGGAGGCGGAGGATTGCAGTGCCGGAGGCTTTGAGGACGTGGCTTGGAGCTTCGGGCTTGGAGCAATTCTCCCCTCCCTTTGATCTGGTCTCAAGCTCCCCCCCCCTTTGGTTGCAAGTTGCTCAGACTTTCAGAAGAGGGGGGGCAGCTCTGCAGCTGCCGTGGGGCGCCATGGCTTATCCCCCTGGTTATGGGGGGCCAGGTAAGACCATGCAGAGGACTCAGGGGTGGAAGGAAGAAGCGGGGGGTGGGAATAGGCCTGGAGATGGCTTCAGAGTTGGGGTGGCGATTCCCCAACCGCCCTGCCGTTCTTCCGCGGAGTCGCTTGTTCTCCGGGCCACGCAAGGCCGGGGTTGCATCCAGACGGTAGTGCACGCAAGTGTTGGGCTCTGGGGTATGTGTCTGTCCCTCAGGACGGGGGCCTTGGCATTAAAAGACACCCCCCCTCAAATAATCCTGTTGCTTCTTAAGAGGAGTTCAGCGAAGGGCCCGAAACTCTGTGGCAGAGCACGTGGCTTGCACGCAGAGAGCCCTGGGTTCAATCCCAAATAGAGTTAACTATGTAATCATCGTCATACCTGTAGCGTCCTCTTTGCTACGTGTGCTGACCTCGTGGATCCAAAATCAGACTGCCTTTTCCATAAACCATTTCGCGTTGCTTTTTAAAAAGAAATGTTTTTGATTGTTGACTCCTCGCTTTTGTTTCTGGTGTGTTTTAATAATAATAATTCCTTGGTTGTAGCCAACTAAGTTCTACTCGGAGTAGACCCATTAAAATTAATGGACCAAAGTTAGTTCTGCCGATTAATTCCAATGGGGCTACTTTGAGTTGAGCAAGCACTGGATATAACCGATTATTATCCAATGTATTGTATACATTGTATGTGGGGTTTTTTCTTTTGCATTTTTAATTGATGTTTTAAAATTATGTATTGAAACTGTCTCTTGTGTTTCCTCCCTTTTGGAACTGAGAAGGCGGGATGGTTGGGAAGCCCTTTCCAAATAAAATTCTAGTTTATTTGTTCTGTAAGTGATGAATGGACCTCTGACATCTCTGGTTGAAAGGGTCTAGGACGGTGAGACGTTGCTAGATGCTGAAAACAGCTGGTTGAATAGCCTGAGTCAAGATAAGGATGGCTCACTGGTCTCTGGGGATCTTGAGAGGCTTGTGACAGTTGGATGTCAGGGATAGGTAAAAATGACAAGGAGCCCAGTGGCGCCTTTAAAGGCTGCTAGATTTCAGCTATAATAATAAATGTGTTAAATCTTTAGGGCAGGGATTGGGAGGCACACAGGAGTCTGCCTTATACTGTGTTAGATCATTGGTCCATCTAGCTTAGTATTGTCTACACTGGCTGGCAGCAGCTCTCCAGGATTTCAGGAAGGAGTCACTCCCAGACCTACCTGGAGAGACCTTCTGCATTCAAAGCAGGTGTTCTGCAGGTGGCCCATTTGCATTAACCCCCCCTAAGATTTCGGCCCTCGTGGTTCTAAAGAAAGGGCTGCTTTAAAGAGTTCTCTGTTGCTGTCCGGGGCAGTATAGAAGCTGCCTTCTGTCATGTCAGGCCATTGTTCGTTATTGTCTAACTTGACTGGCAGCATCTCTCAAGGGGATCAGACAGGGGCCTCTCCCAGCCCTAACTGGTGGTGCTAGCAGGGATTGAATTTGGGACCTTTTGCACGCAAAGAGATGCCCTACCACTGAGCTGCGGCCCTTCCCCAAATGAAACCAGGAATATGCCTTGTACTGTGTTAGACCACGGGTTCATCTAGCTCAGTGTAAGAGATGGTGGCTTTTTGTCCATCCAAGTCACAAGTCTTCTGGTGATCATTAAGGTATATCTGATATACCTCCTGTTTGGTTTCTTCTCCCACACCCCTGCCTGCAATTCTCCTGCAGCTTCCAAACACAGGGCGAGGATCCCTCCTGTACCGCAGAATGCAGATGCCCCCCAGCTCTTTGATGACACCAGCTCAGCCTACGGCCCGCAACAGGTGGGCTACCCAGCCCCGGGGATTGACATGGGCTTCAACCAGATTTTTGCTGACCCGGTGGCCAACGTAGCGATGGCCTACGGCACCACGATTGCATCTCAGGGCAAGGACATGGTGCATAAGGAGGTAAGAAAGGACGGTGATGATGATCCTGTTGGCTAGGAGCCCCCTCTGCCCTATACATCTAAAGCAGTGCCAGGCCACTTCAAGTAATCATGGCTTCCCCCGTAGAAAATGTAGCGTGTAAAGAGCTCTGGGAGTTGTTAGGAGATCACTCTTCCCCTCGCAGAGTTACAGTTCTCCGAGTGGTTTTGCAACTGGTTCCCTCTTTCCCAGGGAACCCTGGGAATTGTAGCTCTGTAAGGGGAACAGGGGTCTCCCTAACCACTTTCAGCACTCTTAACAAACTACAGTTCCAAGGATTCTTTGGGGGAAGCCATGGATGCTTAAAGTGGTGTAATTAAATGTATAGCGCAGATGGGGCCTAGCTTGGGGTTGGTTCATTCTCCCCCTTGCTGACTTGCAATCACATGTGTGTGTGCTTCCTATGCTTTTAAGTAGCAAATGCTTCTGCCCTCCAAAAACAGACAGCATGCTTTTGGACAACCCCCCCCCAGCATACAGCACTATTTTGTGTCAGCCAGGAACAAAACTCCTGGGGGGGGGAGAGCAAAAGGGGAAGAGAGTTTCACATGAATGAAGATACTAATTGAAAAATTCTGAGATTTCTGTTTTTAGTGTCCTGCTAATAGTTCCATCTATAACCGCAGCACCTTGCAGCAGGGCCTTCTCAGTGATGGCACCCTGATAGGTGAACTCCTTCTCACTAGAGAGAACATTTGCTCCCTATATTGATGACTTTTTTAAAACAACAACAACACCCTATTAAAGATTTATTTCCTTGGGGAGGTAGTGATGGCCACCAAGTTGAATGGCTTTAAAAGAGGATTAGACAAATTAATGGAAGGTAAGGCTATCAATGGCTACTAGCCACAATGGCTATGTTCTCCCTCATTGTTGGCGACAGTGTGCCTCTGAATCCCAATTGCTGGGAATCACAAGTGGGGAGAGTTGCTATGCACTCAGGTCCTGCTTTTGGGCTTTCCATTTAGACATCTGGTTGGCCACTGCGAGAAGGGGATGCTGGACTAGGATGGCCTTCAGCTTCAGCCTGGCTAGCAGGACTGTTGTTATTTTGGTGTCCATGTGGTGATGGTAGTCCTGAAACGTTGGTTCACTTGCTGTTGCTTTGCATTTTGTACGGAGATTTGTGTAAACAGTTCTCACCCCATTATTATGATCTTCTCCATGGCATCCAGCTGATTATTATTTGACTTTTCTCCTTTCGCATCAAGATAAGCTGGTGATGTCAAAGACCACAAAATTTCTAGCAACTACCATTAAAAGAAGGGCCACAATGATGCTCTGAGCTTTTACATTGTATACATTTAAATTTTTAATTTGAGTGCAGTCATTTTGTCTGCGTAGTTGTGTTCCTGCGTTTGCACACAATTGCAATGCCTAGTGGCCGATGCAAATAAATATCTATGGATTGGTAGAGATAGGGTGGTATTCAGCACTAGTCCTACTCAGAGAAGATCTGTTGAAGTTGATGGACTTGACTAACTTAGGCTCATTAACTTCAGTGGGTCGACTCTGAGTAGGATTTGATTGGATGCAACCCACTGATCTCTGTGGGGTCTAAAGAGAGGGGATGCCTAGTTCTTGTTCACTGGGATGTCTATATTGCTGCTGTTTGTAAATTGAACTGAGTTGGACAATTTTATTTTTATGCTTGATTTTTATTGTATAAAAATTTACCATGGAGAATCTATTCCTTTACCAATAACTAAAGACAAATGAGCACATAAAGTCAAGGTCTAATAAAACATGCTATATTCTGAAAAATGTGCAGAAATAAATAGTGGGCAATATGGTCTATGGCTGATAGCCAAAGAATGTGCATTCCTTTGGCTATCAGCCATAGGCCATCTTTCCCACTATTTATTTCTGCACATTTTTCAGAATATATCATGTTTATTACACTTTGACTTTAGGTGCTCATTTGATTTTTATTGTATTCCATGTATGCTGTCCTGAGAACGTTGGTTTAATAATAATAATAATAATAATATAATTTGGCTTCTATCAGATCCATAGGTTCATGTCCATGAACAAGTTGAAATATTTCTTTGCGGTGGACACCACGTATGTGATGAAGAAGCTGGCACTGTTGGTGTTTCCTTACGTACACCAGGTACGGACGGGGAGGTGGTGCTTTGCCCTCTGTCCTGATTTGGGAGTTTTTGTTTTGTTACAGCATTTATATATTCACAGTCTTTACAACCCCACTCTTTAATTAAAAAAAAGGTCTCAGAGTAGCGTGGACAAACCAGTCTAAGAAGGTCCTTGCTCTAAGGCTCACAATCTAGAAAGGTACGACACACAAGGAAAAAGGGTTGTGGCAGGAGGAGGGAATAACACGCTCGTGGACAAGCTCTTAAAAGCTGCCGTTCTTAAAGTTACAGCTGCTGTCAGTGGCACTTCTTGGCCTTGATAAAGGGCACTCCGCCCCCCCTCTCCTGTCAGTCAGACCCAGGAGCAGAGCTGATGAAAGCATCCAGGCCAGGATGACAGGGAAGCTCGTGCCACACAGTTTATCCCTCAGACAACTGATGGCAGTTTGAATCCTCACAGAAAAGGGCTTGAAAGGTAGATCAGGGTAGCAACTAAGACTCTACAGTGCTGGATTCCATTCTCTGTTTACTGGTGAAAAGAAAGAATCTGGCTGCGTTCAAAAAAATGAAGAAATGGGTCACAGTACCTTCAGGCATGTGCAGAGTGCCTTTCCCATGCCACTGACCTGGGCCTCACCCAGGGTAGAGTGGAGGGCGGGGGACAGGCTTACAAAATAATGCATGATGAGGAGAAAGTGGACAGAGATGTTTTTCTCCCTCTCTCATAATGACTGCAAATTGGGTTCATCCAACGAAGCTATAAGTGGTAGACGGGAAGAAGGAAGGACTCCACGCAGCGCATAGGCGCCATCTGTGCTGTACATTCAAAGCTGAATCATACCACTTTAAACAGTCATGACTTCCCACAAAGAATCCTGGGAAATGTAGTTTGTTAAGGGTGCCAAGAGTTGTTTGGAGGTCCCTGTTCCCTTCACAGAGCTGCAATTCCCAGAGTTCCCTGGGAAGAGGGGCTGGTTGTTAAACCACGCTGAGATGGGCCTTTTTTTTTGTGACGCGGAAGGTCCCTGGTTCAATCCCCAATGGATTCTCCAGCTAGGGCTGGGAGAGACCCGTCTGGAATCCTGGAGAGCTGCTGCTGGTCAGTGTAGACAGTACTGAGCACGATGGGCCAATGGTCTGACTTGGTATAAAAACAACTTATGTTCCAAAATTAAATTAGGCTAATTTAAAATGGCCTATGGAGCCAGTGTGGTGTAGTGGTTAAGGTGTTGGACTACGACCTGGGAGGCCAGGGTTCGAATCCCCACATAGCCATGGAGCTCCCTGGGTGACCGTGGGCCAGTCACTGCCTCTCAGCCTCATGAAAACCCTGTTCAGAGGGTCGCCACAAGTCAGAATCGACTTGAAGGCAGTACATTTACATTTACATCGCCGTACTACCCTAAACATGCCCGATGTCGTCTGATCTCGGAAGCTAAGCAGGGTCAGGCCTGGTTAGTACTTGGATGGGAGACTGCCTGGGAATACTGGGTGCTGTAGGGTTAGAGGAAGGCGATGGGAAACCACCTCTGAATGCCTCTTACCATGAAAACCCTATGAATATATCCAAAAAAGATTTGTAGGGTCACCATAAGTCATAATCGACTTGAAGGCATGTCACAACAACACAATTTAAAATGGGGTCTGAAGAGGCAGTCTTATGAGTAAGGACTGAAGGAGTTTAGTCTGGCGAAGAGGCGATAGACACCAAGCTGTTCCCCCCCCCCGTGTGAAATCTTTTAAAAGTATTTGTAAACAGACCTTGGCCACCAAGCCCTTATATGCCTATCCCACACGCCTGAATCGTCTTTCTTCTGCAGAATTGGGAAGTTCGCTACCAGAGAGATGTCCCTCTCACCCCTCGACAGGATGTCAACGCTCCAGACCTCTACATTCCCAGTGAGTCTGAGGCTCCCTCTTGAATGTAGCATGTCTTCTGTATGGGTTCCCCACATGCACCCCCAAGTTAAGACCTAGCGTTTAAAAAACAAACAAGAAACCCCAGCACTTTTTAAAGTGGGGGATCTTTTTCAGGCTGAGGGCCACATTCCCTTGTGGGCAACTTTCCGGGGGCTGTGATCCAGTGGTGGGCAGGGCCAGTGGCAGAAGTGGGTGGAGCCGTGGAAGTGGCTCTTACCTTTGTAGAGTAGTAGGCTACGTCCTGGCCATGCGAGCCAAGAGACTGCGACACCCAGGCAAGCGAGAGAGACTGTCACGGTTAAACAAGGCGTTCCGGCTAGGCAAAAGCACGCAAGGAGGGTGTGCAGTGGGCTTGCGAGACCAGGGGAGAGTCCCATGGGCCAGAGAGAGGGGGCTGGAGGGCCACATTTGGCCCCCAGGCCTGAGGTTCCCCACCCCTGATCTACAGGGTTGCAGGCTCCCCATTTCTGCTATAGACATGACAGTTAATTTTCTTTGTTTGCCAGAGTAAATGCTGCCTCTGTTCTCCCCCCCCCTACAAAAAAGCATTGCTGTAGTCTATTCCATTAAAGCTGAAGTGACTAGTTCTCATGATGTGATTTACCCCCTTCCTCTCCAGGTATGGCTTTCATTACCTATATTCTGCTGGCTGGGATGGCTCTTGGCTTACAGAAAAGGTGAGTGTGAAGTTTTCTCCCCCCCCTCTTTTTTTCCCTTCTGCGTCTTGAGATCACAGGCTCCCCATCCCTCCTGTAATGTGCCCTGTGCAGAAATGGTGCTAGTGCTGCTGCCATTACTATTATTATTATATATCCCAGCCTCCCCATTCCTTGCTGCTGATTTTGCATTATTACAATTATGATTTGCAGCCTCCCCATTCCTTGCTGCTGATTTTGCCTTGCTCCCTCTTAGGTTTTCACCTGAGGTCCTGGGCATGTGTGCTAGCACAGCTTTTGTCTGGGTGGTGATCGAGGTTCTTGCTCTCTTGCTGGGCCTGTACCTTGCGACAGTTCAGAGTGACTTGAGCACGTTCGACCTGCTTGCTTACTGTGGCTACAAATACGTTGGGTGAGTTGCCCCCCCCCTTCTAGCTTGTGGCTAGTTTCGAAACCTGTGCCTGGCTTCAGCTTAGCCCACGGGTAAGGAACCTGTAGGCCCTCTAGATGTTGCTGGGCTCCCACTCCCATCAGCCCCAGCCAGCATGGCCAGTGGCCAGGGGATGATGGGAGTTGTAATTCAGCAACATTGGGAGGGCCACACAGGGGCTGAGGCCCCATCTGCACTCTACGTTCAAAGCAGTATCATACCACTTTAAACAGTCATGGCTCCCCCCCAAAGAATTCTGGGAACTGTAGTTTGTGAACGGTGGTGAGAGGAGACCCCTCTTCCCCTCACAGACGTACAATTCTGTGAGTTCCCTGGGAAGAGGGACTGACTGTTAAACCATTCTGGGAATTGTAGCCCTGTGAGTCTACTCTGAGTAGGACTTAGTAAATGCAGCTCTAAACATTTAAAGCACTCGGATACCACTTTAAACCACCATGGCTTTTCTCAAGGAACCCTGGGAACTGTAGCTAGTTAAGGGGGCTGAGAGCTGTTAGGAGACCCCTCTTCCCATTGCAGAACTACAGTTCCCAGAGTTCCATGGGAAGAGGGATTGATTGCTAAAACACTCTGGGAATTGCCCATCTGTGAGGGGAATGGGGGTCTCTAACAACTCTCAGCACCCTTAACTAACTACAATTCCCAGGATTCTTTGGGGAAAGCCATGGCAGTTGAAAGCGGTATCAGAGTGCTTTAAATGTATAGAGCTGCATTCAACTACATGCTACTCAGAGTAGATCCATCTATATTAATGAACCTAAGTCACCCGTGTCTGTGAACTTCCATGGGTCTTCTCTGAGCATGGCTATTAACTTCATGTCTGTTATACTCAGAGAAGACCCTCTGAAGTTGACTAGCTTTGAATGCAACCCATAGTGCAGGTAGAAGCTGCATTTATGTGAGGTCAGACTTCTTGCCCCATCTGGCTCAGGGTGGGTCTTTCTGCCACCTGGTCCTCTTTAACCAAGGCGATGCCAAGGCATTCAGTAAATAAAGGATTGACTCTGGGGCCTTCTAGTACAGAGCGTGTGTCTGCCACTGAGCTATGGCCCTTCTGCTAAGCATCCCCTAGGAAAGACCCCAGGACCTTGCCTTATAGTGGAGCAAAGTATTTATTTATCCTAGGGGTGCCTGTTCTGATGGGCAGCAGTTCAACAGGGCCTTGGGCAGATGGAGAGGTCTTTTTTCCATCACTGGCTACTTTTTAAGGGGCAATGCCAAGGAATTCAATAAATAAGGATTGGATCTGGGGCCTTAAGAACATAGCTATGGTCTTTTCCCTTTTTACAATCTGTAGCAGGGCAGGAGACTAGTGGGCCCCTCTGGATGTTGCTGGTCTACAACTCCCATAATCCCCGTCCGTTGGTCCTGCTGCCTGAGGCTGATGGGAGGTGGGAGCTGCAGGCAGAGAGGGGGTTTGTTTGGCCTTTAATACGGGGGAAAGTGTTCAGTCAAATGATCTTCCTCCACTTGGTGTCTCAAGTGCTGTTGAAACTGCTGCTTGTATTTGGTGTCTTTGTTTTCTCACCTCACCTCTTTGGCTTTGGCTTCACCAGTCTCCTCTATGCGATGCTGAGATGGCATCTCAGTGAGAGGTGGCCCTCTGGATGCTATAGGACTCCAGATCCCATGACCCCCAGCCAGCATTGGTCGGGGTGATGGGATTGGGTGTCCACCAAGATCTGGAGAGCCACAGGTTCCCCATCGCTGTTTTAGGGGTTACCACTATCACAAAACTTTGTAACATGTGCCTCTGGGCATTTGCGGAGTGCTTCCATCATCCTGTTTCCCATCCATATTTAGTTGGGAAGTAAAGGGCTCTTGGCTCAGAAGGGTTAAGTTATAGGCAGCCTTTAAACGCGCACCCCCCCACCCCCACACACTCTTTTATTTGCTAAAATATATCACAATTTCAAATTGAGTTCACCAAGAAGCTTGTTCTGGAAAATGTCCAACACTGTAAAATTAGCACCAATTTTAATACAGCTAAGTATTGGTGATAATCTATCTGGAGAGTCTATACAACTCCGAATGCAAATTGATTTCATATATAGGCAAACAATTCTGTAATTAAATCTGGTAACTATTTCCACCATCTGTTTTTACTAATAAACAATTTTACTTCCTGTATCGCTTACAGGACTAACCTCCCAATATTTTTATGTTTAACTTCTGTGGTTCCAGCGCTGAATATATTTATGCCAACATTTTAAGAACCTTTTCTCCCATGATTGCAGTGTTTTCCCCAAATTTCTTTACGATATGATATTTACAGGCAACCTTGTGTCCTTGTGCTTCTGAGCCTCTTAGAAATTTAAGCTTTTGAAGATGAGAACTGACATGTGTCTCGCTAAAGTGGCGATTGGCACATATGGCTGTGTAAATCACACAATGCTGTGTCTGGATGACAGCTCTGACAGTGGGGGGACTTTAACAACCATGATAACGCTTGCAAATCCCTCCTCCAGGATGATCCTTGCTGTGGTGGGCGGCTTGATCTTTGGCAGCAATGGCTATTACATTGCCTTAGCCTGGGCCTCTTGCGCTCTGATGTATTTTATGGTGAGTACTGGAATCTGGGACCTGGGTTCTGGCACCTCCAGGATTCTGTGGGGCAGGAAGCCTTGTCAGCAGACCTTGCCTGGGAACTTAAGGAGTTCCTGTTAGATCAGACCAAAGGCCCTCTCTCAGGGGTGGGAAACCTGTGGCCCTCTAGGTGTTGCTGGACTCCAGACATCCACCATCCCTGTTGGCTGGGGCTGATGGGTACTCTAGCCCCAACAGGTTCATTCTCCATGACCTGTCCTGAGGCTTCCTCAAAGCCTATGGATGGGGTTTGAATGCAATAGCTGTCTCGCCATCAAACTGGTATTCCGTGGTATACTGCCTCTGAACACAGAGGTTCTATTTAGCTCTCATGACCACTGATAGACCCCTTTGCTTCCTCCATGGTATTGACTAACCCCCGCCCCCTTTTAAGAAAAGAAAGCCAACTTAGCCAGGGCCCATTGCCACAACTTGCAGTAGAGAATTCATCGGTTTAATTATGTCACTGTGTAAAGGCGTTTCTTCCTTTGCGTCTGTCTGACAGGCAAGTAGATTTGGTACAATCTCACTGGATGGTGCCGAGTTCTAGTGTTACAGGAAAGGAGGGGAAAAGTCACTCCCGAGGCTGATGGGAGTTGCAAGTCCATCAACATCTGGAGGGCCTCAGACTCTTCCATCCCTGCTCTGCAATAAAGACGTGGATAGGGGAAGAGATGAGGGCAGTCTCCCTACCTAACCTCTGACGTGTGATCTATCTTCTCTATTTCCCGCCACCCACACAGGTACGCTCCTTGCGGATGAAGATCCTCCCTTCGATGGTGCAAGAGGGGATTAGCCGGCCGAGCGGGCGGGCACAGATGTACGTAACGCTAGCGGCAGCCGCCTTCCAGCCTCTGATTCTCTACTGGCTAACTGTGCAGCTGGTACATTAGAAGAGGAGGGTCTATCCATGGCAGACCTCTGCCGATGTTTCTTCAGGGCCCTGCTTTGTGAGGACTCCTCTCCACTTGCCCCTTTTTCCCCACCCACCCCAAATTCCCCAAAGTATGTGCGCCATCTCTCCTACCTGTACAGTTCTGGGCTCTTGAGAAGAGGGACGAGTACAAGGGGCTCCATTGACACAAGGAATTATGCTGAATTGTGCCCCCCCTGCAACCAGGGGAAATGAGGATTGTCAAAATATCCAGGCTTGGCGCTGCCCCCTGGGATTGCTCCCTATGCCTGCCTGTTCTGCATTCACTGGCTGTTGTAAATACCTCCTTGCTGTTGGGGGGGGGGAGTGAATGGAGTGGGGCAGAGTTGTTCTGGACACCTTTTTCCCCCTTGCTCCTAGGAACAGTTTTTCTATGCAAATAATTCTTAAGGACATGATGGCTGTTTTGTTTTTGCTTTCTGGAGCAAAGTGCCATTTTATTCCCTCCCCCCCCCCGAAGCAGCTGGTTCACTTAAGTGACAAGTCTTGCTTATCTGAGCGCAGCTGTCACCTACAGTGCAAGGAGCACCCCCCCCAATTCCTCTGCTGTAGGGTTGGCTCTGGGGAGCACCGACTCTCCTAAGGACTGTGTACTATTTTTCATAATTGATTATGCTGTATTGTTGAGATATCTTTACACTCCACCTCCCCACATTCTTTTCCTTATACATTGAGTTTGCTAGTTTGTTCCCCCCCAAAAAGGTCTGTATCCCACAATTCAGGCCAGCAAAGGGATTGGTGGGTAGGAAGACTGGAGGGGGAAGTTTTTTTTTTAAGAAAAACCTTATTAAATCTGCAAAGCCAGTCTTGTACCCAACCTTCATAGAAAAAGGCTTCTTGTTTCAACTTTTCCCATCTGTTTCTGGGAGAGTTAGTTCTTGGAAGCAACGATAAAAAATGTGCTTGACAACTTGTGCCTGTGTTAAGATTTCATCCCATTTTAGGAGTGCCACCTTCCGCCAAGGCTCCAGTGTTTTAAAAAAAGTATGCATGTGCGAGACCAAGTAAGCCTTGCTTTATCGTAAACTATTGTGATACTGGGTGATTTTCTTTTTAGATCATCCATTCATTCCGTTACCATACAGTGTTCACAGGATGACAACTATAAACCACCCCCTCATCCATCATCTTACCATAGAATCCGTTACTCATCTCTGACACCAGGTGGCAGTGTAGACACTGCCAAGGACCAGCTGGAGATTTTGGTCCGGAACTTGACAAGGTGGAATATGTGTGTTTTGAGTTGTTTTAAATGGTTTGTCTGTAGGGGAATTTATTACAGTGAAAAAACAATTTGTTCACTGTTTGTAATTGCAAAGGAACTTCACAGAGGAGCAGCTTCTGCTCCGGGGGGGGGGGGGGAGTTGAAGACTTCAAGTGCCCATCAGCTGCCGACCCCCTTCCCTTCTCTCCACACAGGCTCAAAAAGGGGACGTGGAAGCCCTTAAATGCAGGGCTGATGCAGGATGCAGGTTTTAAGGATGCAGAAAATTGGTGGCTTTGGGGGGGGGGGCAGAATCAGCAGATCTCTAACTGCACGAAGGAAACTAAGCCCTACATAACAAATCTTTATGTAACATTTTTGTGTTTCCAAACCACTCTGTGCCCAGCAGGGGTGGAGAACCTATGGCCCACAGGTATGTTTGGGCCACTGGGCTGTTTTGGCCAGGCCAAGCCCACCTGAGATCAAATGGTGTGGAGCAGCAGAGGACACTGCTGCTTTTTTGCAAGCACTGGTGACCAGCTGACTGTTGGGGCTTGGGTGCTTTGCATCCAGAGCTTTATGCAAGCCCCTGACAGTCAACTATACAGGGTGATTTTAGGCTTCTCTGGGAGGAAGGGCAGGGTATAAATCGAATAAATGAGCACTGTATTTCCCTCCAATTAACGCTACCTGTCATATTCTTCTCCATCTAAGGTCCTCCAGCTCCCATCATCCCTGACCATTGGGCATGATGGTTGGGGCTGATGGGAGATTTGAATCTAAAATCAGCTAGAGGGCCGCAGGTCTAGTGTAAGTTTTTCCTCATAATTGTATTTCCTGATTCAACAGGCCTATACTGCTCCTGTCTTTTTTTTAAGTTTGTTACCATTTTTAATGGCCATCCTTTCAGTTGTGAACTGACGTCATGCTAGTTGTCTCACCTGGCTTGTGTTGCCAACAGACCCTGTCTGCGTTGCATGGTTATCCCTGCACCGTTGCCTTGTTTCAAAACGGTGTCCCTTGTGCTGAGGATGTGTTGTCACTTTCATCCTATTCTGCCTTGGGAACCTCAGGTTGGATGGTGGAGGCGAGTGCTCATTCATGGTCCATACCTCAGTGGCACAGGATCTTCTTTGCATGCAGAAGGTCCCCTGGTTCCAATCCCCAATAGCATCTCAAGGTAGGGCTGGGAGAGACTCCCTCTCTGAAACCCTGGAGGGCCTCTGCCAGTCAGTGTAGACAATACTGAGCTAGATGGACCAATAGCCTGACTTGGTATAAGGCAGCTTCCTAGGTGTAGCAATGCGTATCTTAAGCCCTTGTATACCTTACAAGCCCAAAGGCCCTGCTTTGTCTTCAAGGGTTCTTAGATGTCTGTGTATGCCTACACACTCCTTTTGAGATTGCGTAATTCATAAAACTGTGATGTCAGGATTTATGTCTGAACCCTTTGCACAAAATACGCACAGCACCTTTCTTCCTGGCCTCTGTGGCTCCTTTCTGTTCTGAACTCCCACAGCTGCATCTTTTGCATCTCAGGTGCCAGGTTCTCTGAGGCAGAAATTCACATGCCTTTAATTTTTGATTTAGTGCAGCGGTTGTTTGTCAAATCCAGGAGCACAGAAAGGAATGGAGGGGGGCCTTGCTTGCCCAGGCAGCGACGGCACGTTTGCAGCGCTGCAAATGAAGTGGGGCGCAGGGGGCAGAGCAAGAGGCGCTGCAGGCAGTGAGGGGAAATGGCTCAAGGCAAGAGAATGGGCTACGTTTAGCCTTCAGAACGGAAGGTTAAGGAACGAGGAGGGAAAGTGTAGAAGGCTGGATGGTTGGGGATGATGACTGCCTTCCAACGCTTCAAATTTAAATTTTGCAACTGGAGATCTGCATACATGTGTGGATGTGGTTGGTTGTGTGTGTAATAGTTTGTCTGTGTCCCGTCTCTCCCTCTCGCAGACACCCAATCACACTACTGTCACACACTATTCCTGCAGAAAACACATACGCACTCCTCCCGCCCCCACATACAACATTCTCAGACGCAGTCTAACAGCTGGCCCAGAATGAGCTGGGTTTTGCAGGAAAATGCCGGACAGACAGCAGCCCAGGACTCTTTGGACAGAGCTGATGCTGAAGCTCTAACCAGGACCTTTACAAGCTAGACCTGCGGAGCTATCGCTTTTTTGCCAGAGGCCACAGAATACACTCTCAAAATCAAATGCATGTTTTCCTTTATTTGGGAAACAATCTTCCAGTCAACAAACGCATAAAATGACCAGTCTCTGACACATAAAACACTTTGCTGTTTAAGAACAGGCTGAGGATCCATCGGGTCCCAGTATGACAGGTCTGCTCCTTCAAAAATGCAGTGCTGCTCCCCATTAAATCTTCAATTGTTGTTTAATGCCAAGCCTCTAGAACTAACAGAAAACCAAATCCTTTCCCCTCTGTTCCAAAGGCAGAGAAGTGGGTCGTTGTGCACAAGAGGCCCCAGGTGCAAGCTTATTGTAGCTACAGGACAGCAGGTGTTTGTGTGTGGAACTACGGGACTAATTTGGCCCTGGAGCAAAGTATCAGGGTTCTATGAGGGAGAAAGAGAAAAGAAGGGACTCACCTGGGTGAATAAAACTGATTTGTGCATTGTCTCAAATCAAGCAGAGGTTTCTGTGCTGCTGTAGAAAGGAACAGCCTGGAGGCAGGAATGTTTCTAGGTTGGCTGGCTTCTCTGGGGAGGAAAATTCTGTTGGACTCTCATTTTCCAAGACAGCAGTGTTGATATTTCAAGAGGAATCCAGCTGCAAAGAGCTCGCAGTCCTTGGGATACATCTGTGTGTTGCTCAGGCACAAACATAAACAGCCTCTAATGCCCCACAGCAGGGATGAGGGAAACTTGCAGCCCTCCAAATGATGTTGGACTACAACTCCCACCAAGTGGTGGCTGGTGGGGCAGTGGAATCCACTCCGTTTTTTAGTCTGAACTTTCAAGGAGATGTCCAAGTACCCCACCCCTGTCCTACACGGTCTTAAATTATTCCAACTGTTCTTCAGTTGGCAGGAAACTGTCCTTCCTGTCAGTTTCCCATAGGCAGCTGGTTACTCACTGGGAAATAAGTTGCTGGACGAAATAGAGAAGGTCTTTCGGTCTGGCCCAGCAGGGCTCCTCTTATACATCAGGAGTGGGGAACCGTTGGCATTGTTGGTGGACTACGGTTCCCATGCTGGCTGGGCCTGATGGGAGTTGTAGTCCCACAACATCTGGAGGGACAGAGGTCCCTCACCCACGTCCTGTATGCTTGGCATCCTTTCCCAATACTCGCTCTCTGTAGTGCCAGCCTTTCCCTCTGTTCTTTTCTTCCAAATCACTTCTCAAAACTTTCCCTAGTAAGCCTCTGCCTTCACTTCCTTAAATCTTTTCCCCAAATGAAATAAATCTCAAGAACATTGCTCAGTGATAAGAGTGCTGCTTTGCCTGCAGAGAAAGAGAGCAGGACTGAACTCGGGTCCTGCCTGTAGGCTTCCCATTTGGACATCTGGCTGGCTGCTGTGAGAAGAATGTGTGCCTAGATGGGCCCCCTTTGGCCTGATGCAGCTTCAGGACTCCTCTTTGTGTCCCAAGATGCATCTCTAATTAAAAGGATCTCAGGTAGCAGGTGAGGGGACCAAATCTGCCTGAGGCTGAATTGGAACGGACAAGACCCCGTTCAGCCCTCCCGATGCTACCCTGCCGCATTGCACTGTGGGTGAAAAATAAGGGAGCAGCAACCTGGCTTTGAGGGAAACGTCTCCCCCTTGACAAGCGGTCTGCTCTTGCTAAGGTGCTGAAAACTGCAGGGATGGTCCAGAATGCAAGTATCACATAGAGCTGGGAAAGAGAGCTGCTTTCCCTTGCAGGGGAGGCCCTTCAAAGGATGGGGGGGGGGGACTTCCCAGGAGGATCCCTACGCCTGTGCAGCCTCTGAGACGAGCTCCGTCTTGGATGAAACTTATCCAGTTTAAATTCAGTCAGAAGGCTCTTTTCTGACTGGGAATAATTTCTTCCGGTTAAAGAAGAAACGTGAGATTTCCCACATAGCTTTGTTTTGATTGTTGGAGTCTGGAATTCGTCAGAATTGTCTGTCTTCCAGCAGCTCAGACAGAGCGAGGATTTTTATGCTAGCTCAGCTGGATAAGTGACCCGTTTTTTTTTATACGGATTAACAGGCAAACATCCTCCTGTCTACATTCATCATTTTCTTATCTATACAGCTAAAGAGATTTGTCAAAGTAACAGCAATTGAGATAACCTAGGTGAGGTAAGACTTTCCTTTTTTTATTTACGGAACTAAGGGGGAAGAAAATATAAATAGCTTATCTTTTTTTTTTATTGCAAAAAGCTGACATGGAAAATAGCATTTTAAAGATTACAACGGACGAGAGATTTCTGATTGGAAGAGATAAGAAATCTTTTTGATTTATGGCTGGGACTATTTTTCCTGATCTACTTTTTTTTTGACGAATCTGCTCATTCTCTCTGCTACTAGCTATTTCGACGCTGTGAACTAAAGCCGTTCTTACACTTCCGGGCAGATAAGAGATAAGGGCTGTCTAGCGTGTGACGTTAGTTTGTTGGAAAGATTAACTCCTTTGTAACTGGTTAAAGAAATAAGCTGCTCTTTGTTTGGGACATTGAAAATTGAAGGAGTTTTGTTCCTTTGGCTTTAAGAATGACAATTAAGAAGATCATGGATGTACAAGAAGGGACTTTATCTCTAGACATGTTTCAGAAAATAATGAATGGGATTAACTCAATAAAACAAGAACTGAGAAATAATAGACAAGCATGGAGAATTGAATTTCACGAAATGAGACAGGAGCTGAAAGAAACTCAGGATTCTATGAGAAAGGAGAATAAAGATAGATCTGGAAAACAAAAAAAGGATGAAAGAGAAATTAAAGGCAAGGTTCAAACTATGGAGATTGGCTTAATTATGGACATGAAAAAAGATTTGGATTTCCTGGCTGTGATGGATCCTGGAGACAAATATTACAGTTTGGAATTCAGCGCTGTCCCTGAAGGAATTGAAGAGATTGGAGATAAAGATATTATCGGTTCAAAAAAATTCTTGGACTGGAAGGATTTGATGGAACTTGAAATGGAGAAAGTTAACAGAATTAATCCCTGTTTTGTGTCAATGGAAAAACCTTCAAGAGATGTACTAGTGTATCATGTGGAAAAGAGGAACAGAGATGCGGCTTTGCAACAATACTTCAGTGATACGTTTGGATTTGATGGCAAGAAAATATCTGTGATGGAGGAAATTCCTATCAGACTTTTATTATATGACTATGACAGCAAGATTTTTGGGTGCGTAAAGATGGAAGATGGACCCAATATGGATAATGACAGAAGAGCGATTTAAAATTACTGGACTTAGTAGATTTGATGAGTTGGATTAATTGGCATGTTTATTTAAAAAAAAATTGATTGACATATATCTCAAGGATTGGAAACTTCTCTTTGACTTTTTGTGGAAGATTAAAATGATATGATGTTAATGAGATTTGAAACCAACTAAGATAACCGTTGGAGGAAGGTGATTTTATAATTAAGAGATAGGTTTGTTATATATTATAGATTTATAGCTGAACTATGACAAATCGGAAGTCAATATTCTTTCTTTTATATATATATATATATATATATTTCTTTTTGTATTGTACTAGTTATTGATTTGTGTTGTTTTCTTTTTGTATTGTTTTGGTTTTGAAAATTGGAATAAAAATTAATTGAAAAAAAAAAAAACACAAAGGATGGGGGGGGGGACGACGACAGGCAAAGCCATGACACAGCAGGGATGGGGAACTCCCATCCGCCTTGCTCACTGGTTTTCCATCCTAGATATAGCAGCTAGTTGTTGTCATGCTGTGTAGTTGCTGCTGCTACTACACACAAGAGCAGGTCTTTTCCTGGTCAGTTGGCAAACCCCTTAGAGGAGGAAAGTGCCGTCAGCATAACGCTCTCTCTCCCCACCCCAAAACTGCATATATCAGGATAGTGGGACTATTCAACAGCCAGAGTCAATTTTCTTAAAATTTATTTCCAACAGAATTTCTTTACACAACCGTCCCCTAGGGAGTGGGGGAGGCCATCATTTTTTTTTAAAAAAAGAGCACAAGGAAGGAGAGGAGAGGGACATGGGAATCAATAGTACTAGGGTGAGGTGATAGTTCCCCACCACCTCAAATCCTTTAGGATTGGGATTTCCAGATTTTATTTCCTATTTGTTTTTGTTTTGACTACCTACAAGCAGGATGGATTCAGACAATCACATTTCTCGCCTAACAAGCTGGGATGTGCAGTCAAGCAAGATAATCCAAACAAAAGAAGTTGTCAGAGGGTTATCACACACACACACACACACACAACCCCTGAATGAGGCTCCAAGATAGGGTGGTCATTTATTGACCTCTCCTCCTAAACCAGCTTGAACCAGAAAGGCTAAGAAGTGATAACGCCTGTCTGAAGATCAAGCAACTATTAAAAATGACAGGAACAAGCCAGGCTGGGTTTTGCTATTGGTAAGTTGGCAACCCCTGGCTTAAAACTTAGGTTCAAGACTGTTATAAATTACGCTGGCAGGAGCCTCTGAAAATGCACAGAGTGCCATTATGCGATCACAGCCTTCTCTCTTTCGTACATGTACACTTCTATGTGGGAGCAAATGGACACGGGTAGCAGATCAGCAGTCACAACTCCCATTTTTATACATGGATTTAAAAGTGTGTCCCCATACCTACTGACCTTCTCAAGCGTTAAGATCTGCAGAGGGGGCTCTCCTGGTACTTCTGCCACCCTCAGAAATGTGGGAAACGGCATCCCAGAAGAGGATTTTCCCTGTGGCAGCTCCTTAAATTGTCAAACTCCCTCCCCACAGAGGTGTATCAAGCATCTTCATAGTCTAGGTTTTGCTGTATTCTGAAGACATGCACATCTTTACCCTGGCCTTTGACAGTTAAAGGTGTTTTGTTCTGTGGGACCCACTTCTTGTGCTGAATTTAAACTACTCTGTTCCACTTGGAATAGTTTTATTTGTTTTATAATTTTAATGGTAGTAGTAGTAATAATAATATAAATAAATAATATAAAAATAAATAGATAAGATGGTGCCTAGCAGTAGCTCAGGGCTGAGCAACATACCATGCCACACCCAACTTTGGTTCTGCTATTCCTGCCTCTCAAGAATAGTGATTGCAAATATCATTACTTGTTTGAAGAAGAAATTTTCTATTTCATATGTATCTGTGTGTTTACACACACACACACACTATTATGTACATATATGTGTGTGTGTGTTAGATTAAGGGGTCAGAGTAAGAATGACCATGTTCAGACCTCAATCCAGAGAAAATTATTTGTCTGTAAATCCCAATAATTTCAGTGGGACTTAAGCATGTCTTTATTAGATTTTTTAGTTTGGTAGAAAAACAGCTTTAAGGACTATGGTATTAAAAACAAAAAGAAAGCCTGATTTAAATTATACTTGGTGAAAGATACTGATATTTTACAAAAATAATATCTGGATTTACAATTCCTTTGGAGAATAGACACCCATGTCCCAGATTTTGGGATTCCCTACTGAGAGAGACTTGTTGATAGCTTTCCATCAAAAGGCAAAATCGTTTGTTTTTTACTTAAACAAATGCTGGGCGTGCTCAGCTTATTTTTCTCGGCTGCTCAGTGTTTTAATCTTGTTTTTTCTAAAAAAAAAACTGGCCTCCATTTTTTATCTGCCGATTTTAATCTGATATCACTCACTCGTTTTGTGGATTAGTCATTCTTTACTGTGGATTTTCTTATTTGTTAGCCACCTTGGACAATTTTTTAAGGTAAAGTGGAGGATGATCACAATAAACCGCCCTGGGCTCCTACTGGGAGAAAACGCGGGGTATAAATCCAATAAATAAATAAAAATGTAAAAGCCTTGTTAAATTCTGATGCTGAAATTGATTTTCAGTTCAAGATGCAGTGAGAACGTCTAGGAACATAGGAAGTCAGATCACTGACTCATCTTAGCTCAATGCTATCTACACTGACTGGCAGCTGCTCTCCATGGTCTCAGACAGGGGTCATTCCCAGCCCTATTTGGAGATGCCGTTGGGGGTTGAACACAGGGCCTTCTGCATGGTAGCGCTGAGCTGCAGCCCTTTCTAGCTCATATGGGCCTAGTCCGTGTGGGCTTCTAAAAGCCTCAGATGGCTTTTAGAAAAGGGACGAGGCACATTTCTGAAGGGGATGGGTGGGAATGGGTGTTAGCCATGACAGGCAATGGAGCCTCCCTGTTCAGAAGCCTTTAGCAGACACTGAGGACAATCATCCAGGGAAGGCACTTGATGTTCCAGCCCTGCTCATGAGTTCCTCAGAAAACATCTGGCTAGGCACAGCTGGAAAGAAGATGCTGGATTGGATTTACTTGGGGCCTAATCCCTTGCTCTTCCTTCTGGATTTATTAACATCTGCCTTTTGAGGTGAGGTGGGGGTTGTTCTACAAAAAAGTCTTTAAAAAGTGATAAGCCTCCATTAAAACAAGGTCTGACTCCTATGAAAGGGCGGGCCACACTTGAAGCTTCTCACTTCCAGAAAATCTGGGAGTTGTATAAAAAAATAATGGAAAAGATAGGCTTGTGCGTTACCATGACAACAGAGTGCCTCCATGACTTACAGCATCTCTTCTCCATCTGACAACATTCATCAATTCAGAAGAAGAAAAATACGTTACCCATAGATTGATAATAGTTCTGGGGTTTTGTTGGGTTTTTTTGGGGGGGGGAGGAAAAATGGGGATAGAGTTTCCCCATTGGACCCCCTCCCCGAATCTTCTCTGCTAGCATTTGTGACTTACAAAATGGCTGCCAAACTTGCACTTTGTAATCATGATTTGTCTTACAGCTCTTCTTCCCTCCTACCTTTTGAGGTTTTGGAGAATTTGTTATCATCTCTATGCCCACATTTTAAAAAAGGGTCTTGGTCGTCATCTTGAGGCTCCCCCCCAGGGACTGAGCCGGGAAAGGGGGGGTTGCAACACACACGTGACCTCTCCCCAGATTTTTCTTTTTAAAAATCCCACAGCAGTAGCAGAACAAACGAACTTCCCCTGCCCAGCAACACGCCCTCCTAGAGCTGGAGTCAAAGACAACTGCAGAGACCCTAAGTTTTGTTTTACACAAAGACCCCCAGACCCCAATACTGTCCGGACCCCTCGCCCACCACTCAAACCCAGCGGAAGCCCTCAAGGAGTCCTTTGCAAGAAACGCACGGGGGATGTCCGTGGGCGGAGAGAGAGAGCCGCACAGGCTTTCTTTTCCAAAAACACAAGAGCCGGTGGGCGTTATTCCTTGGGGACTGGGATGGGGGTGGCGGAGGTGGAACGGCAGCCAGCTGGCCCTCCCCGAAAAATCTGATTTGAGGCAGTAGAGTATCATCGTCCAAGGCAGTCAGGAAAGGCCAGTCTTCCAGCGTTATTGGCTTCAGACATGGGGGGTCAGGGGGGGCCTCAGGCCTGTCGTGGGTCCATCCCACCCTGCCAGTCTTGGCACGCAACGTCATAGTTCAGGTGGGGCGGGCGCCCTAGAGGAGTGCTGGGGGCCACCTGAAGGATCCCCCGCCCTTCACACGGGCACTGTTAGAAACTCACCAACGTATAAACCATACTGGATGTCAGGGAGGACGGAGGGGGAAGGAGAGAGAGAGAGAGAGAGAGGGAGGAAGACAGAAAGAAGTAAAGAAGCCGTCACCAGAGTAAAGTCATGACTAGGGCTACATCGACACCATACATTTATCCCACTTTTATTTCACTTTAAACTGCTTCCCCCAAAGAATCCTGGGAAGGGTAGTTTGTGAAAGGTTCTGAGAGCTGTTAGAAGATTCTTGGCCTCCCTCATAGAGCTATAATTGTCAAGTCAATTCCTCTTGCCAGGGGATTCTAGGAACTGTCGTTCCATGAAGGAACCTGAGGTTTCCTAACAACTCTCAGTACCTGTCACAAACTACCCTTCCCCTTTGGGGGAAGCCATAACTGTTTAAAGTGGAATAAATGTAGGATGTGAATGTGGCCTAATACAGCAAAGATTGGTAAGATTTTCTCCCTTTCATAACAACAGAAACTGAGGTCCAAACTCTATGTTAATACGCAGTGTGGACCTACCTCACTCCCAGTTTATATTTATTAATTAAAACAGAGCTGGGCAACATTTTTCAACCTGAGGGCTGCATTCTCTTCTAGGAAACCTTCTGAGGGCCGCATGCCTGTGGTGGGTGGGGCCAGAGGCAAAAGCCAGTGGAGCAACAAATCTGTATTTTGTCTTTATACAGTACACCCCTCTCTAGTCTCCATCTAGGGAGGCAAGAGGGATGATCAGAGTTCAAGGACGCAGCCCAGCCGGGCAAAAACACTCAAGGAGGAGGGTGCAAAGCAGGGCCAGGAAGTGGTGTGGCTGGGGGCCAAACAGAGATGTTGGGAGGGCCGCATTTGGTCCCCATGAATGTTTTTTATCTTTCCTCTCCCCTGTGCAATTAACTGGAACTAAACATCACTCCACCTTTTCCCCCCATTCAAGTGCAAACTCGCAAAGAAAAAAGTCTAATTACTTGTGGAAAGTACAAAATGCTGCCAGATAGTCAGCTTTTTTCTACTTGGAAGAGAGCTGGTCCTCCCCCTTGGCCATCACTTTCCAACAAGGATCAACATAGGTGTTGGTGGGTGAATAATGCTCTGGGGGAAGCAGTAGTAAATTGTGTTACAATTTGTCCCTTGGTCGTCTAAGAGGGGAAATGATAGAGCTAGGCTGAGAAGTCTATCGTCTTATCTTTTCCAGCCACTGGCCATGCTGGCTGGGGCTGATGGGGATGAGAGTTCAACAACATCTTGTGATAGGTGGTTATAAAATTATACACGGAGCAGAGAAAGTGAATAGAGAAGGGTTTTCCTGCCCCTCCCATCCTCAAATATACTGGAACTGGAGATCATCTTATTAAACAGGAAACGGGGGAGGGGGATTCATGGCAGACAAGTTGTCTTTTGCACAATGCTTAATTAACCTATCGAATTTGCTGATACTTAAGAACCTAAGAAGCGCCTGCTGGATCAGGCCAGTGACCCATCTAGTCCAGCAGCCTGTTCTCACAGTGGCCAACCAGATGCCCCTGGGAAGCCTGCAAGCAAGGCCTGAGTGCAAAAGCACTCTCCCCTCCTGCAGTTTCCAACAACTGGTGTTCAGAAGCATGACGCCTCTGACTATGGAGGCAGAGCAGAGCCGCTGTGGCCAGCAGCAATTAATAGCCTCATACTCCATGAATTTGTCTCATCTTCTTTTAAAGCCCTCCAAGTTGCTGGCCATCGCTGCCTCTCGTGGGAGCGAATTCCATAGTTTAACTATGCGCAGTGTGAAGAAGGACTTTCTTTTGTCTGTCCTGAATCTTCCAACATTCAGCTTCATTGGATGTCCACGTGTTCTAGTGTTCTGAGAGAGGGAGAAAAACTTTTCTCTATCTGCTTTCTCCAGGCCATGCACAATGTTATACACTTGCATCATGTCATCTCTTACTCGCCTTTTCTCTAAATGATGTAATAGGATGATGGCTGTTGGCTTACGGGGCTTTTAAAGGAGAATAA
This sequence comes from Rhineura floridana, assembly GCF_030035675.1. Taxonomy (NCBI): domain Eukaryota; kingdom Metazoa; phylum Chordata; class Lepidosauria; order Squamata; family Rhineuridae; genus Rhineura; species Rhineura floridana. The sequence goes on along the minus strand of NC_084501.1, from coordinate 19,077,667 downwards.
GGTTATCAATAGCTATTAGACATAAAATGGAAAGTCAAGGTTCAGAGGCAGTCTACCACTAAATCCCAGCTACTGGGGGAAGGACTGCTGCTGAGCCTCCTTGAGGCATAGAGTTGACCACTGCCCGCCCCCCAGTTGCCTCCTTCTGATTTATTCACAACTGAACTGGCAATACCACAATACAAGCAGGGACGTATGAAATGATGTTAAACTTCTGGCTAAAAATTATCTTTAGTGAGCCTCGCTGTCCTCTTTGGGTAGCCTCTGAACCTTGGAAAGAGTTTGTTCCATCCCTAGTGGTGAAGTTAGGCTTTTCTGAACCATACCTAAAATGTTTGGGGGTGGAGCTGGCTAAAAAGGCTTTTGAAGCAGAGGTTGTCTGACATATCCCTGCAAATGGACAGAGCAACTGCATCAATTTCTAAAATAGTGTTAAGAACTTCCTTTGTGTAAGAACTTCCTTTACTCTCCTTTGGGGCTACCTTCATATTTTAAGGATCTGCAGAGAAACTGAGAGATAGGAGCACTTTTACTAAAGCCCAGTTAAATCTGATGCCTTCACAGCTGTTTCAGAAGGAAGGTTCAAGTATATGCCACATTCTGAGCATACTTGTTTCTTGTGGTTGAATCCAGGTTGAAGACTCTGTAGCTATTATTATAAACTGTCCTTTATATAATGTGTTGAGAGAATAATACTTAGAACAAATTTTAGGGGCAGATGGGGAGAAGTCTATTTATTGCAGGAGCAGCCAATGTGATGCCCTCCAGAGGTTGCTGGACTACAACTCCCATGATCCCTCGCCACTGGCCATTTTGGTTGGGGATGATGGGAGTTGGAGTCCAACCACATCTGGAGGCCATCATGTTGGATATCCCTGATCTATGGGGGGACAAGTTTAAATATACAACTGTGAATTCTGGACATTTTCTATCTGCAGTAACTGATGAGAGGAGAAAATTCTTAGGAGAGAATTGTGTGCCTTGTCAGGGGAGATTCAGAATTTTAAATGTGTTTTATTCATTTAAGTTTTACGTATTTATATCCAGGTTTGCAAAACTTCATCATCTCATCTTATTTTACATTTTTTAATATTTCATTTAAATATTTGTTAAAAGAGGAACAATATTTCCATTTTAAAAGGGGCAGATTATGATCTGCCATGGAAATTCAGCATGTTAAATTTATGTTGTAGCTTATTTGGGTCTTCACCTTGTGTTAACTTTCATGCTGTTATAGAACTTCTGTTTTGCAATGGTCTGATGGCTACATACAAGCAAACGAATCTGAATCTGGTTGGCCACTGTGGGAGAGAGGATGCGCGGCTATCCTTGGGAATGGGCAGGAAGCTCCAGCTGGTGCAAAATGCTGCGGCTAGACTGTTGATGGGGACAGACTATTGCCAGCACATAATTCCAGCGCTTAAAGGCTTGCCCTGGCTGCCCATATGCTACTGGGCCAAGTTCAAGGTTCTTGTATTAATTTACAAGGCCTTTAACAACTTGGGTTCAGGGACCTCTTGTATCCCTGCCCAATCACTGAGATCTTCAGGGGAATTTCTGTTAGTGGTCCCCTGTAGCTCAGATGCACAGCTTGAATTAGATGCACAGGTTGGATTCCTGCATTGAGCAGGGGGTTACACTCGTGCCTTATAGGCCTCTTCCATGATTCTATGAATCCACCAGGAGCTGTGCGTCCAGTACTGTGGGTCAAATCCTGTGGAACTCCCTCCCGACTGAGATCAGACAGGCCCTCTCCCTGCTGAACTTCAGACACTTAACAAAGACTTTCCTATTTCAGCAGGCATTTTAAGGTAGTTTTCTGTTTCTATGATGACTTTTAATTGTTCTAATTTGCATTTTTAAAAAAAGTACACTGCTTAGAAATTCTGAATATTAAGCAGTGTATAAATACTTGAAATAAATAGATGAACTTTGGGTCTGATTCACCAAGGCTCTTCTTACATTCTTATCTGCAGAGCTGGGCATAGCATGCATACAACTACAAATGCCCTGAAGTCTGAATGTTGGGAAGATGTAGCTGCCTAGGAAACGATGCACTACCTGGCAGATGGGGCTTCAGAGGCCAACACCCACCTGCCCTGCCAGATCCCTCCCTCCAAAAGAAAAACAAACAAACCAATAAAACAGAACAGTTATGCATTCCCCATGCAAAATCATCATTGACTGAAAAGGCCAGAAATGGTATATGCCCTCCTTTCTAAAGACTGTGCCCATCATGGTGCTTTAAACATCCTTCATGAAGCAGACTGTTATTCCGCATAGAAGATCTGCACCCCCACTTCCCCTTTCCAAAGACAACTGCTACCTAGAACCAGAGCTGCCCATGCAAAGCTCACCTGTACAGGTAATAGAAGAACGACAACAGGTAAAAAGCCAGTTTGCACCATGACTCTTTCTGGCAATAGTTTAAGATATCGGCATTCATGATGGAGACGGCTTCGTACATCACCTCTGAGCCATCTGCCGGGCGGTGGAAGTACCTGGAGGGACAGGAGAAGAAACAAGTGGATGAAAGATTCCAGGAGGAGATGTTCCAAGCCTACACCCTAAATGTTGTTTGTTGTTGTTTTAAAGCAGGGTTGCTTTAAATTAAGTAACTGAAAACATCCTGGCAGACCCCCTCCCCCCAAAAAGGTGTCCTCTGAAGTTGAGCAAGCCATTATCTCATTAGTACATTTACATCCCCCTTTTCCTCCAAGGCTAGGGTGGGGAACCTGTGACCCTCCGGTTGTGGTTGAACGTCACCTCCCATGATTCTGAACCATTGGCCATACTGGCTGGAGCTGATTGGACTTTACTGTTTATTTTATTTACTTACTACATTTGATATCCCACCTTTCCTCCAAGGAGCTCAAGGTGGCGTAAAGGTTTCCCTCTCCCCATTTTACCCTCACAACAACCCTGAGAGGTAGGTGAGGCTGAGAGACAGTGACTTGGCCCTCACGGTCACACCCAGTGCACTTCATGGCTGGGCAGGGATTTTGAACCCTGGTCTCCCATGTCCTAGTCTGACACTCTAACCCAGCCTTTCCCAACCAGTGTGCCTCCAGATGTTGTTGGACCACAATTCCCATCTTTCCTGACCATTGGCAATGCTGGCTGAGGCTGATGGGAGTTGTGGTCCAACAACATCTGGAGGCACACTGGTTGGGAAAGGCTGCTCTAACCACTACACCACACTGTTGAAGTCCAACAACATCTGGAGTGCCACAGGTTACCCTTCCCTGCTCCCTATTTAATCCTCACAACAACTCTGTGAGGTAGGTTAGGCTAAGAGATAGTGACTGGCCCATGACAGTCCCACTGAGCTTCGTAGCTGAGAGGGGATTTGAACTCTGGTCTCCCAGGTCCCAATCCACTACTTTAACCATTACACCACCACAGTCTCTCAACATGCTGCTGTTTTCAATGGTCATAGGACATCATCTTAAAAGAGGCGCACCCCCCCTCTCAGACCAGAGGGAATGCTTCTTCTAAGATGCTGGAAAAAGTTGCACACACCACAGAGAATGTGCCCCTTTCTCCAGAAATACCACTTGATACCTATTCAAATATATGCAAGTTCACAATGTAACCCTATATAGTGGTGGCTGACGCCCATTGGGGACTGGTGGGGCGGAAGGCAGGGAGCCCAACAGTAGGCGGAGCCAGAGCCAATGAGAGGCGGAGCCAACTCATCCTGGTTTTGCCCCCATTCTCCTCCTTCCTGCTGAGTCCTACAAGGGCAGCACTGAGACTAAGGAGGAGGAGGAGAGCCAGTGCCACCCCCCTGGACCGGTTGTGAGTAAGAGGGCAGGTGGGGCTGGCTGACGGCAGACTGATCTTAGTGGGGCAAGAGGGACAAATAGTCTGACTTTGTGTAAGGCAGCTTCCCATTTTCACAGACCTGGAAACATGGCATGGTCTAACAATACAATGGAAATGTTTTACTTTTGCTAGCAAAGGACAATCTTTTTCCCCACCTACAAGCTCCTACAAGCATCAATTTCCAGGACTGGAACTGCAAACCCACAGAGATGTACAGGAATAGACTATAATCTAACTATCTTTACTGGATGGTCCCAGTGCAGGGAATATGATGATACCCTAAAGCTATTTATTTATTTTTTGCAAACAGGTTAAGTTTCACAGCTAACACAATTTAAAAACTTGTGTCAGGTTTTATGGGGCTTTTTAAAATTTAATCAAAGCTTCAGTTCAGCATCCAGAATCTGAAGTCCCAGAATCCAAGTGTTATATTTAAAAAATGAATAGCCCAACTTTCTTTTAAAATAGATACACTACATTTGCCTAGCCTCCCGCCAGGCTCATACATCACCACCCTCCCCCCAGCACATGCCACAAAAAGGAGTTTGGAAGCTTTCACTTCCATTTGTAATTAATTGCAGCTTGTTGTGTTGTCTGAATGTGACAAAACTGTGGTTAGCTTTAATTAAGGTTTGTTTTAATAAGCTGACCTCAAGCCATGGTTTCTGAAGCTGGCTTGTTTCAAACACGCTTACGTTAAAAATAACTCCAGTTGAAACATAAGTGAAAGCTTTCAATGTCCCCCTTGAGGCTATGCAATTTTTTTCTACTAGTGTTAAACTGCAGCCCGATGGCCCAAAGTAGGTATTGAGAACCTGTGGTCTTCCCGACGTTGTTGTCTCCAATTCCCATCATCCCTAGCCAGTATGTCCAGTGGTCAGGATGAAAGGAGTTGCAGTCCAGGAACACACAGAGGGCTACAGGCTCCCTATCCCTGCCCTAAATGGCAGCACAGAAATACTGGAATGTGGACAGGGTTAGTTAGGGTTTAGTCTCACCTCCATAAGTGATAGAAAAGCAAGGGGATATTCAGTCCCAACGTCACCCATTCAGCTGCACAGAGAAACATCAGGCAGAAAAGGCCATGGATGGAATATTCAGGAACCACGAGCTGCAAGAGAAACCCTCAGGGTTTATTTATATAGCCCTTTTTGGCACTCAATGAGGCTTACGACAATTAATACAAACATTAAAACAGCCTCCCCAAACCTGGTGTCCTAGTATGCTGTGGGGCTACAACTCCCATCAGTCCCCAGCAAGCATGGCCAATGGTAAGGGGGTAATGGGAGTTGCAGTTCAAACTATTTGCAGAGCTCCAGGTTGGGGAAGGCTGCATTAAACAATAACAATGCTCTCCACAACATCCAAAAACAAATCCAGGTCCTTCAGACAGAGGTCACCTTCAGACAGGGAATGGGAACGTAGGGCACATGGCCACCCTACTTTTGCTATGGATCTGGTAGCTGCGTAAGATGCCTAATAGATCAGGTAGTGAGGCATGTATGGGAAGCCGCCCTGTTCACCACCCTGAGAGCTATTCTGCTAAGGGCGGTATATAAATTGAAATAATTAAAAAAAAAAAAAAAGCCAAAATCAACATTTTGCTTTATTTCCTTGGTTTAATCAGTTTTGTCCTTAGTGTTAATATAAATCTAACTTTGTGCATAAAGTAAACTGGTAAGTTCTGACTTGGGGGAGATTCTAACTGTTGTTATCTCGTGTCGATGCCTCTGTCTTCTCTGCCACATCACGGATAAAAGTGTATCCTTCAAAGTAGGGGTGGGGGAATCTTTGGCCCTCCGGATGTTGCTGAACTACAACTCCCGTCAGCCCTGCCAAGCATGGCCAGTAGCCAGGGATGATGGGAGTTGTAGTTCAGCACCATCCAGAGGGCCAAAGGTTTCCCCGCACCTGCTCTAAAGGGAGTTGAGTTGAGTAGTTAAAGATCCAAAGCCGGCACCCCAGATTGCTCTCTCAGTCCAGGCAACTACCACTCCCACATAATACGTAGCAATCTTATGGCTCTTTAACCAAGCATGCGATGGCTCTATTTGTTCTTGCTAAAAACAGAGGAGTGGGTCCCCAAATATGAATAACGAAGGACACAAGTCACAAGAACTCATGTGGCAATGAAATAATATCAAAAGCGTTGACCAGCAGCAGCAGCAGCAGCAGCAGCAGCAGCAGCAGCAGCAGCAGCAGCAGCAGCAGCAGCAGCAGCAGCAGCAATACTCACTCCTTACCTACGATTTAAAAATTCTTCGCTTTTGAATTACAGTTCTTGGAGTAACAACCTTTTAGGTTGAAGTCAAGTGACTAAGTGTGTGCAGAAGAATCACAACTAACAGGAATTGCATGTTCTTGAAAGAAAGAAAATGGAAGCAGTAAGGGGATTAATGGCTGCCACTCATGAATAATTTCCTGATTTGATTCTGAAGAAGCATGAAGTGCGATATAATCCTGGAGATCCCACCATTATTATCTACATCGTTTGGAGTACTTCATCATCTCTTATATAGCAGCTACAGCTTAGAGAATTTGTATTTTGCAATTTTGTATTTTACTCGCATATGTTTACAAGCGTAAATCATCATCGTTTTTGATATTATTTCGTCACTTGGGTTCCTGTGGCTTCGTCATTCATTACTCTATTGTCCTTGCCTGCATCTTAAATTAGGACACATTTAAGTCTCAACAAGTCTCAACAGAGAGCTTCGGCTATGGGGCGGTATATAAATGTAATAAATAAATTAATATAAATAAATAAATAAATAAATAAGTGGGACCTGTAACTAAATGTTGCAGTATGGAATGCTTCCTGTTCAGGATCCCAGTCACTCCATTTTATTCTCTCTCCTCCAGTTTTTTCCCTCAGAAGTCAGCATTCTGTGGTCACTGAGCATGCTCAGTCTTCACTGGACTATTTTTGGGGCTCCTTTCCCCCTCACTCTTTAAGGCAATCTTCCTAACTTTTTTGTTTGGTACTTCTGCAAAGTTCTTGGATCCTCCCAAGTCTGCTGATAACCTCCTTGTGCGTAGATGAGTCCATTTTGGACACATACACAATGGCACACACACCTGGAGCATCATTAATATAGGGAACGATAGTAAAGCTGGAGTAACTGGCCACTCGTCTAATATGGCTCCCGAAGTGAGCCCCTGGGGTGCTAGGACAAGGGTTCTATGAAGGATCCCAAGGTGGGGACGGAGGTGAAATTTGATTCAGTTCACATTTCAAGGCAAATCTACCTAATCAGCACTTTCCACTACAATATGTGAACCAAAACAGCTGCCGTCCTCCAAAATTCGCAATCTCCGGATTTTGCAATGCAGTTCCCTTGCAAGTAAGTACAAGTAATTTTCATTTTGGTCAAAGCCCAGCAAATGTAAAAGAAAGAACATCAGAAATGCAGTATACAGAAAACAGAAGCAAAAACAACAACAACGGCACTGATAGTAATATATACACACCTCAGGAAAAAAACATCATCATAAAACATTAAAATAATCACATTATCATCCCTCTCTGAGAAGCAAGAGCGCAGCTGCACAGATACTAGCCACCTTAATTGTAACCTGTGGGTTCTGGTCGACCAGCAGTTCTCTAGCCAAGTAATGACTGCAAAAATGCATATACTAGGCTGAAGTGTGCATAAAAACACATTAATGAAAATAAGATAGAAAATGTATTATGTTAGGGGACAAGGTAAGTATTAGGGAAAAGACACTTTGTAAAAAAAATGTGCACATTAGGCAAAACTGCATACATGAATAGAAATATTAGGAGACATTTGCACTAAATGCTGATGAATTTTTATGAGGTTTTATTTTTTTTAAAAATTGCAAACTGGCATGAAAATGTGGAGGAATGGATTTAGGACTGAAAAAAAAGAGAAACTAAGAGCAAGTGAAATTAAGGCCAGGGACATGACGATCATATGGTCTTCAAGAGAGAAGGATACCCAACAAAAGAAGGAGACAAAAGGCACTCACCTTTCTCAAGAGGCAACAGATGCGCTCAATGTTTTTCAACCTCTCTCTCTATGTAGAAATACAAAAATAAAATAAAATAAACAAGAGTCAAACCGCTAGGGCAGTGAGTGGGTAAGATGCAGGGAGGCGGAGGAGACAGTGGCTGTAGACCAGTGAAGATAATGAGGGAACTCATGTTAAATACCTCTGCAGGCCCGGCACCAGCAGATGCCAGGTAGGGCACGGGCTCGAGGGCCTCCAGGGCTCAGAAGGGCCCTGGCAGGGTGGACCTCCCACTCTGCATTCCGTGCCGGCATGCCACACATCATTATTTGCGGCGCATGTCAATCCCTTACCCCAGGCTACAATTCGCACCCTATGACCCAACATTGGCATGGATTGCGGAGCTCCACCCTCCCAGACAACACCCCCACAATGAAACCGGCACAGGCTTAAATAGGCCCAGCCACCCTGTCTCCTATGTTGCCACATCAGTGTGAAAAGCCGTGTGCATTCAGCATGCTAGCACATATTTAAGCCCATGCCAGCTGCATGGGGGTGGGGTGTCTCCACACTCAAGAGAATTGAGTTCATAATTAGTATATAGCAGGGGTGGGGAACCTATGACCCGCCAGATGTCGCTGGACTACAACTCCCATCTTCCCTGACCATTTGCCGTGCTGAAGGGAGTTGGAACCCAACAAACATTTGGAGGGCCATGGGCTCCCTTACCTTGTTTTATACTTCCATAAATAAATGCATTTATACGATTCCTAATTGGTTGAGGCATGATTGGTCTAGGACAGGAGTGGGCAACCTGTGGCCCTCCAGACTACATCTCCCACCATCCCTGACCATTGGCCATGCTGGTTGAGACTGATGATGGGAGTTGGACTGCAACATCCTCTAGAGAGCCAAGGGTTTTCCAACTCTGGTATTTAGGATAGATCCCCCCCCCACACACATTCGCTTCATGGAAGATATTTAATAATATAAATATAAATAAGCAAGCGTCAATGGTGATTTAAATAAACCCTTATGCTCTGCCCTGAACTGTGACCTTCAGCAAATCATCTCCATCTCAGCCTCACATTCACATAGGCTTTCTCTCATTTCCTTTTGTATTTTGTCTTGAAAAATGTGAGCAATTTGGGAGCAGTGAATGATTCATCCAGTTGCTTTTAAAAAAACCCAAAAACTGCAGGGCGAGAAAACCTGTACCGCCCTCCAGTTGTTGACAGGACTCCAGCAAAAGTGGCTAGCTGCAGGAAATGTTTTATGCAAAGGAGCATTAAAAATGTGCTCCCACTCACCTTCATTCTGAAATGGTACAGTCCAATCTACCCCCCCCCCCCAAATTCTTACCACCTCCATCTCCCTCCCCAGGTTCTGTTGCATACGCAGACTGGCAACATCTGAGGCAACATCTGAACCTGGGGCTTCCTGGCTAACCGTTCAGTCTCTTCACGTCTTATGCTATTATTTACTCTGTAATTTTGCATAGCATTAACCCTGTAAAGAACAGTGTATTTCGAGGACACTGTACAAGTAAATAATAACAATAAGCCTAGTATTATTAATTATTACTGTTGTTGCCATGATTATTATTTATTATTGTTATTAACAAGGGGGCACCGAGACAAAGTGCTGCTACGTGGAGAGCTCCCGTGCAGGGTTACAAACGGGGAGCTGGCCCCACCGTTAGGCAAAGTGACGGCTCCCCCAGGCGACAGATGCTGAGGGGAGGAGAGAGCTGTGGATGCCACGCGTGGCCTGCCCTGCACCCCCTACGCTAGCCTGTCGCCCTGAGGTCCCGTGGAGGATGCCGTCCCATTGGCAGTGTTGAAACGAGATTCAACTGCGAGCCCAGCCATATCCTGTACGTGGAATGGATGAGGGGGCTCCGTCCCACCCTTTGCCTCAGACAGCAAGATGTCTCGGATTGGTCCTGATAATAAGCCAGCCATGCCCTCTTCCAAGATACTCCATGCCGTTCTCCTCCCTCTCTGGTCTTCTGACCTCCCCCCTCCAACAGTCTGTCAGCATTCCCTGCATACTGAGCAAGCTCAGCCCTCATTGGCTGTTTCAGGGAGAGGTCGAGCACCCGCTTTGCATGCAGAAGGCGGCCCCAGGTTCAATCCCCAATGGCATTTCCAGGCAGGGCTAGAAATGTGAAGGCCCAAGAAAAAAAAATGGAAAAATTCAGGAAAAGAATCCCCCCCCGTTTTTTTCTGGAAAACAAATCCTGGAAAACTCCCACCCCCAATTCTACACCTTTTTTTCCTGGGCCTTCACATCTCCAGGTAAGGCTTGGAATGCCAGAAATCCTGGCGAGCTGCTGCCAGTCAGTGTAGACAACACTGAGCTAGATGGGGCTATGGCTTGACTCAGGATAAGGCAGCTTCCCATGTTAATGTTGCAGCAGAATGTGCTATCTGCTTTGGGGATGGGCCATCGCCCAATGGCAGAGCATCTGCTTTGCAAATGGCATCCCCAGGTAGGGTCTGAAACTCCCTGAGAGCTGCTGCCAGTCAGTGTAGACAGTAATACGCTGGATGGATCAAGATCTGACTCAGGACAAGGCAGCTTCCTGTCCCCTTAGAGGGCTTCATTTCCCCCCCTCGTGTGTGGACGGTGCTTCTTCTGGCTACATTAAAGATCCACTCTTACTAGATTTATATCCCGCCCGTCCTCCCAGTAGGAGCCCAGGGCGGCCTGGAGGACGGAGTTCGCTATTATTACATAGCAGGGGTAGGGGACCTGTTTGAGGCCAATGGCAGCCTTCTGAGGCCTCATGACCATGGTGGGTGGGGCCAGGTCCAAAGGTGGGTGGGGCAACCAGTACAACGCTCGCCTTTGCAGAGTAGGCCATTCCAGGCACACAAAAGCCAGACAGTTCTCTACACACATATCTATCCTCCATCCGGGCAAGCAAGAGACATCATCACAGCTCAAAGGAGGGCAAGATGCGGGACCAGTGAGGTGTGTGACCTAGGGAAGGTCCTGAGGTCCAGGCAGAGTAGCCTGGAGGGCCGCATTTGGCCCCCAGGGGCCTGAGGTTCTCCACTGCTGGCATTTAAGGTTGCATCCAGTGTTAGTCTTACGCCATGTAGCCCCGTTGGAATTAATGGCCATTGCTATCTTCAGAGCAATAATTTCAATGGGGCTCCTTCGAGTTTGACTTAGCTGGCTACAACCCATGGGATTCAATTTTTTTCCTCCTGCCCTTGCTCCAAAAGGAACTTGGGGCACTAGACACGATCCCGGCTTCCACCCCCTTTCATTTAGTCAACACAGGGAATCATAAAGCAGATAGAAAGAGGCTGAGTGGCATGCGTGAAACATTTTTTAAGACCACAGCAGGCATTTCTTTAAATAAATTTTAAAAAGCCGGAGAGCGCAAGGCCAATCTTTTGCTCCCCACACCAGATTGAAAGATGCAAAGGAGACTCCATGCTAGGAAGGAAATTGACAAAGGGCTCCTGAGGCTCTGATCCCACATCCTGGTCCCAGCACAGCAATCTGAACATGGACGTGACTGAGCCGGCACGTAGGGGTGCTTTTCTCAAGTACAAGGCGCCGTGTGATCTGCTGGGTGTGTGGGGAATACATCTGTCAGCGAGCGGGGATAATGAACCGTTCAAAAATCGTACTTATGCAGCGTGCTGGCCCTTATCTGGTTTGCAGCCCCTTAATCCCAAAATTGTATTTTTTAACTAATTGGTGGTAATGGTTTTGTAAGCCCTAGTGGGTGCCCTTCAAATCCTGACCCCACATCATCTGGGAGGTCAAGCATGGCAGCACCACACTAATGTGTCTTCCCTTGCTAATCCGGGGAGCCTCTCCACTCTCCTAGACCTGGAGGAGAGCCCCCATGTTCCAATCTTACCAGTCCACAGCAACAGCTTGGCTTCTGTAGAAAGCCTGCCTAGAAATGGCATCTTCATTTCTCATAGCAAAACTCCTTCACTGTGAGCCCCAGATCTGTGGGGCAGGATTAAATGAGCATGGGGGGGGAAGAAATGTATTTTACAGAGGGTCAGCCATGCTACCGTAAGTTGTTACACCACCTGCTCCAGGCTTGGGTTTTGCGGCGAAGGCCTAGCATACCTTTAAGTGGTGGCTGATGCCCATTAGCGCTGGTGCAGTGGAGGCAGGGAAGTCCACAGTGGGTGGAGCCAGAGGCAATAACAGGTGGAGCCAACTAATTCTAGCTTTTATCCCCATCCTCTTCCTCCCTGCAGAGTTCTACAAGGCCATCGCTGAGACTAAGAAGCTGACATGCCATCCTCTGAAGTGGTTGCAAGTTATTAGTATTATTTACTCTGATTTTTTAATTCATGTCTTTTACCTGTCCTTCACCACAGCATCCCAGGGCAGGTTACAGCAATTTAAAAACAAAGTGTTTAAATCAGTTTCAAAACAGTGACAAGCAAGAAAACAGGATGGGTCCTAATCAGGCGCCACAAAGGCCAGGGTAAAGAGGTGCATCTTCCGTATACGATGGAAACTACAGAATGAAGGTGCCGGATGCATCTCTCTTTGGGGGGGAGGAGAGTTCCACAACTTAGGGGCTGCCACAGAGAAAACACCCTTTCCTGGGCTGCCACTCCCTGAACTTCTGATGGCAGCAGAACTACCAAGAGGGCCCCCTCTGCCAGTCTTAACACCCAAGAACCACCATTGGGTGAAGGCCTAGCAGCCCTGATCTTGGGTTGCTCCCATACCCTTGGGGCTACATCAGGGGTTGGGAACCTCCAGCCTGCAGGCCTAATTATGCTCACCAGGCCTTCCCCATTTGGCCCACAAGGGCCTTTCTGTCTGGCCATGCCCACCCGCCCTTCACATAGCACAACAGGTGTGGGGCAGGTCAAAACCTGGATCAGCCAAAAGGGGAGTTTCAGGCAACACTGATCAGCTGATTGGCGGTGCTTGCAAAGCCCTGCACAAAACAGCTCTTTGAAAGGGGCTTAGCAAGACCCAACAATCCGGTGACTGTCAGTCTTGCTAAAGCCCTTTCAAAGCACTATATTGTGCAGGGCTTTTCAGGCAGCTCTACAAGACCAACAAATCAGCTGATTGTCAGGTCTTGCGGAGCGATTTGAAAAGCACTCTGCAAGACACGTGCACCAGATGTGGTTGTGATGTCAGGTGACTGACAAGTGGGCAGCCCCACCCACCTGCCAAACATGGCCTGCAGAGTGTGTGTGTTAGAGTTAACTATTTCCTCCTCCAGCCAGATCCAGTTCCCATCCCCTTGGATGACATCATGAACTCCCTGCGGAGATCTGAAGGTGGGTAGGGGGACCAGCCTCTGTCTGTGTCGTGCGTTTTTCTCCTGGAATCAAGGTCAAACAAAACTATTTATACTTGCGGGAGGGGAGGGGAGGGGGCAACCCTTGGCACGGTGGCAGCCGTTCCTCCACCTCAAGTGTTTGGGAGCTATCTGGGTCAGCACAGCATTTACGTACTTTTCCCCTCCCCAACTTCTCAAACTGCCCCTTGGTACTAAGCTGTCCCCCATCTTCCGCCTCATGCCTCCATTTTGTCCTGGATTTCACATGCAACGGCGTCTCCTGGCCTGCTAGGAACCTCTGATGGTGCCAATCCAACAAGTGGCGAAAATGGCCTACCGAACCTTTTGTAATAATAATAATAATAATAATAATAATAATAATAATAATAATAATAATAATAAAATTTTATTTCTGAGTCACCTATCTGGCCGGGTTAGCGGCCACTCTAGGCGACGTACACAATAAGATAAAATACAACATATAAAATACACATATAAACCAGGAACCTCGACTATAATTAAGCTAAAAACCACCCATAACTGTAACAAGATAAGACTAGTCCACCCCAGGAAGCCAGTTTTAGAGACTGTTCTTTTACATAACTAGAACCTGATCTGAATGGTCGTAGTTCCCACATCCTATTCCAATCTCTGAGCTGAGTTGTGCCAAGGATGCAGGGGTGGGTAGGCGGCTGTGGCCTTCCAGAAGCTGTTGGGACTACAGCTCCCATTATTCCTGACCACTGCCTGAGCTGGCTGGGGCTGATGGGAATTGGAGTCCAACATACATCTAGAGGACCAAAGGCTTGCCCATCCCTGCTTTGCTACCACCTTGAAGATCTACATTGGGGGTGGGGGGAACTTCTTTCAGCGTGAGGGCCGCATTCCCTTCTGGGCAACCTTCTAAGGGCCACATGCCAGCAGTGGGCAGGGCCAGAGGCAAAAGTAGGCAGAGAGGGAATGTAAATGTATCCTTACACACACACACACACACAGTTGAAGTCTGACAACAGCTAGAGGGCGCCATGTTGGCTCTTCCTATTTTGAACAGCAACTCCCATCATTCTTGACAATTGGCCATGCTGGGTGGGCCTGATGGGAGTTGGAGTCCAATCATGAGAGCCACTGATTCCCCACCCGTGGCCTAGAAGGCCAGAGTATTCAACACCTCACTCATAATACAGGAATACCCAGATTTACATATGCTTCGCAATTACGGACACTTAATGGCATGACGCCGCTGCCATCTAGTGGCGATTGCGTGCAGTACACGCATAGATAATTGCTTCACTTTAAGTACATTTTCACTTTACATACACGCTCCGGTCCCATTGCGTATGTTAATAAGGGGTATTCCTGTACAGCCAGTCATTTTAATGTTTGTTTTATATTGTTTTGAAATGTTTTTATGTTGCAGAACACTGCCCTGATATTTTGCTAGAGAGGTCTATAAACACTTTTATAAAGAAAAGAAAAGATTATTTTATTTATAAAACATTTATATCCCTCTTCCACAAATAAAATACTGGCGAAAGAGACATAGCTCAGTGGTAGAGCATCTGCCTTGCATGCAGAAGGTCCCAGGTTCAATCCCCCGCTCCTCCAGGTAGGATTGAGAAAGCCTCCCTGCCTGAAATCCTGGAGAGCCTCTGCCAGCCAGCGTAGACCATACTGAGCTAGATGGACCAATGGTCTGACTTGGTATAAGGCAGCTTCCTATTTTCCTCAAATAAAATATGGCCACATCCTTCCTACAGGGGGTTCAGGGTGGCACACATGGAGTCGGTCTATTTTATTCTCACAACGCCCCTGCAAAGCAGTTACAGTCAAGAGAACAACTGGCTCATGGCCACATGCAAGTGAGTGTCCAACACAGGACAGCTTTTCCTGCTCCAAGCCTTATGCGTCATCTGGGACATCACATCTTGGAGTGGGAATTAAGGCTGCAAAAGACACACGGTGCTCATGCCCTGCTTGTCAGATTCCTGTTGGCATCTGGGGAGACGCAGGGTGCTGGACAAGGCAGGCCTTTAGCCTGATCGAGCAGCCAGGCTCTTCTGTCATCCTTAAAAAAGGCAGGTGCCATCTCTGAATGAGCAGCGCCGGCATGTCCACCAGCCTGTCTGCGGCAACACTTATGGCGATGTAGAGCGGGGGAGGCGGCCGCTTCCCCCCTGCTGCTGCAAGAAGCTGTTGAGCGACACTTTCAGGGCAGGATTTCAAAGGATTCCTGCGGCTGAATGTTCCTGACTCCTGCCATTCCTTTGTGCTCTTACAGTGGCTTATGAAAGGCACCTTTTACCCTCCAATTGCAGTGCAACAACCCTGCCAGCTTTCAAAAACAGCTCTCCCCCCACACACCCCATCTCAGCACACACACACCCTGCTCGCTTCCTCTCTGGTCCCAAATATCTTTGCTCCAGGGCTTCACCCTACAGACCCAGACTTAACCCTTTTTGGGAGGGTTAAGAGATTTCATTGTACATGCAAAGCAGGTGCTGTACCAATGAACTATGGCTCCTTCTCCCAAAAATACACCTTATAGCCAATGAGTGAAAAGGCACTAGGATAACTGACAAGTGCTTGAACCTATGAAGTTGCCTCATATGCCAAAGTCAGCTGCTTGAGATCCTTTAAGTCAGGGATGGAGAATCAATGGCCCTCCAAGATGTCGTTGGACTACAATCCCCATCATTGGCTGAAGCTGACAAGAGGGCCTCTCCAGACATTCTTTTTATTGTGCATTCATGATGATTTGTGCTCACGGTGGTGTCCGCCTGGTCATTCACGATCCTGCTTTCAATCCTGTTTACGCCTGTAAAAGTTACAGCCTGTTTCGTTCCCAGTCAGTGCTTGCCCTGTAACATCCTGTTGCAATCCCACAACTTTTCATACCACAAAAGTTCTGAGGTTGTTGTTTTGTTCCCCTTTTGTTGCTCTACAGAGCAAGAGAGCCTTTCTAGACAACAATAATGTGATGACATTGGGAAAGTATTGAAGAACAACTAGTAAGCTGGAATGATGTGTGGATGGTCCAGCATAAATCCACCGCTAATGGACTATTACTGCATCAAGTACATATTGCAGAAAAATGGAAATGGACTGCCTTCAAGTCGATTCCGACTTATGGTGACCCTACGAATAGAGTTTTCATGGTAAGTGGTATTCAGAGGTGGTTTCCCATTGCCTTCCTCTGAGGCTGAGAGGCAGTGACTGGCTCAAGGTCATCCAGGGAGCTTCACAGCTGTGTGGGGATTCAAACCCTGGTCTCCCAGGTCATAGTCCAACACCTTAACCACCACACCACACTGGCTCTCTACATATTGCAGAACCCACTCGCAAAAACCACACACACCCCTGTCTGGAGGGGGCCAGGAGATGGAGTCCAACAACATCTGGAGGGCCACAGGTTCCCTTCTCCTGCTTTAAGGAGAGATACTGAGGACTGAACCTGGAATCTTCTGCAGGCAAAGCAGGTACTCTACCGCTGAGGTACATCTGAGCACCTTCAGAGACACCTTCCTTGCCTCCCACATTAATGCTCCCTGCCTGCCATAATGACATGCATTTTGCTGTTTTTCTCAATATAAATCAGGTCTGGATCTCAACGATAAGGGAACAGGAAGCCACAAAGGTCAGGGCCGAGGAGGGGAAGACAAACAAATAGGACACAGAGACAGACAAACCTCTGACACGACATGTATAGACTTACTGCCCTGGCTGGGTTGCCCTGGTCGATGGGGTTCTTGAAATCCATGTGCAATTCGTCAAAGGCAATTATCTAAATGGAGGGGAAGCGGGGAGAGAGAGAGAGTGCTTATTGACAGGACCTGTCAAGTCTCCAGACGCAAACATCAAACTGTAGTATCAGCAAGCCCCAGTGCAGGTGTTTATGCAAATCAAGGAAATTTGTATGGCGTTTATTGAATTGCTTCATTTACATCCAGCATTTTTCTTTACTTCTGTGTTTCCTTGAGCAAAAGAGTTTTCAATATAAGGGGAAAGCAGGAGATGGAGCAAAGTAAAAAAAATAAAATCTCCCAGCCTGTTTGGTCCTTCCGTTTTAAATAAATAAATAAATAAATGTGTTGTTGCTTTTTAGATTCGTGTACTTGACGTTCACATCTGCTGTTAGCTTTATTTTGTGGCTGCATTAATTTGTTTTAGATTTTACTCTAAAATGCTGGCATTTTATTGTTTTTGACCTTTTTCTGTGAACTGCCCAGAAAGGTTTGCTTACTGGGCAGTACAGAAATATACATAATAAAATTAATGCATTCTGGATGTTTCATTTAAAAAAGAAACACGCCACCACAACTCCGACATTCAGATGCCAGAATCATGCACAGATCTGAGCAACTGATACCATTATGCTTTTTTAAAATTAACTTGCTTGTTGCTGACAATTGTAATGTATATTTTATATTCTTTGCAAAATGCTTAGAGGCACAATTATTTGTTTTGTTAAATAAATAGTGTACTTGTCACAGATGAAGGGTGGGCTCAGGCCCGGGGTCCAAATGTGGCCCTCTGGGCCTCTCTACCTGGCCCTCAGAACTCTCCTCAGGCTACCCTCCCTCCCCAGCCAAACCCCTCACTAGCCCTGCTCTGCACTCTCCTTGAGTGTTTATGCCCGGCTGAAATGTACCCTTGAACTCTGATAATACTTCTTTGATAATGCTTCTTGCTTTCTTGGATGAAGGACAGACAAGGAGCGTGTGTACAAACTAGCCTGTTGTATATACAATGGTAAAATTTACATTTATTGCTGTGCCTTCTCTTGCCTCTGTCCTCCGCCCCCTACTGGCATGCAGCCCCTGGAAGGCTGCCAAAAAAGGACTACAGCCCTTGGACTGAAAAGAGGTTCCCCACCCCTGTCAATGATAGATGGGCTCTGTCATTTCCACACCCTTAAAACTCTGAAGCACGCATAAATCACCTGATGGTCCGATTAACAGGGTCAGCGGTTCAGATGTTCCATGTTAACAAACGTGGCATCTTGCATTTTAAAAAATCACTCCATGAACATTTCCTTCCATAAGCATGCACTGCACATTGCAATTATTTAGCCATTTCCCATTATTTTCATTCTCTAGAACTGACTGCATTATTCTGAGTAATTTTTGATAACACACTTATGGGGGGAGGTGGAATTCAATTTTTTAAAAAAGTTGAAAAACAACCCATAAAATAGTAATACTTGAATGTGCAACCCACATGGAGATCGTCACACGTAAGTGCACATGGGCTGATTTCATGCTCAGTAGGTACCTACAGTGAATGGGGACAGGTGAATCAGTCAATTTCAGTTTACCTCCGTTTCTCATTGGTCCAATACACATTTCCACATCAGTTTGTGATTTTTTTTAAAAAAGCCCTTCTGAAAATTCATCAGCATTTTCATGCAAATTTCTCCTAACACTTTTGTATGCAGTTTTGCTCAATATATGTATTTGTGCAAAACAATTCTCCCTAATATAATGCAATTTTGAATGTTGTTTTCACTAGCATATGTACGCTAGCAGCACTGTTCCATGTAGCATTTTACGCACACTTTACCCCACAAACTGCATTTTTGTACACGTTACTTGGCTAGATCTACATTGCAAAATTCAGAGAAGCTGAAATTTTGAAGGATGGCCAAGTTTCAGTTCCTGTATTGTTTCAGAAAAAAGTGGTCTGTTCCAGCATGACAGCTCTTGCAGGTATTTGGAGACACTTACCCCTAAATCTTCACATACGAAGCTGTGTTATAATGAGTTAGACCAATGGTCAGTACTGTCTACACTGACTAGCAGTGTGCCTTCATTTCCCCTTCGTTTTGAAGTAACACAAACACACACATGCATAGCGTGTGTATTAACATGCTTTCCCCTTGCCATCCAAAGGCCTCATTCTGACCCAGGGAGGGACTGTACACACAAAATCCAGGATTCCCTTATGCTCACCCTGCTCTTCCCACTATGCTTTTCTGTCCTGCATAACTCTCCCAACAGCTCCCTACACCAAATCGCAAGATCCTTCTCTCCAATATTTCTTTTCCAGCATCTCAAGGAAATTTCCAGACGTCACACTGCTTTCATGGGGCTAAGGGGGTGGAATTAATTACCCAGAAGGTTCCCTTAATGTGCTGTTACTCCCCCCCCAACCCCTGGTGTCTCCATTTTTCTGCTCAGCACCATATGGCATCCTACCCAAAGCGGATTATCAGGAACAAGGAGGCCTACAGGAAGCAGCCAAATTGGGTGAATCATCCCAGATCTTCACAGTGACAAAGTCTCCAGAGCAAGGTTGGGGAATTGGGAGAGAGAAGAATGTTGGCTCAGAGCTCCCACTGCTCTTGCTGGCACGTGCCCAAACCACCCAAAGTGTTGTGGGTCTCCTCCCCATTGCTAGATGAGCGGTACACAGCATTTTGCTCAAGAGTTTCTGCTCCCAGCACATCCCAAGAGCTGGAAGGGGGAAAAAAACCTCTCCTGTATGGGTGCTTTCTTCCCGGAGCATATTATTAGTGGCAGTATTAGTACTGTTCAGCCTTGCTAGTCGCTTGCTACCTGAAGATCTCCAAGAGACTTACAACACATTAAAACCATAAATATAAAGACTTAATACCACAAAAACAACCCCCATAACGGCCATAGGAAGCTTCGGCAGCACATGAATAACAAGATAGCATCATCTCAGTCTATCAAATGCCTGGGGAAAAAAGTCTTTACCTGGCACAGAAAATATGTCAACAAAGGCACTAGGCAGACCTCGCTAGGGAGAGTATTAGACAGACAGGAAGCCACCACTGAAAAGGCCCTCTCCTTTCTCAACACCCTCAGAGGGGAGACCTGGAGAAGGGCTCTCAGAAGAAGATCTAAGGGTGTAATCCATATGATCCCTTTGGCACACTGTTCTTCAAATTTGGGTCACCAGATGTTGTTGGACTCGAGGGATGGGGTTCAGTAGCTGGTTCCTATTTGTTTGAATTCCGACAATACGGCTTTCAGTAGCGATCCGCCATTTTTTTCATTTCTGATTGTTTTTGCAATTGCTGATTCATGGGGGGGGGGGGAGGTCCAGCAAAAAAAAAATAACATAATCGCTAATGAAAATGCTTATGCTGTAGACACTTGTTCCACTGTGTTAAGTTAAGAATGCATCAGCTTAGAGGAATGCTGATTACGAAGACAGTAACATAAAATTCAGAGATTTTTGGGGGGAGGGAGGGAAAAGTGCCGATGGCAGCCATGCCCTGCTGCAAGAAATCAATGCCGATCCAAAAACAATCTGGATTTGTTGGATTATGCCAAAAACCAGTAATAAATCTGATTTAGCGAACATTCTCCCCCTTCCCTGTTTGACTACAGCTTCCATCAGACTTGGCCATTGGCTAAGCTGGCCGGGATTGATGGGAGTTGTAGTCCAACAACATCTGGGGACCTAAAACTGAAGAACCAGTGTGAATCTAGCACATCTGCATTGCCTTGCAGTGCAAGGCTATCAATAGCTTCTAGCCACACTGGCTCTGTTCAGCTTCCACTGTCAGAAGCATTATGCCTCTGAACACCACTTGCTGGGAAGTGCAGGTGGAGAGAGTTGCTGTTGTGTTCTGCGTGCAGGCTTCCTACGGGCATCTGGCTGAGCACTGTGAGAACAGGACAGTGGGCTTCATGGACCTTTGGCCTGACCCAGCAGCCAGGCTCTTCTGATGTCCTTATGCATTTGCATAAGGGAAATCATTGCCACGAGAGGTGAGCTGATGGCTGCTAGCTTAAAAGGGCTTTTAAAAGGGGGGACGGATTTGACAAATTCGTAACAGCTATTGCCTTCTAGAGAACCTGAATTCTAAAAAGATGTTCTGACCCTCATGGTTTTGAAGAGACACTTGACCCTGTGTGGGCAATGCTGGTGAAATCTCAGAAGCCAGAAGGCTTGCTGGATAAAAAGTTCCAGTGGTTGTGGGTTTCAAGGTTTCAACACCCCACGTTGTTGTTTTTCACTCTGCAAAATCCATTATATTTTTCATTGAAACATTTGGCACAACCAACTGTTTAGTCTTCCATGCTCCACTTGTAAATAGACCAAAGTCTGCATAAAAATAAATTCACTCTTCCCCATGATTCCCTTCCCTCTGTTGTTGTCAAGTTTTAGATTGTAAGCTCCTCAGGAGCAGGAGACTTGCCTACTGGTCCTTTGTGAAGCAGTCATACACTTTGGAGGCTAATCCATTACAGCCAGCGGGGCATTGCCCCATCAACCACAATCTGCTATCAGCCAGCCCACACCTGGCTGCCTTCTCAATTTACCCAGTCCAGTGGTGTGGAACTGGCTGTCAAGCTTCCTATTCCTTAGGCAGCATCCACACCAGACATTTATTCCATTTTAAACAGTCATGGCTTCCCCCAAAGAATCCTGGGAAGTGCAGTTTGTGAAGGATGCTGAGGCTGATGAGGAGACTCCTATTCCCCTGACAGAGCTCAAATGGCCAGAGTGGTTTAACAGACAGAGCCTCTTCCCAGAGAATTCTGGGAATCGGGTCTTTGTGAGGGGGATAACAGTCTCCTAACAACACCCTTCACAAACTACACTTCCTAGGATTCTTTGGGGGAAGCCATGACTGTTTAATGTGGAATAAATGTCTGGTGTGGATGCGGCCTTAGTCTCAGTGTAGAACTCACGGGGGGGGGGGAAGGGGGACGAAACTAGAATTAGTTGGTTCTGTCTGCCATTGGCTCTGGCTCCACCTACTGTTGGGCTCCCTGCCTTCAGCCCCACCAGTCCCAGGGCTCACCAGCCATCACTGGCTAAGCACAGTGATGGAAGTAAACAAACAAACAAAAAAATCAAGGAAACATTCATACATGGCTGGCTAGCTGGAACCAGGGCCATAGGAAAACCTGTGGAGGGGTCATCTGGCTTAGTGGATGAGCACCAGCTTTACATACAGAAGGTCCCAGGTTCAGTCTCTAGCATCTCCACGTAGCACTGGGAAAGAAGGCATGTCTGGAAAGTTTCTGCCTGCGACTCACACATTTGTACATATTAAACTATAATTTATTAAACCTTGGCTTAGCATTCTGTGCAAACCCAGCCACCAGCTTAACCATGGTTTATTAACCATGGTTAAAGGTGGTTCATTAAGCACTGTTTTGTAGTTGGTTTTGATTTATAAACCTTAGTTAATGTTAAAGATAGCTTTGCATTACATGCAAACCTGGATATCCTCCTTAACATCACCGCCCCAAAGCTACAAAGATGTGATTAACAGTGGGGGGGAAATTAAACCACTCTCAAGGTTTGGCTGCTGTCACTGGTGCTTTTAACGATTCTGTGATGGAAAAACCCAAGTTTTATGTGACTGTCCAGATGCCTCGTCTTTAACTATGGTTTATTAACTATGGTTAACAGTAACCATGGTTTAGTGTTATGTGCAAACCAAGCCTTTGAAGAGGACAACATTCAGCTAGATGGACCAATGGCATGAACTGGTGTGAAGCAGATTGCTATGCTCCTTCCTATAACTAGCAGAAATATTCAAAAATTACACATATACAAAAATTAGTAATGACAAAACAGTGCAATTATGCAGATTTTCCTGCTCAAGAACACTTGAGACACACACATGCCGCTCCTCATTATCTGCAGCCCATCTGTGACAAGGTTTATCCTGCGTTCTTGCTACCTCTATGCTGGAAGCCTTTAACTAACCATCATATATAATAACAGTGGTCTCAGTTCTCAGGCTGCCAGTCCTTTGTTTAGCCAAAATGTCACCATCCACATAACAAGAGGGAAATATCAGCTGATTCAGGGGAGTCACCAGGTTTGCAAAAGTATGGAGGGGAGGAGAAGTAAAAGCATCTCCCTGAGGACTGAGCATGCTCCACGGCCACAGAACACAGGCTGCAATCCCATGCACAGGTAAGAGCAAGTCCCACTGAACATACTTTAGATGTAGAAGACAACGTGGAGAGGGCTCCTGGTTAGGGTGTCAACCAGCCAGCCATGCCCTCCTCAAGGATACTCCATGCCATGCCATTCCCCACACACATTCCAACAATTCCTCCAAATTCAAAATGTAATAAAGGAGCTCAAGGTGGCATACAAACATGGTTCTCCCCCTCCCGATTTTCTCCCCCTCCCAACAGCCCTGTGAGGTAGGTTAGGCTGAGAAACAGTGGCTGGCCCAAGATCACCCAGCGAGCTTCATAGCCGAGTGGGGATTTGAACCATGGTCTCCCAAGTCCCAGTCTAACCACTATACTGCCACTGGCTAGGTATGCTTGGTGGCTGCATATACACCATACATTTAAAACACATTTAAAGCACATGATTTCTCCCAAAGCGCTGCAGTTTGTTAAGGGTGCTGGGAATTGTAGCTCTATGGGGGATCAACCACAGTTCCCAGCATTCTTTTGGGGGCAAGGCATGTGCTTTCAATGTATGATGTGTACACAGGCAAAGCTACTTACATCTGGACTACATCGATTCAGACTACAGTTGGGGCTCCACATGTGACGGAATGCTCCTCCCTGCACAAAACCTCCCTGCACACAGAAGCCTAGTGCGTCAAGGAGAAGGCAAGGACGGAATATTTTACACAGGGGAGCATTCAGTTATATAAGCCTCCGCTTGCAGCGGATAAAGTTTCTATGGGAAACCCAGTTTCTCTGCCTTTGTGGGCCACGTCCAAGGGATGTGCCCACAATATATGATGCCGCTCCTCCCTTGCTGAAGCTAATCAAGTCTGGGTCTGGACAACGCCTGGACAAGAGACTGCCTGGGATCTCCACCTATGTCACACTACACAAAGTACCATGATGGAAAGATCACAGAATATAAAACATAATAAATCAAGGCAAATATAACACTCTGGACCCCTCCAGACATCCTTTTTATTGTGCATTTATGGTTATTTTTATCACTATCATGTGGGGAGGGGGCTATACATGATCCCGCTTTCAATATTGTTTGTGCCTGCAAATGTTTTGGGGCAGTCTTCGTTTCCAATCAGTGCACATCCCATAACTTCCTGCTGAAATACCACAAATAATCTGGGGTGATGGTTGTTTTGCCCAACTTTTGTTGCACTACAGCAGCCAGACAGCAAAAACGCAGTAAAAATCAGGGAAGTCTCACACAACAGCTAATAAAGCGGAATGATGTATGAACAGTCCAGTATCAACCCACCATCACTGCACTATGATTGCATCAATGACATGTTGCAGATTATACCCCCCCAAAAGAGGGGGTTGCATCTAGCGTTAGTCCTACTCAGAGCACTCATTCAAATCAATTATCATGACTAACTTAAGACCACCAATTTCAATGGGTCTACTCTGAGCAGGAGTCTACTCTGAATATAACTCGCAGCCTAGGGGGGACCTCTGAATGGGAAATCCCCCTTTTGCTGTCCTTCTCCACAATTCCACAGATGCCTCCCAGGTCACATTCACACCAAACATTTATTCCATTTTAAACAGTCATGCCTTTCCCCCAAACAATCTTGGGAAGTGTCATTTGTGAAGAGTGCTGAGAGTTGTTAGGAGACCCCATCTTCCCTCCACAGAGCTACGATTTATTTATTTATTACATTTATATCCCTCCTTTCCTCCAAGGAGGAAACACTACACTATGATTTCCCAGAGTGGTTTAACAGCCAGTTCCTCTTTCCCAGGGAACTCTGGGAATTGTAGCTCTGTGAACGGAATAGGGGCCTCCTCATGACTCTCAGCACCCTTGCCAAACTACACTTCCCAGGATTCTCTGTGGGAAGCCATGGCAGTTTAAAGTGGAATAATAATGGAGTAACTGTATGGTGTGAATGTGGCCTACTACAGAACATGAGAGAGAGAGAGAGAGAGAGAGAGAGAGAGAGAGAGAGAGAGAGAGAGAGAGAGAGAGAGAACCTTCCTGCTTTACTAAGGTCGCACTTTCCCATTTTCGTGCACTCGTCAATTGTCAAAGCCACACCGCACGCTACAGGCACCTGCAGGGGTTGCTTAGCGACACTCGCACGCTGGCTCTGTGTTCCTAGCAGAAGAATATTCCATGCGGTTGGGTTCCTTCCCTTCCCCCCCCCATACACACGCTTTCCCCCTTTCCTGTCTACCAAGTGCCAAGAGAAAAAAAAGTGAGGGGAACAAGTTTCTTGAGGTCATCAGTGCAGATCTTTAAGGGAAAGGCTGGAATAGTTTGTCTATTTTGATTCCACATTTTTCCAATCTTAAATTCAGTTCAGTCAAATGTATCATTGTGGCTAGGATTTGTATAGAGACCAATTGTATGTGTGTGTGTGGGGTGAACAAGCCTCCACATCACTTTGCTTTTTTTTTTTTAAAGTGCTCATGAAAATTCATCTGCATTTTACAGAAAACATTTCCTTTTTGCATGCAATTCTGCCTAACCAACAGAGTTTTGCAAGGCATGTTTCCTCTAATACATTTTTGTATGTTGTTTCCACTAATATATGCATTTACACACACACTTGACACTAGCAGGAGCATTTTTGCACACATCACTTGGCTGCAGAACTGCACTGCAGAATTCAGAGAAGTGCAAATTTTGAATTTTGGTTTGTGTGTTGTTTTGGAAAGTGCGGATTAGCTGGGCCCGCCATTAAATGCACACTGAATCAAAATTCTCTCTCATCCCTAGATAAGGGTCGGCAAACGGGGGCCAGCTGTTGAGATGGATATATATTTTTTAATTAATGGGAGATCCTTGTGGGAGGGCGGCAAGGAAGAGGAGAACAAGGTCAAAGGCCTGGAGATGGAGCCGCATCTTTGAATGTTAGGAAGATAGTCGTGCCCAAGTATCTAAAGGCAACAGAGAGATGAGGGACTGTGTGTGTACGCAAGGCCAACAACACACACAACACCTTGTACTGGGAGAGGAGTGAATTAATAATCATACACAGGGTTCTGTATTCCCAATCAGGAACATAGATTAACACAGGTGTTGGGAAACTGTGGACCTCCAGAAGTTGCTAGACTACAAATCCCATCATCCCTGGTTTGGGCTGGTGAGAGATGGGAATCCAGGAACATCTAGGAGGGCCACAGGTTCCCCCTTCCCAGATTAAAGAACCCACACGTCACAAGGGACACCAACCAGGGAAGTATTTGGCTGTTTTATAGCAGTGAATAACCACTTGTGTCCCTAATCAAACCTAATAATAATAATAATAAAATGTATATCCCACCCTTCCTCCTGAATTAGGAGTCCCAAAGATTACCATTAGACCAAAGATATTATCTAAAGGATTTAATCCTTGATTATTTGGAAGTGATTGTCAATCTTATCATTGTAGCTAGGATTTGTATAGCTACCAACTCTCTCTCTCTCTCTCTCTCTCTCTCTGTGTGTGTGTGTGTGAGTGAGAGAGAGAGAGAGAGAGAGAGAACAAGACCTCATTCATATGAATGGTTTAACAAAATATGGAACACAGCTACTTGACGTATTATGGAAGACTGTATTAAGATCAACAGCTGAACAAATTCAGAGAGCAATGGAGTATTTTTGTGATGTTCTGCAACGTTAAATCCCAAGACAATATTAAACCATAACATTATTCTGCCTTATTGGAACCGAAGGGAAAAAAAAACCTTTTAGTATTGTCTAACTTGGTCCCTTAATGGCTGCTGTTTCTTATGTTAATAAAAAAATTAAAATATATATACACATACATAATTTATATCTCGCCCTTCCTACCAAAGGAGGCCGGAGTGGCAAGCACATCTGTGATTTAAAAATACAATTAAAAATAAAATAAAAACATTTAAAAATGGTTAAAAACAGTTACAAACTTCTAAAAGCAGTAACACTTTAATATAAACACAGATGTAACCAAATCCTGAGTCTGGATAGGCCTGCGGAGACAGCAAAGTTTTCAGCAGGCATCTAAGAGCAGGAATATGTGAAGAACATAGGAGCTGCCTTATACTGGATCAGACCCTCAGTACTGTCTACACTGACAGCAGCTCTTCAGATGGTAGACAGGAGCCTTTCCCAGCCCTGCCTGGAAATGCCACCAGGGATTGAATGTGGCACCTTCTGCATGCAAGGCAGATTTATTATTATGATTATTTATTTAATTTATTAGTCGCCCATCTGGCTGGTTGTCCAGCCACTCTGGGCGACGTACAAGATAAAACAATACATTAAAACATTAAAATTTAAAACCATAACAGTAAGAAACCTAACCCACCCAAAAAGCCTGCCTGAAGAGCCAGGTCTTCAAGGCCCGGCGGAAGCTCATCATAGAAGGGGCATGGCGGAGATCATTTGGGAGAGAGTTCCACAGGGTGGGGGCCACTATTGAAAAAGCCCTCTCTCTAGTCCTCACCAGTCTAGCTGTTTTAACCGGTGGGATCGAGAGAAGGTCTTCTGAGGCTGATCTTGTTGAGCGGCATCCCTGACGATGCTGGAGGCGCTCCTTCAGATAGACTGGGCTAAAACCGTATAGGGTTTTAAAGGTCAAAACCAACACCTTGAATTGGGCCCGGTAAACAACCGATAGCCAGTGCAACTCCTTCAGCACTGGAGTGATGTGATCTTGCCGCCTTTAATCAGACGAGCCGCCGCATTCTGTACCAGTTGCAGCTTCCGGACCATTTTCAAGGGTAACCCCACGTAGAGCACATTACAGTAGTCTAGGCGAGAGGTGACCAGGGCATGTACTACCGGTGGGAGCAGATGGTTGGGAAGGTAGGGGCACAGCCTCCGTATCAGATGGAGTTGATACAGCGCCGCCCGGCTCACAGCCGAGACTTGAGCCTCCATGGTCAGCTGGGAGTCAAGAATGACCCCCAGGCTGCGGACCTGGTCATTCAGGGGCAAACATACCCCATTGAGCATCAGGTCCACATCCCCCAGCCTTCCCTTGTCTCCCACAAACAGTACCTCGGTTTTGTCAGGATTCAGCTTCAGCTTATTCCTTCCCATCCAGCCACTCACCGACTCCAGGCACTTGGACAGGGTTTCTACAGCCAACCTCGGTGAAGATTTAAATGAGAGATAGAGCTGCGTGTCATCCGCATACTGATGACATTGCAGCCCAAATCTCCTGATGATTGCCCCCAGCGGCTTTATATAGATGTTGAACAGCATCGGGGAGAGGATGGAACCCTGTGGCACCCCACAAGTGAGAGGCCAAGGATCCGAAACCTCATCCTCCAATGCCACTCTTTGGTACCTACCAGAGAGGAAGGAATGGAACCACTGCAATACAGTGCCCCCCATGCCTAACCTCTTCAGGCGGTCCAGGAGGATAACGTGGTCAACGGTATCGAAAGCCGCTGAGAGATCAAGGAGGACAAGGAAGGTGCATTCGCCCCTATCCCACGCCCTCCTCATATCATCTACCAAGGCGACCAAGGCTGTCTCAGTCCCATGTCCAGGCCTGAAGCCCGATTGAAATGGATCCAGATAATCCGCTTCCTCCAAGTGCACTTGCAACTGTTTTGCCACCACCCGCTCAATCGCCTTGCCTAAGAATGGCAAATTTGAGACTGGGCGAAAGTTGTTCAGATCTTGGGGATCCAAGGAGGGCTTCTTTAAGATTGGTTTTATTACTGCCTCCTTGAGCGATGATGGATGCTCTACCACTGAGCTATGGCCCTTCCCCTGAAGCCATGATGCCTGCCTAACTTCAATAGGCAGGGAGTTCCAAAGCGCAGGTGTTGCCACACAAAAGGAACGACTCCTTATAAATGCAGAACAAACATTTTGGGGCACTTGTAGAAATGCAAGTTTCACAGACCGAAGGGATCATAGTTGGCACGAATGCGGTGGGTGATCCTTTAAGTAAATATATTTTATGGCAGCTCAAATGCTTCTAGCTAAAAACTGGAAATATTTTTCCAGCCATAAGACAGCGGGTGCCAAAAATATATGATTTATACCACTTATTAATAAGATCTCCACTAAGATTCATTTTTATGGGTAATTTAAGAGCAATCAAGTTGTATATGCAAGATTGGTGGCAATTTATTTTAGGATTAATACTGGAAGGAAAAATATTTTCCCCACGACAACATCTGTTGAAGCTTTCACATTGTTGCAATGTGTTCCTCATCCTTCCCTTTTTTATATGCCACGCTATTCTTAACGAGGTACTTTTTTTAAGCTGCAGTGTTTAAAGGAGAAATCAACTGTGAGCGATGAAATGTTGAAAATGGATGTCTCTGCTTCACTGACATTCTAATAAGATGACGTTTTTATTTTTGAATTTAATGAGGATTTCAACGAACAGTTTTTTAAAGATGAAAGAATCCACTTCACACATATATGCAGGAATCGCAAAAGAGCCTCTTGAATCGCTCTCTGTACTCCGGTGAGAATGAGGGTGGTATACTGGTTACGAGTGTCAGATTAGGACAGGGGGGACATACGCAACGCTGCTACTGCTGCTATTTATTATCATCATCATCATCATCATTGCTCCTGTTGTAATTTGTTACCTGCCCTTCACCAGAAGTCCCAGATTTCTGCTTGCAGAATGGAACTTCCCTCTCCTCTCCCTGCAACCAAAGGGTTGGAGGACTCCCCAGAGCAGATTTTGAGGGTGTGCAAGGAGAGGAAGCTTTGTTACACAAGCTTTGTTACACAAGTTACACAACACTCTACATGCAGTGTTGGATACAACCCCTGGGTTCAAATTTGCTGCCCCCCAGCCCAGCCCTGAGCCTGCTGATCTTGGGCCAATCACTCTCTCACAGATTAACCCACCTCACAGGGTTGTTGTGGGGTAAAAGTGCGGGTGTGGAGAACAGGACACAGATGCTGCCTTGCGTTTTGTAGAGGAAAAGCAAGATACACATTTTTAATTTATATTTTTCTTTGCACCCTGCTGATGTATTTTTAAGATGGTGACACAGCGAGCCACTTTTGAGTCCACCTGATGTGGAAAGGCCGGATATACTCTTTAAAAGAAAAATCAATCAATGTAATAAAATAAAATTTAAAAACATTCTCATCAAGTAATGTAAGCTACAGATTATAACAGTCCTCCAAACCCAGAGAGCCAATACAGTTTAGCAGATTGAGTGTTTATTGGGTCTGGACACCAAGGATGCAAGATTTAAATCCCTGCTCTGGAACAAAAGCTCACCAGACTTTGGCTAAATCACTTTCTCTCCACTTAGCCTAACTCACAGGGTTGTTGTGAGTCCCAACCACAAGACACATGCTGTTCCTGAGATTCTTGGAGGAGAGAGAGAACAGAAATGCGATAGACCAGATGTGGGGAACCTTTGGGCCTCAAGACATTGCTGAACTATGACTCCCATCAGCCTTAGCAAGCATGGCCATTAGTCCAGCAGCCACTGGAGAGGCAAAGGTTTCCTACACTTGCAACAGACTAAGAAACCCAGAAAGATGAACAACAGTCTGAAAAAAGCAGGAAGCAGAAGTCAACAAGAAATGCTGATCCTACCAAATGGAATAGCTCTGGTACATGAGGAAATCAAAGTGTGATCGCAAAAGGGTAGGCAGAGCATCAGCCAATCCCCCCCACACACACCTTCTTGTAGTCATTGGCCCATTTTTCACTGGCTACAACCTCATGCACAAATTACCTAGCAGCAAGTCCTACTATACACACAGGGATTTATTTCCAGCTCAGCACAGGGAAAGGGCTGTAGCTCAGTGGCAGAGCGTCTGCTTTGCATACAAAAACCCCCAAGTTCAATCCCCAGTGGCATCTCCATGTAGGGCTGGGAATGTCCCTAGTCGGAAACCCTGGAGAGCTGCTGTCAGTCAGTGTAGGCAGTGCTGAGCCTGATGCACCGATGGTCTGATTTGGTATAGGTTCCATGCCTACAATCACACTGACATGAAGTGGCAAATCTATTGTGTCTCGGCTGTGTTGCTTCAGACTGCAGATGGGGTTCCCATGTGACGGAATGCTCCTCCACATGCAAAAACTCCCTGTACACAGAAACTCTGTGTGTCAGGGAGAACTACATCAGGCATGGGGAACCTCAGGTTAGGGGACCGAA
Source organism: Rhineura floridana (assembly GCF_030035675.1). Taxonomy (NCBI): domain Eukaryota; kingdom Metazoa; phylum Chordata; class Lepidosauria; order Squamata; family Rhineuridae; genus Rhineura; species Rhineura floridana. Next base: position 19,046,581 of record NC_084501.1, on the reverse strand, counting down.
CGCAGCCCTCCAGCCCTCTCTCCCTAACCCTCGGGACCCTCCCAAGTCATACCTCTTCACATCTCAAATGTTTTTGCCTGACTGGAATGTGGCCTTGAACACTGGTAATGTTTCTTGCTCATCTGGAGGGAGAATGAGAAAAGTGTGCGTGTGTGTGTGTCAACTAGCCTACTGTAAAAAGTTAATATTTGCATTTGCCGCTCTGCTGACACTTGCCTCTGGTTTTATGCACCACTGATATATGGCCCTCAGAAGGTTGCGCAGAAGGGAATGCCGCCACCCTGGACTGGAGGAACCTTTCAGTTCTATGCCTTATTCTAGCTCTGTCATTAGAGGGCAGATTAAAAGCAGGATATCTCAGTAGTTCTTGCGCTTTCTGTAGATTCAGTACTATGGACAGCTCCTCACTCATTAGGGGAATAGGGAAGCTGCCTTGAGGGATAGAACATTTGCGGCAGGAAAAGCTACAGGATTTCAGCAAGAGGCTACAGGTTATGCACCGACTGGAAATGAAGCACTATAAGTGCCCCCAAACCTTTGTAGGCATAAACAGCGCTGAGAGTGGGATCATGTGTGGCCACCCTGATAGCATCATGAGCACCAATCGTTTTGAATGTGCAATAAACAGGATACCTGTAGAGGTCCCGGCAGCAGCGGATTTCCAGGATCTGGTGTTTCCCATCCCCTGCTACCTACTTTTTGAAAGCCTAATGGCCATGCCAGATCATGATGGCAGTGGTGTTCACAAATGGGGAGAGAAGGGTTACTCTACGAGGTCACCATCACCTCCTGTTTTTTTTAAGAGCGGTTGATCCCAGCATCTGGTAAATCAGGTAACCAGAAGTGGGATGTTCAGGCTTTCCATCACACCTCTGGACAATCTGCAATCGGCTTTTAAAATAAAAAGCCATCTAAGGTCACGGCCATCATCACCACCGCCTCACAACAAATTCTCTAAGCTAACAAAAAGTGGGATTATTTCACATGCTTCAGAACTGGCGTTGAAAAGAACAAACCTTGAAGAGAAGCCCCTGAGCCCAAATTATCTTATCTCCCCCTCCTTCCTGTTGCAGCTAAGCTAAGCACATTCATGCAATTGTGCAAACTAATCAGGATTCCACAGCAAATTCCAAAATACACTGCCAGCCTCCCTGCTATGCACTACCTCGAGCATCACACAGTATGCCTCTGAATGCCAGTTGCTGGGAATTGCAGGTGGGGAGAGTTGCTGTTGCACTCGGGTCCTGCTGGGGCTTCCCATCGGGGTACCTGGTGGCCTCTGTGAGAACAGGGTGCTGGACTAGATGGGCCCACTCTGGCCTGATCCAGGAGCCAGGCTCTTCTTACATTCTTAGCTCAATGCTGTCAATATCAGAGATAGAAACCTTTGCTCAGGTCAAGGCCCACATTCCCTCATGTGCCTGTGGTGGGAGGGACCAGAGGCAAAAAGTGGGCGGAGCAACAGAGGTGACTTTTACCTTTGTATCCCAGTCTGCGTCTGTGTTAGAATTGCTTGTTAATATGTGTTTTTTTAATAATATGTTTTTAACCCTTTTTAAAAGATGTTTTTAAAGCTTTTTTAATGTTTTTGTTTTGTTTTAATGTATTTTAAGGTCTGTTTTTATGATGTTTTAAAGTGTTTTTAGCGTTTCTGTTTGCCGCCCTGGGCTCCTGCTGGGAGGAAGGGTGGGATATAAATCAAATAATAAATAAATAAAATAAATAAATAGAAGGCTACCTTCCAGCCACATGAAAGCCAGTGGTTTCTACACACAAACGTCCCTCCATCCAGGCACTCAAGAGGCTTTAATCACAGTTCAAAGACACGTTCCCGGTACACAAAAGTTCTCAAGGAGGGCATTGAACAGGACTGGAAACAGGGCTGTAACCTAGAGGAAAGGTCCTGAGTGCTGCACAGAGAAGCTGAGAGGGCAGTATTTAGCCCCTGGTGCTTACATTCCTCACCCCTAGTCTACACTGACGGGCAGTGGCTCTCCCCACTGTATCTGGAGATGCGAGGCAGAGGTATTTATTTATTTATGGGGGTCCATAGCTTTCATTGGATTCTCAAAGGGGTCCATGACCCCCCCAAAATATTTAAGAACCACTGTGCTAGGGATCGAGCACAGCACCTTCTGCATGCAAAGTGCATGCTCTGTCACTGAGCTATGGTCCTTCCTCACCCCTCAGCCTGACCTACCTCACAGGAGCGATAGGAGGATAAAGATGGGGCAGCAGGGGGTGGGGGTCACCATGAAAGAAAGTGTGGAATAAAACTGAAAGAAGTAAATGATACATCAGCGGCGATCTTGTTTTCATAAACAACTCTCCCTCTTTCACACACCCTGCCCCACAAATGATCCTAGGTTAAGTTTTACTGTGAAAGTCTGCATACACACCATGCTTTTGAAGCACATTTTCCCCTCCCCACCCAAAGAATCCTGGGAAGTGTAGTTTGTTAAGGATGCTGGGAATTATAGCTCTGTGAGGGGTAAATTACAGTTCTCAGGATTCTGTTTTTTTCTTCTTCCCATTTTTGAGGAGAATGTGCTTTAAATGTATGTTGTGGGCACGACATGACCCATTCATTCTGTCTTCTGCCTTTCCAGACTGTGATACTTGTTCATACCAAGTATTGGCTGGAAATTCCTTTCTTAAAAACTTCTCCACCATCGTCACTCCAACATCCCAGCTCTTGATTATCCGGTATGCAATTACCTCAGTACCTGATATTTTTTACCACCACCCTTTCCTCTTAAGAGGCCTCTCACTCTCTCTTTTTTGTTTGGTTCCCCCCCCCCACTCCTTCTGCTACTGGGAAATCTGGAACCAAAGCAACCAAAACCAGGGGTGACGTGCGCCCCATGTATCATTACTTTCCACACTAAGCTGTTCTCTTCCCCCCAAAGTGAACAGATATCTAAAGGCCTGGAAACATGGTTGCTGTTCTGTTTCCATCCGCCCCCGTGCACACACAGCTCCCCCTAAGATTAGAACCTGTCCCCAATGGGGAAGGGGGGAGAGATGAAAAAGAAGAAATAATTTGGGGGGGGAGAAATAAATACAGCAGTGCCTTTTTCACCTCGACAGCATAGGCCTAGGAGGTACGATTGGTTGCTAGGGCAACAACAGCTGCCATTGAGGGGACCCAGCGAGTTAAAACTATACCCAGCGGGTAAGATTGCCTCGCTTGTACTCTCCAAGAGCGCGTTCTCAAGATCGTTCCAAACATCAATTCGCTATGCATTATCTATCTATCTACACACACACACACACACACACTGTATTTTAAGCATTATTTTGACTAAGGAAGCCCTACTGTCAAGTGAGGTCAGGCAACTAATGTGGCCTGCCATGAAAGGTGACAAAGGAAGAGAGTCATGGAACTGATCCCATGAAATACAATTCCCCCCCCTGCCCCAAGGAAATTGTCTTCCCTAACAGGAAGGGTCCCAAGTGAGAGGTGGGAGGGTCTGTCATTGATTGATTGATTGAGTGTGTGTGTATGTGTGTTAGGGATGTGCTAGAATTCTGCCCAATTCGGATCTGGTACCAAATTTTCCATTAACATGCTTAGTCTCGGTAGTTGCATTTTTACATAGTGAATTTCCACGACTATTTTTGAAAATATCACTATTAAGAATTAGAATTGTATAGATATTTCCTTTCATTTATCGATATTTCCTTTCAGAATATCAATATTAATATCAGTATTTTTGTGATGGAAAAAACAGATCAGTACAATTAAGCAGCTAGTGGGCAAAGAAGGAACTCAAATCAATACCGACCTTTTAGATCAATGAAATGCTTTCAAACCAGCCCTGGTCAACGGATCCCATCCCTAGTGTTGTGTATGTATATTAAGAGCTAGTTCTGCACGCCCGTTGTATATTGTTTCTAAACTTAAGGTATATACTGCTGCTGCTTTCTTAAAATCCTGTTTTTTAATATTGCTTCCGGTGTTAAATATGCATTATTGCTTTTTTTGTTGCACCTGGGATCAGCAGAGATATTAACGTGTTATTAGATTATTGCATTTCACAAGGGTTATTATTATTATTTATTACATTTATATACCGCCTCATAGCCGAAGCTCTCTGGGCGGTTATCCAAGGATTGGATAGTGGAGCTTATTGCTGGGTAGCCGTGCTGCTTATGATGAATCGTATTTACATAACTACTTTAAATTTTTTGGTATTTTATGGATTTAATGCATGCAAGTTATATTGTTTTTATTACATTACTATGTTGTAAACCAACCTGTGGCATTTTTGGCAAAGGGCAGTATGCAAATTCCTTAAAAAAAATACAAGTCCCGTTAAAAGGTGAGCAAGAGCTCATCTGAAGCTTTAGGGTAGGGTTGGGGACCTGCATAACTTCATCAAGGTTCCTGCATTGTGTGCCTTTAGGCTGTATCCCTAAAGCAGGTGGGGGGAACCTCTGGCCCTCCAGACGTTGCTGAAGTACAACACAGTCCCAGCCTGCATGGCCAATGGCAGGGAGGGATGATGGGAGTTGTAGTTCAGCATCATCAGAAGGGCTGAAAGTTCCCCGCACCTGCTTTAGGGCTACAGCCTAGAGGCGCTTGATGGGGGAAACTTGCTAAAGTTAAGCAGGTCCAGGTCTGCTGAATGGGAGTCTTCAAACCCTGCACACACCACCCTGAGCACCTTCATGGAAGGTAGAAAAGCGGCCTTATACTATGACCCTATGTTCCTGAGTTGGACCATTGGTCCATCTACCTATGTATTGCCTACACTGATTGGCTCTCTAGGGTTTCAGAGAGCCCTGTCTGGAGATGCCATTGTGGATTGACCTGAACTTGGGACATCCTGCATGCAAAGCAGCTGCTGTATCACAGAGCTATTGCCCTTTCCCAAAAGAACACAGGAAGCAGCCTTATACTGAGTCAGACCATTGATCCACTTAGCTCAATATTGTCTACACTGACTGGCAGTGGCTCTCTTGGGTTTCAGGCAGAGGATGTTCTGAGCCCTACCTGGAGATGCTGGGGATTGAACCTGGGACCTTCTGCATGCATGCAAATCAGCTGCTCTTACCACCAGGGGTGTTGTCATCCAGGGTCTCAGGGGGTCTTAGACCCCTGACTTCTTTGAGAGCAGGGTGCCAGCAGGGTCTCTATGTCTCTAGCATCCTATGAGCCAATCAGCATGAACGGGCAGTGTGTTAGCCACTGAAAGAGTCTCCTAACACACTTCCTTGTCCTTTTCTGCTGATTGCAGCCAATCAGAGTGAAAGGAGGTGAGTTAGCTATTGAGAAGACTCTTCTCATTTAGCTAACACTCTCCCCTTTCATGCTTATTGGCTCCTAGAGTCATCTGTTTTGTGGGAGAAGTCATTAACAAGAACCTAATTCTTAAACCAGCAGCAAAAGAAAAAAAAAGGGAGGGCATGGCTGTGACTATCATGAAGGGACCCTGAACTTCTGAATGTGCCACTACATGACTGCTTCCCACTGAGCTAGAGCAGGATTATATAAATGTCATAATGATGATTAATAAACAGGAGACAGTTAACTGGCAAAGGAGCAGTTTGTCCAGCCAGTTCCTTGGGACAGCAAGCCCTCTTCACTCACTGCTGAATGAAATCTGTGGGTCTGCGGCAGCAGGTTAGAATGGGGCATGGGATGATTCTTTACAGGCTTCTTTTTTCTTTCCTTTTTTTAAGAAGCACATCTAGGAAGCTTGAAGCTGGTGTGTTTGTGAACGCACGTATACTTTCAGGTACATACACCAGGACATTTACACATTACACAGCAATCAGGGTTTGCCACAATGATCCACTTACATTGTTTTTGTTTACATAAGCCTATCCAGACACATAGATGTTGATGTATTTTCATCTCTTTTCAGTTTATTGCTATATTAATTGTTTTAATAATGTATTTAATTACTTGCTTTGTAAACTGTTTTTAATTGATAATTTTAATGTTTTTTTGTAAACCGCTTAAAGGTTTTCTACAATCAAGCCATATATAAATTTTGTTAAATAAATAAATTACATTTGTATTTATTCCACCTTTCCCCCAAGGACCCCATGGTTGCATGCACACACGGTTCTCCCTTTTTTCTTTTATCCTTGCAATAACCCTGCAAGGCTGGTTAAGCTGGGGGAGTCTAGCCTTGGGGCCACCACCAGCAAGCTTCATGGCTGAGTGGAGATTTGAACTTAGGTCTTCTCAGCCCTAGACAGACATTCCTAATGGGCCACCAACCACTCTCGACACAAAAAAGGCAGCCAATCACTGTCCCCCTAACAAGCATATTTGTACAATACATGTCTTTGCAAACTTTACATTCACATTTCACTCTCTTTTTGTTCAGGGGTACACCCAAGAATGGAAGGTTTTAACATAAATGTGCATAGTGAAGAAAGCTCTCTCCAGAAATACCTGTGCTAGGTACCATTCCCCACAGATGCCGTCCTTTTCATCACCAGTCCTAACTGCTGACATATCCCTCAAGGGCACAAAATTAACCAGCCCTTCTAATACCAAACTCAGGGGGCAAGTGTCAACAGAAATAGAACCCAAAACAGGAGATCCTGGCATGCGCAGGGGAAAACGTGAGGTTTGCAGCAGTGAAAAAGAAATCTTTAAACTAAGGGAGCAAACCCCTCCCCCTCCCCAGACAGCATAATGAGAACGAAGCATCCTCAAAAGCCACAGAATGGGGGGGAGGGGAAGAGCAGAAAAGTGGGGTTGTGGGGAATAAAAGGGCAGAGAACTGTGTTGTACTAGGACCTGGGAGACAAGTGCTATGTTGGCGTGTGCCAGAACCACCCATTGTGCAATGGGTCTCCTCCCCGTTGCTAGCTGAGCAGTATAGAGCATTTTCCTTGAAAGTTTCTGCCCCCAGCACTTCCCAAGAGCTTTGGGGGGGGGAACTTCCCTGCCTAGGTGCTTTCCTTCCAGAGCATATTATTATTTTATTAGTAGTAGTAGTATTTAGCCTTGTCAGTCGCTTGCTACCCAAAGGTCTCCAAGCGACTTGCAACACATTAAAAACAAATAAAAATACATAATACCATAAACGCAGAACCAATCGACCTCCAATAACAGCCACAGGAAACACTGGCGGCACCCTAATCACAAAAGAGCATCATTTGCCAAAACCCACCCACCATTGTGGAGGGTGAGGTGAGCCAGTGTGGTGCAGTGGTCGGAGGATTGGACTGAGACCTGGGAGACCAGGATTCAAATCTGCACTCAGCCATGAAGCTCACTGGGTGACCTTGAGCCAATCATTGTCTTTTAGACTAACCTACCTCACAAGGTTGCTGTGAGGATAAAACGGGGAAAGGGAGAACTATGTTTGTATGCCACCTTGGGCTCCTTAAAGGAAAGGTGGAATATAAATGCAGCAGCAATAATAATAATAATGATGCTTGAGCTCCTTACAGCTCATAGTATACTGAAGGAGAGCATAGAGGCCTGGCAGGAACCCTGAACGGGAGCACTCCTACTAGGAGCAGAGGACATACTGCACACCCCATTGCTGTATGGTCCCCACTTGCTTAAAAAATATCTGGCACCCATCAGTCCTTACTCTGCTTCTTCCTCGTTCACCTATCCTAACCCTGATATTTACCCCAACCTGCCCTTCGGTTCTACCATGGCAAGGGCAAAGGAACAGCAGAAATTTCCTTCCCACAAGCAAGCAATGTAAACAAAAAAAGTCATGCCCCTAGGTGGACATATCCTTTTTTTGCCTCATCTAGGTATGTATGAAGTGGTCTTTATTTTCTCTTTAAAAAGTTGGAATCCGGCTTCCCAAAGGGTGAGTCAGCTTGCTTGACCCAGGATTCATGGTGACCCATTGCAAGGAGGCAGCCCATGCTGACTTTGCAAGCATGGAAAGGAAAGGGGGCAGCCATCCACCACCACCCGCCAAGCCTCCCCGACCGGTGGGTGTGATCAAACAATATTGCAAGGAAATGGGATGAGGGGCTGCCACAAAGGCTGCTTCAATTCATTCCCAGGCAGCACAGATTGCCACAACTGGCATGTCACTGCGACCTGATGCTTCTCAAATGAAAAATGATGGACTTCAAACAAATCGAGCCTTGCACATCCACATTGTGTTCTTTGAGATGGATGCCCTCCTGAGTAATCACAGATGGGTGGAAAGAGATGTGCATGTGTATATATATGGAGGCAAACCAACCATCAATCCCTGTGCGGTCTACTCCAACCGGCAACAGCTCTCCAGCTTACCAGAGAAGGGAAGCTATTCAAAGATCCTTAAAAAAAAATGGAGATGGCAGGTAGTTAACCTAGAAACTTCTACATGAAAAGAATGTGCCCTGCCTCTTAGCCAGATGCTGTTTCCACTGGTATAGTGTCTTTGCACATGAGGCTCAAAGCAGTTCCTGCTTCAATTGAGGAGCAGAGGGATGGGGAGGTCTGCACTATCAGGGTTGGGGAAACCAGTGGCCCTCCACGTATTGTTGCACACCAACTCAGCCCCAGTAACCAACATGGCCAATGGTCAGAGGGAACAATAGGAGTTGTAGTCTAGCAACATCTGGAGGTCCATAGGTTCTCCATCCCTGGACTAAATGTAAACCCTCTCCGCCAGAAGGCTAGCTAGCATTACAGACCCTTGCCTTCCCTCTTCTGCTTCCTGTTCTGCACAAACAAATCATCGGGCTTACACAAATCACACAAGAGAGGAGGTTCAAAAAGCCACTTGACGGTCATATGTAAATAAAGCAAGGAACGTACCTTATATACCAGGGGTGGTATTCAACACTGGTCCTACTCAGAGCAGACCCCTTGACATTAATAGGCCCAAGTTAGCCATGTCCATTAAATTCAATGGTTAAGTCACACAACCGATAACCAAAAGTCTTTGTTATTTGCTGACCTTGCCCAGCATCAACGTAGGAAGCTGCCTTAAGAGATCAGGCTGTGGAACAGCCACTATTGCTTCTTGCCCAGCATCACCTACTCTGACTGCCAGTGGCTTTCCAGGGTCTTGGGCAGAGAGAGGTATTCCTCTTCATCTGCTATTTGATCTTTTTAACTGGAGGTGGCAGGGATTGAATCTGGGACATTCTGCATCAAAGGCACATGGTCCATTTCTGAATTATGCTCTCTCTCCAAACGCACAGGAAACTGCCTTACACAGAGTCACAGCATTCGCTCATCTAGCTTAGCAGTGCATGTTCTGACAGGCAACGGCTCTCCAGGATTTCAGGCAGGGTTTCCTCCCAGCCCACCTGGAGATGCTGGGGATTGAACCTGGGACCTTCTGCATGCAGAGCTGATACTCTCACCACTGAGCTACAACCCTTCACTTAGTGGAAAACGCAAAGGAACTCTGCACATACTCAATTACATCCCTGGGATGTTCTGTATAGAATGCGTATGGTCCGGTCTCGAGTTATACTCCCTCTCCAAAAACACCCTTAGTGGAAAAAGTAAAGGCAGTTTGCACATGCTCAATTAACTTTTGTTTTTCAAACTGGTTCTGGCTATTAAGGTTCCACACACACACACACGAATTAGACCATTAAATCTGGAGCTTAAAATTCCCTAACTGCACCACTGTCCAGCTCACAATTCCACATGCGCTGTCCAACACAAAACACAATCCTGACCACCTATAAACACCCATCAAAATGATGGGAGAATGGAGGCTGTTCCGCCTGGGCAAACAGGGCACAGCCCCCCCAACCTCAGCCTTCCCCCCCTTATCACTTACAACCAGCGCAGGGGGTGGTCCCGCCTGTCAGCTTCCTCCTCCTTAGCTTCTGTGCCATTCTAGAACTCAGCAGGAAGGAGGGGTGCAAAACTAGAATTGGCTCTGGCTCCACCTATTACTGGGCTCCACCTATTATAGGGCTCCACCTATTGGTGGGCTCCCTGCCTCCTGCCCCACCAGTCCTCAATGGCCACCAGCCACCACTGTGGGATACCTCCATCCATAGGCCACTCTAGAAGTGAAAAGAATGACTGATGAGTGCTTGAAGGTCACGCAGGCGGCAACCCAGCCTGTGCTAAGTGGTCTTAAGTATGTACCAAGGCTGAGGAGGGGACACAGCAGGGCGCTCTGTTCCAAATTACACAAATGCCATCAGAATGTCTCATCCCAGCTTGTCATTTCTGGATCTCTTTCCTTGTGGATTCTTGTTGCACCAAATAATTCTCTAACCTTTTAATTTATTATTAACAATAAATAACCCCACACAGTCCCATCAATCCCAGCAGAAGCTGTTGTTGTCGTTTTTATTTTGGAGGGGAGTTTGTGTCCAACAAGCAGTTGAGTGCAGAGAGAGAGAGAGAGAGAGAGAGAGAGAGAGAGAGAGAGAGAGAGAGAGAGAGAGAAGAAAAAGATACAGGGCTGCAGCAGATAAGGGGTTAAAAGACAGTAGCCTCCGGATTATTAGTTGGGAGCATCATTTTGTAAACATATGTAGTTTCCATGGCAACCAGAGCCAGGTTCCTTGGTTACGGATGAAGGGGGGGAGAGAAAGCAAAATTAGGAAGGGATGGATAAGAGAGAATGGAGGGAGGAGAATGTGCATTTTTTTTTCCTGGGATTCCTGGAAGCATCACCAAAAAGGAAGGAACAAAAAAAAAGGGGGAGGCAGAGAGAGAAGAGAGAGTCAGGTCGTCCCAGAAAAAGGTACATACAGAACACAAATGGATAAGCAAAGCTATATAAATATGAACCTCCTTTCCCCGCACCCCAACCTCACTATTGTCTGTCTGACTCCTTGGATAGAACATAATTCAATAGGAAACTGAATTCAATAGGGAGAACGTGGGAGGGGGGATGCAGACGAGTGGGAGCCCCTTCCCCATAAGACAAAGGTGTTTATTTTTCCAAATGCACTCCCTCCCCCTTTCTTTCTTCTTCCTCTTGTCCTCTTTAGACAAGTTTTAAAATCTGGCAATGAAAGGGGCAATGATGAGAGACAGAAACTAGAAGGGGACTAAACGGGGTGAAGGAAGGGGCCAGTAACAGCCAGCAGCGGTTGGCTCACTTGAAAGGAGGATCCAGTGGCTGCATAAACCTCTTCCCATTTATTTATTATTTTATTTATTTTTTAGATTTATATCCCGCCCTTCCTCCCAGTAGGAGCCCATTGCTCCCTCCCAAAATCAGATTCTTTGCCCTGCAGCAGCCCACCCCAAAAAACAGCAACAATTTTCTTCCACTAGGCCCAGAGATAGCGCGGTTTTTGTAAGACAGACACACTGTGCTGCAGCCTGACCCCCCACCCGTGCAATACGGACCCATAAAAATATCTAGTGCCATGTTTATGGACCCCAAACCCAGGCGGCTCTCTACCTGGGGCACCTAGCCCCACCCATTTCCAAATCAGTACCCTGCACATTTTTCAGTGTTCCAAGCCACGTGCACCCCCATTGACAGAATTCAACCTACCCACCAGAAAGAAACCCGAGACCTTCACTCTCAGAGCCCACATACTCCCCAAAACTAAATTTGCAAGTAAGCCAGCTACTCACAGTACCCCGCACTTTGAGGTCTCATTTGTTTGGAGTCTAACCAAACTCGCTTTCCCTTTACTCACCCTTGTGTGTCCCAGCCATTGCTAGACCCTTGCATTGGAAACGTCTGCCCCATTGCTTTTTGACTCCTGCACCCCCTTCCTTGTGATCACCCAAAGGTGCACCCCACACCCTCAACCACTGGGCCCCAGCCTTTTTTTATTTTACACCCCCCCCATTCCAGATGGAAGAAGATAGGCTCTGGGTTAAAGCAACTGGGGGAAAGGAGAAGCAAGGTAGCAGGGCTTTGGTAGAAACATCACTGTCCCCCCCCCCGAATATCAATACCAACCCTTCCCACAATGTGCCCTCCCTACGTCCAGAAACCTCCCTATGATGTTTCCTCTAGCCCCCAGACTCTTTAAGCCCCGTCTTCCAAGGGCCATCTCCCCCTCCTCACACCCCAGGCTGCCATCTTAACCAACTAACGCTTCCAGTGCCTGCCAGCCTCCCTCCACAATTCTCCTAACCTCCCCATCGCCTCCCCCTTTGCACTCCCCGTCTGACCCCTCTCCCACCCCATTAGAAACCTCTGCAGTCTGATATCACCCTCCCACACACACACTTTTGACTGCTACCACCTCCTTCCATCAGTCTAGCTAGCTACTTACTCCCCCACACACACACTAAAGAGCCCCCTGGCTCTGACCTCTCAAAGCTCAATTTAGCCCCCAATTTGGCCCCTCCATTACTCCCCAGCTATCTGATCTCTCCACCCGACCTAATTTTCCTAGACTCCCCCCCTAACATTTTGGGACAGCATCCCAATTACCTGCTCACTCCCCACCCCACTGCCTCCCCCCTCAGAGCCTGCTCTCTCTCTGCACCCCCCACCACGACGGCTCCCCCCACTCCCCTTTTAGGGACCCTCCCGAACGCGACCTCTTCCCTCCCCCGCACCCACCTCCTGTTACCCCACTTGGGACGTCCCCCCACCTCTGATCTTCGCCTACCCCCCTTCCCCGCACCCTCTGCAAACACCCCCACCCTCACCCCCCACTTCCCTTCCCGGAGGTGGACTCACATGCCAGATGACGAAGAAGATGAGCGAGGCGCAGAGAACCAAGGTGAGCATGTAGCAAAAGGCGGCAAAGGTGAAGGCCATGGCGGGAGGAGGAGTTGCTTTCGGGTGGTGGGAAGAGGGGAGGGGGCGGCCTGCGGCACCCCCCTTTGCAGCCTCCTCGTCCTTTCCGCCCTGCCCCCTCCAAGGCAGCGAAGTGGGGCTGGCGAGCTACGCGGCCATGGGGCAGAGCCGGAGGCGGCTGCAGGAGGAACTGCTATTGCTGCTGCTGCTGCTGCTGGTGCGGTGGCAGTGGCGACGGCGAGGTCGGCGACGGCGAGGTCGGCGACGACGCCCCCTTCATGCTGCTCCTTCGCCGCCGCCGCCTGTCGGAGAGAGGCGCCCGGGCGAAGGAGGAGCCGCGGGAGCGGGGCTGGCGGGGCGGCGCCACGGAGCAGGAGAAGAGCTGGCCGGGCTTCGCTGTGCCGGCTCAGGAGGGAGAGCAGCGCCCCCCAAGCCCGCTCGCCGCGTGGGTCTTGCCCCAGAGGAAGGGCGCGCCCCCTCCCGCCGGGCAGCAAGCGCCCCCTTGGCGCAGCCACGCAGGAGCGGCGCTCGGTGGGGCTGCTCGACGCCCAGGGAGCACGTGGAGGGGGGGGCGAGGAAGGGACTCTCCAGACTGCGTGTCAGGGACGCGGCTGCATTTCCTGGCGGGGTTGCGTGTCAAATGTCGGGGAAGGGCTTCTGCGACGGGAAAGGGACTGAGGGAATGGGCGTGTCTGCGTGTAGATGCGTATGTGAGAATGTGCGTGTAAGAGGGGCGGTGAGAGTGAGAGGACGTGGTTGCATACATTGCTGGTGGGTGTCAAGTGGCGAGAAAGAGCTCCTGCCTGGGTGAGGAGGTGGGGGGGGGTCTCCTGGTGCGGGAAGGGAACTTAATGGGGAAGAGGGACCCCGTGTCTGTCTGAGAGGTGGAAAGATCCATCAACTTCCGTTCTCTTTTTCTCATTTTTCCAGCCTTAAAGTTAGTTCTCCACATTTCTTCAGCAATTTGAGATTTTTTTTAATTTCACAAAAATCCTCATGAAAATCCCCCAGCATTGTGGTGTGAATTTCTCCTAATAAAGCATGTTTTTGTAGGCAGTTTTTCTAATGCACTTTTTTTCAATTTCTCATCCTATAATGAGCTATGTTTTCATGCATATATTCATTTTTATGCATGCCTTCCCCTGATACATGCATTTTTGTAAACTTTGGTTGGAGAACTATGTGCAAATTTTGAAGGGTTGGCTGTGTTTTGGTCCTCATTGTTTCAGAAAGTGCACATTTGATAGATTCAGCTTGAAATGCAGAGTATGATGTGATTGCATCCAGTGGTGGTAGGGTGTCAAATGGTGCATGAAGAGGCAGCCTTGAATGTTTGCAGTGCGTGGTGGTTGTATGGTGGTGCATACCGTGGATGTGTGTGTGTGTGTGGGGAAAGGGGGCATGGTGTCAAACTGGGCATTAAAGGAGGCATACTTGCAGGCAGTGGTGGCTGGTGTGGGGGCAAAAGGGGCAACCAAAAAGGGAATCTGGTTGCATACAAGAGGTCCTTATTGCGTAGATGTGCGTGGGAGCACAATGTACACATACGCATCTCATTACTCGTACATGCATACATTATTTCCTGCTTCACCCTCCACACACAACACAAACAACACTTCCTTTTTCACACTGTTTCTATATGTATGCAGGCTATGCCACCATTGCCCCTTTTATACACTCTCTCTCTCTCACTCACACACACACACACACACACATTTACTGTTCAAACTCCTTAGAGCTTATGTTTTGGGGTGACTAACAAATCTGAATAAAAGAGAAATGAGAGTGGGGTGAGGAAGGAAATTGGGTATATATGGGACTGACTGTGTAGAGGAGGATGTGTCTGTTGAGAGGAACTGTACAGGGAGAGAGAATATAGAATATGTTGCAGAGTGGGGGCAGAAGAGAGACTTGGGCCAGATTTACATCATACATTTATTCCACTATTATTCCGCAGTCATGGCTTCCCCTAAAGAATCCTGGAAAACTGTACTTTGTGAAGAGTACTAAGAGTTGTTAGGAGACCCCTTATTCCCCTCACAGAGCTACAATTCTCAGAGTAGTTTAACGGTCAACCCTTCTTTCCAGAGAGCTCTGGGAATTGTAGCTCTCTGAGGGGAAGAGGGGGCCTTCTAACAATTCTCAGCATCCTTCACAAAATACAGTTTCTCAGGATTCTTTGTTGGGAAACCACGACTGTCTGAAGCGGAATAATAGTGGAATCAACATATGGTGTGAATGTGGTCTTAGACAGGACAGGGGGCCTGTCAGGAAAGAGTGAGTGGGGAGGACTTGTGTAGAACAGATGTGGGGAACCCTCAGCTCTCCACATGTTGCTGAACTACAACTCCAGCCTTCCCTGGCCATTGGCTTGCTGGGGCTGATGGGAGCTGTAGTTCAGCAACATCTGACAGGCCAAAGGTGCCCCACACCTAGTGTAGAAGCTGAGGGTTGTGGCCAGTGCTAATTCTCCCCAGAGTAGACCCATTTAAATTCATGGCCATGATTAATTTAAGTTTATTAATTTCAATGGGTCTACTTTGAATAAAACTTAATTGGATACAACCCTGAGTGTGGGTTTGAGGAAAAAGAGTGAAAGGGAATGGGGGATGTGAGGAAGGACGTGTGTGTGTGAGAGAGGGGGGGGAGTACCAGGTCCTTCCTCACACCTAACTCTTCTCTTTCCTGCCCAAATCTGTTTCTGTCTTTTTTTCTACACAGAATTTCTTTCATTTCTTCTGTCTTTCACATATTTTTTAGTCAACTCCCTCATACCCAGTTTCCTCACAACTTCTCTCTTTCTCTCTACTTTATCCTTCTCACTCACACACACAGTGAACAGACAAGGGTTGAGGTGGGAAAGAGAGTTGTGTGTGTGAGAGAGTTGTGTGTGTGAGAGAAAACCATATTGGGTGTAGGTGTGGAGGAAAGGGAACGGAATGAGAGGCCGAGGCATCTCCATTTTGATGTGCACGGACACCCTTGTGAAAAACATGAGGAGACAGTGTTGTGGCTGGCAGGGAGGGAGCTGTCTGAGAGAAAATGGTCTGGCTGAATGATAGAAATGGTGAGAGTGTGAGAGGAGTGTGTGTGTGTGGTGTGTTAGGACAGAAAGATTTTATGAGAGGCTGAATGGGCTGGCTTCTTGGACAATTTTTTTGAAACTGTTATTAGCATTTTTAAATCAACAAATGTGCCTGAGTAAGGCAGTCACGTGGTATAATCTAAAGGTGTTTTCAAGAATTCATATACAGAAGTGTCTTTGTAGAACTTTTTTTTGGGGGGGGGGGTAAATGTATATAACACTATTTTGGCACCTCATTGAATCAGCTGCCTTGGGCAATGGACCCATGCTAGTTCCAGCTCTGGAGGGCACCATGTTGGCTACCCCTCTGTGTAATATGACAAAAGGCCTTTTAAGGGTGAGAGGAATTTATGCTAAAGTTCTAGTCCCTGGGATTTATTTATTTAGTTATTTAATTTATACCCCACCCTTCTTCCCGAAGGAGCTTAGCGCAGCGAACATAACATAGCAACAAAAAGAAAAAGCATTCTAAAAACATTCTAAAACACAGTTGCAGTTCAAAATCATTCCTCTGTCCTTTCCTGCCCCCCTGACTCTTTAAAAACAGATGGCTCTAAGACACACTTTTTAGAGCTCCTTTCTTCATATGCTGATGAAATCTGACAAAATGTTCTAGTCTTGTCAGAAGCATTGATCAGTTGTCAAAGGGAGCTGCCAAAGCAAGCTGTTGAATCTTTGTTTGGTTTTTAAAAAATTGTTGGGTTGGTAGCAGCTGGGTGTTTGTGTGCCCTCCCCGCTTTCAAAATAATGAGGGAGAACTTCAATAATTCATTTCATTCTAATTAAGATTATTGCGCCAATGAATCAGTGGGTAGTTACACACAATCATGAATATTTTATTCATCCAAAATGTGCTTAGAGTATATTTATATCCCCCCCCAAGGATATTCCAGGCTCCTCCCTAAATTTTCCTCTTTCATTTTAAATGAAAGATGGTCTTGGCCCACCCCACAGTTAAAAAGCCCAAATGACAATCCTTTTTTTCCCTTTCAAATAGAGGTAGCATAAGGGAGATAATGTGTAGTGGCTAGAGTGTTGGACTTAGAACATGGGAGACTGGGGTTCAAATCACTGTTCAGCTATTTGGTGACCTTTGGTCCAGTCACTGTCTTTTAGCCTAACCTACCTAACAGGTTTGTTGTAAGGATAACATGGAGGGTGGGGGAGAATCACGTACGCCACCTTGAGCTCCTTACAGGAAAAGTAGGATATACAGTGCCCTGACCAATGGTCTCACATTACTGAACTACAAATGGTACATTGCAATTTCATTCTGTATGGTATTTTATATTGATACACTGAAACTCAAAAGCAATTATTATAAGGTGACATTGGTTTTATGCTGGGAAATGTTTGCAAGAAACATAAAGAACTACAACATGTTGCTTGCATTATTCAACCCCTGTGCTGTGGAAGCTCTCAGTTTACACAGATTAAAGAAATTGCCCTATCGAGGATAGTTACCTTACCATTGGCCTCTACCTGTGAACCGTTAAAGTTGCTGTCACGCTGTCAGGATAAAAACCCCTGTTGCAGGATCATTGGTCAGGCTGTGAATCTGAAGGAAAATAAACACCAAAGAGCATTCTACAGAAGTGAGAGATAATGTAATACAAATGCATAGATTAGGGAAAAGGTATAAAATAATATCCCAGTGTTTGGATATCCCAGTGAGCACAGTTGGATCAATAAGCTGCGTTACACTACCCAGGCACTGCCAAGAAAAGGCCGTCCCCCAAAACTCAGTGCTTGAACAAGGAAACTTATGAGAGAAACCTCAGAGAGGCCAACAATCACTTTGAAGGAGCTACAGAGTTCAGTGGCTGGGAGTAAAGTAATGGTGTGCCAATTAACCATATCAAGAGCTCTGTATAACACTGGCCTGTATGGGAGGGTGGCAAGAAAGAAACCATTACCCAAAAAGTACCATTTGAAAGCACGTCTGGAGTTTGCTAGAAAGCATGAGAGTGCCCCGGCTGTGATGTGGGAAAAGGTTTTGCAGTCAGATGAGACCAAGATAGAGCTTTTTGGCCAAAACTCAAGACACACCATCCCTACACTGAAGTATGATGGTGGCAGCAGCATGCTGTAGGGAAGCTTCTCAGCAGCAGCAACTGGGCATCTTGTTAAAATCGAAGGAAGAATGGATGGAGCAAAATACAGGGAAATACTACAAGAGAATCTGATTAAGTCCACTAAAAAAGCTGAACCTTGGGAGGAAATCCACTTTTCAGCAGGACAATGATCCGAAGCACAAGGCCAAAGCAACATTGGAAAGGTGAATGTCCTACAGTGGCCTCGTCAAAATCCTGATCTCAATCCCATTGAGATTCTTTGGTGCTCTTTGAAAATTGCGGTCCACAAGTGACTTCCAACCAACCTGAACAACCTGGAGCAAATCTGCCAAAAATGGGCCAAAATCCCTCCAACACTGTGCAAAGCTGGTACATACCTACCCCCAAAGACTTAAAGCTGTTATTTCAGCAAAAGGTGACTCTACCAAATATTAATGTGGGGGGATTGAATACTTGTGCAAGCAACATGTTTCAGTTTTTTATGTTTCTTACAAACATTTCCCAACATAAAACCAATGTCACCTTACAATAATTGACTGAGTTGTAGTGTTTCAAAATAAAATATAAAGAGCAAAATTATAATGTACCATTTGTAATTCAGTAATATGAGAGCATTGGTCAGGGGTCTGAGTACTTTTGCAAGGCACTGTAAATGTAGTATGAAAATAAATAAAACAACCTTGTGAGAACCATGTGCTCCACTTTGAGCTCCTTGGAGGAGAGGTGGGATATAAATTTAATGATAATTAAAAAGAAATAAATGTATCTATTACTGACATCTTTTCTCCAAGGAGCTCAAGGTAGTTCTTTTCCTCTTAACCACCCTTGTCTTTTACCCTTTAGTCCTCACAACAACCCTGTGAGGTAGGTTAGGCCAGGAGATGGTGACTAGCCCAAGGTCACCTAGGGAGCTTCATTGCTGAGTGGGAACTTGTGCCTGGGCTTCCTTCCCTATTGCTAGTCCAACATGCGAACCACTACACGTACATGGTTCAAAATCAAAGTGATGCCCTTACCCGGGACTCATATTTTAAATGATGGGGCTGAAGTTAATTTCAGTGAAGCCATTTTGGCTCTGGTGTGTTACTGTAGGAAAGGATGTGGGGGAGCCAACTGGAGATTGCTTTCCCTTATAATAATGTGTGGTTCCTCCCAGTACCAGGTTTTGGAGAACCCTTGGTAAGACATCTCTCTCGCACACACACACACTCTAAGCCAGCCTCGTACGTAGCTCCTAGTAAAGCCTCCTTTCCTGTATGTCTTGCCCTGGCCTCTGCCATTGCAATTTAAATTGGGGAAGGGGTCATAGCATAGTGGCAGAGTATCTGCTTTCCATGCAGCAAGTCCAAGGTTTAATCTTCAGCATCTCCAGGTAGGGCTGAGAGACTCCCTGCCTGAAATCTTGAAGAGCCACTGCCAGTCAGTGTTGACAATACTTAACTAGATGGACCAAGGCTCTGACGAAGTATAACACATCTTCCTATGTATGTTTCTTTGAACACAGATAACGCCACTTGCTTGTCCTCCTGTGTTCCTAAACCTTAACTCAGCACTGTTGGTGACTAGAACATTGCTTTGAACTACCACCCCATAAAAAAGCAGTTTGTCAACAGAGGTGGGCTGCCTGTCTGGGTTTGGGTGATATATGTATTTAACTGATTAATAAGTTACAAGGGGTAGTATTCAGTGGTAGCCCCACTCAGAGTACAGCCATTGAAGCTAATAGACATGACTAACGCAGGTTCATTAATTTTAATGGGTCTACTCTGAGTAGGACATAGGATACAACTCAAGACAGACAATTAGTCAATCAAAAAACTCTTAATCAGTTGATAGTCCACGAGAAGGTGGGATGGGAGGACACACAAAAAAGATGTGATTTTCAGCAAATAACATACTTTATAAAAACAACTCTAAACTCCATGCAAATCCCTAGAATCCGGCTTTGTACTCTGGTGGCATTGCCTATTTTGTTTGTTCAATTTGCCAGAAACATGTGGGATTCCCCCCTCCCCTCCTCAAAATCCCTCTGTTTTTCATTACATTTTCAGCACTTCTTTTACACAGGTTTTAAGGAAACTAATCCCGCCTCTTGGATTACATGCAAGAACAGTCAGATACACCCACCAACCCCCTGCCTGGCCCCAAAGCACAGAGCAAGGTAAAAACCTTAAAAAACAGCAATCACTGTGTGGTCCTAGCTTTAAGACTCTGCCACTAACCAGACAGCAGCAGGATGAGGGAGAAAAGGCTCAATTTAGGTTGCCCAGGCAACTGAAATCCTCGACTTTGCAACCTTTATCAGCTCACATCTTTGTCCATCCAGCCAAGTTTGTGCGGATGTATCAGATATAAGGAGTTGCCCTGTTCTCAGCAGCATATGCGTCCTGTGGTTCTGTGCAAGTACAAGAAAATGTGAGGACACCATTCAGCATTCTTGAGAATCCCATCTGTGGGGTTTGAAGTTTCTAGTCCTTAAGGCAGCAATGATAGGTTTGGATGTACAACAATGTGAGTAACAACCCAGTTGTTACGACTCCTGAATCTAGCACCGAGTCCGAGTCTGCAGTGCCTCCAGATGGAGAGCCGGGTCAGGTTGGGGAATGGCTGTGGCTCAGTAACAGAGCATGCAGGAGGTCCCAGGTTCAGTCCCCAATGGCACCTCCGAGTAGGGCTGAGAGAGACTCACTGTCTGAAATCCTAGAGAGCCACTGCCAGTCAGTGTTGACAATACTGAACTAGATGGACCAAGGCTCTGACTTGGTATTACCAAGGCAGCTCCCTATGTTCAGGGCTCAGAGCAAACTGCTGAAGATAGGGAAAGAATTGCACCTGAGGCGGTTGGACCGGAGTGCCCAGAGGAACCTCCCAGACCATAGGGCCCAGACCCTTACAGGCACCTTGCCCTGAGTCTGGAGAACCAGATGCCTCCCTACCACAGATCACCTGCAGTACCAGGAGGGAAGCTCTGGAGCAGAGAAGCAGTGCCTATTTGCAGGCTACAGGGTTGGCCCATTAAGGCTCTGGATTTGTCACTGTACATCTGGGGAATCTCACGGGTGGCACAGGATTATTCTTTTGTGGCTACATAGCTTCATTTATCCTATCTATTGAAAAGATCTATTGAAAAGGTATGGAGAGGGCTCATTTGAGAGGCGGTGCTGCTATGTGAACAGGGGGCATCACCTTCCGCTAATGGGCAGAGTTTCTATATAGGAGAGGGTGGAGCTGCATTCGCAAACATCATTGAGGCAAAATGTATACCCAGCAGGGCAGGAGCATGTCCCTGGTGAGAATCTTATGGCCACAATCCTAAATACGCCCTACTAAGTGTGGTTATAAAGAATAGAAAAAAATAGCAATTGGGTAATACTTGGATTAAAACCCAACTTAAAAAGTAGGCCAGAAGTTAGAATGGAGATTTGCAGGTGGTACAACTATTAAGCAGGTCTACATTAAAAAGGGGGGGCTCCTGTGACCTCTGCTCTGCCCCCACTCCAACATGGCAAATGGGGCCAGTTTCCCTGAGGCAAGCACCTGGTGGTGGTGGAGGGTATTCAAAAACAATGTGGGCAACGTTGCAGGCATGCAGACTCCCCCCCCCCACACACACACACAAATGTTTTGCCGGGACTGCTGCCATTGCTTTGAACTGACCTTAATGCTTGCGGGCCGAGGGCTTTAAATAGAGACTGGGAGAAAGGAGACAATAGCATAGATCATCCACCCCACTAATGGCATCAGAAATAGTCTCTTCCGTGGCGGCCCTGGGTCCCTTGCCAGCTGCTCTGAACTTCCCCAGGGACAGGGAGGGATACTGCTGAGCAAAGCAAATTCTCATTATCTCCCTCTCTCTCATATTATGGTTTATTTCCCTTTCTTACTTGCTAGCAAATTGGGTTCACGATGGGGCAAATAAAATTTGGTAGGAAGACATTTCTTGTGTCTCAGCACCCTCTACTGGCTCCATTGGGGACACTAGTCTAGCACAACTAAAAAATATTGACTGTTTGTCCACATTTGAGCATTATTTAGCTGTTAATCCGCATTTCCTCTGTTCAGATTACACCAGAGCAGTCCATATTTGAATTTGTATGAGGAGGAACGTCAGTCTTTCACATTTGTACCAGCAGGCATTTTGTTTTGTATTTGACCCCGCCTTCCAAATAGTTGATAGTTTTGTGCCAATTAAATACTTACAGGCCATGTGAGCAAACAGCTGTTTAGGCACCTTGTTTGTTAAAAGATTTTATCTGCCCAGGAAGTGCACAAGAGCACACCAGAAATTTTGAATTTGGTTGTACAGCCTAAGAGAGCTCTACTTCTGAGAGAAAAATAGTTTGACTTACTTCAGTTTTTTAACTCTCCCACCCAAAGCTAGCTAATACTCAAACAATAACATATCCTCTATAATATATTAATAATATTGTATATAGTGGCAAGATATATACTATTTGGGATTAAGGCAGATGTGGGGAACCTTTGGCCATCCCAGATGTCGCTGAATGACCTCGCATCAGCCCTGCAAGCATGGCCAATGGCCAGGGATATGGGGAGAGTGAAAGGCTCGCCACACGTAATTGAAGAGTACGATGTGGGGCTTATTTATATAGTCCAGCCTATGGGATCCCCAGATGTCATTGGACACGAAACTCGCATCAGCTGTGGCCAGCACGGCCAACAGTCAGGGGTGATGATGGGACTATAGTTCTGTGACACAGGGCTGGGGGAGACTGATACAAGGCAATCCCTGCGTAGTCCAGGGGTAGCCAATGTGGTGCTCTCCAGATGTCATCGGACTACAACTCCCATCATCTCTGACCATTGGCTATGCCAGCTGGGACTGATGGGAGATGGAGTTCAACAACTTCTGAAAGAACACAATGTTGGTTACCCCGGACTAATCTATCCCAACACTTTCCCATCTCCAGGGACCTGATGAGATACTTTTTATCCTAAGCTTCACCAGCTGTCCAGTTTTAATTTTGGCCCAGCTCTATTCCTGGGGAGGAGCGGACACATATCTGGGCCTCTCTTACAGAATTTTATTTTATTATTTATTGCATTTATATCCCACCTGTTCTGCAATGAGCTCCAGGTGGCATAGTTCTCCCCCTCCTCATTTAATCCCAACAGCCACCCTGTGAGGTTGGTTAAGCTAAGAGGCAGCGACTGGCCCAAGGTCACCCAGCGAGCTTCATCGCTGAGTGAGTATTCGAACTCTGGTCTCCCAAGTCCTAGACCAAGGCATTAACGATTACATCACACTGACTCTTATGGAATGAGTTAACCCCCACCACTTTCTATGGAGGAAATTTACACAGCCACAATCAGACAGAGGAAAGGACAAAACTTGCCCTTGCTCCTCTTCCCCAACATGAACAGGGAAAGGTATGATCTAAGGATGGGGACTAGCTTTTGCCTCCACAATTAAAGCAACTTTGCTCCATGGAAGAAAGTCAAACAGTAGTCCTTTGGCTTAGGCACATAAGATCAGTTTAAAGCTCCCGTCATGACCCCTCATGTTCTTGGTGCTGCATCACAGAGCAATGGAGTTACTACTATGTGGTAAGTGCTGAAAAACATTGGATGGAAACTACCAGTTATCCCGGGGGGGGAGGGGAGACATTCAAGGCACATCCAAACCATACATTTAAAGCACTCTTATACCACTTTAACAGTCATGGAGAATCCTGAGAACTGCAGTTTATTCAAGATGCTGGAAACTGTAGTTCTGTGAGGCCACAGCCCCCTGAACAAACTACAGTTCCCAGGATTCTTGGGGTGGGGGTGAAGCCATGACTGGTACAAGCAGCATCAGAGTGCTTTAAATGTCAGTAATGCTGCCCTAGGCTCCTGCTGGAAGGGCAGGATATAAATCAAATAATAATGGGCAGGTCTCAACCCAAACAGGCCACCTCATGCCCACTCCAGTTTGGCATGTTGAGAAAGTCCAGTGATGGTGGAATTTAGGAAATTGGGTGTTTAATGCAGGGAAGAAGTTACTCTGCTCTTTCTCTCCCATACAATACAATAACGTTTTATGTAAAGGGCAGGTTGCTCATTGTATGCCCTTTCAGTTAGGTCCGCAGAGTTACAATTCTGTGCCTATCTACGCAGAATTGTCCCATTGAGAGTTCACTGGCAATTATTCCTAGGTGACATGTGCAGCCTTTGTTAAAACATTCTGAGTGACTAAAGAGATACTCTCCGCCCCCCTCCCCAATCAGTTTTTAACATTTTTAAGACAAGCCCTTACACTCAGCAACTGAAAGACACCACATGCCATCGCAAGGCACCTGCCCGTGGTGGCAGGAACTTGCTAGCCAGTCATCCTTTGTGGTTGCCACCCATGCTATCTCGGGATAAGGGGAGTTGGAGTCCCAACAACTTCTAGAGGGCCACAGGTTCCTGACCCCTGCTATGCAAGTTGGAAAACTGTTTTCCTGAGGACTGGAATAGGATAGCAGAGGGGGAGCCAGTGGGGTGCCCTCCAGATCTTTTGTAGCACAACTCCAGGGAGCATGCCCAATGGTGAGGGATGATAAGAGTTGTAGTCCACATCTGGAGTCCTCCTTCACCACAAGCATTTTTCATTTACTCCCCCCCCTCCCAATTTATCTCTTACCTTTCTTCCATGGGCCCCAAGATGACATACAAGGATGCACTGCAGAGGTCTCCAACCCAAGTAATGGCCAGGCTCAGAACTGCTTAGCTTCAAACAAGATTGTTACTGTGCTCCTCCAATGCAAGGCTGACTAACCTCAGCTCCTCTCCCCCCACCCCCCACAAAAAAAGCAAACTTTCCTCGCTTCTCAGAACCCCACCAACTTTGCCAGCAATGGCAAAAAATTGAAAGCAGATACTGCAATTGGGATGCAAGTTGTCCCCTCCCTGCTTATCTGATTTGTCATTTGATGAGTGGTGAGGGGCTGATAATCCCCGGGCAAGGATGGATGTGGCCCTCAGGCCAAACAATTTAGCCACCCCTGCTGTACGGAGCTTGCTTTTATCCTCAACAACCCAGCAAAGTGACAGAGATGGGATTGTGAGATGGCAACCACAAGATCAATAGCGGAACTGCAGAGTAGGGATATGGGATCCAAAGTCTTCTCTGGTCCCAAATCCATGATACCACACCAGCGATTCCAGGGTGCAACCTGGAGAAGGTATAGACAGGATATGAGCTCTCACTGTTGTCCCTCGTGAAAGGCCCAGACCCCAAGGCAGTTAAAAAGATGCCCATCAAGTGTTAACTAAACCTATGATGCCTATGCTCTGACTCCAAGATCGGAGGCAGTCTGCTTCTGAGTATCAGCTGCTGGAAACCGCCGGAGGGGAGCGGCTGTTGCGCTCCGGTCCTGCTTGCAGGCTTCCCATTGGGGCATCTGGCTGGCCACTGTGAGAACGGGATGCTGGACTAGATGGGCCCCCTTTGGCCTGATGCAGCAGCCAAGCTCTTCTTATCTACAGATAACCTGGAATAGAGTTTGCCTAATCCATTTTGCACAATCTGGCTTCCTCTGTAGCGGAAATTTGGTTTAACTGACTGGACCTCGCTCAACCTTTTCAGCACAACACTGTGGAATCATGAAAGCAAGAGCAAGCCCCACCCTAAACTATTAACTCTGCCTTGCACAATAAGGTCACAGATGGAGGCAACTTATATCAGCCGTGATGAACCAGCCAGGCAGATACAGCAGCGACTAGCAACAAGCTGAAAGTGAACATCAAGACTCTAGAGTGAAAATGTTGCCACAGGGGGCCCAACAGGATGCTGGGACTTCTTCCCAGCCTCCGTTCACTCCCTTACAAGCAGATACCCAAGACCCAGAGGAACCCAAAGAGAATTTTCAGCCAAGAAGAGGCACAAGGACACTTCGGCTCTTTCAACAACTGTCTCTCTTCCTGCAGCCAGAAATGGGCTGGCTCCAAACTAACAGAGGGTAGCTTTTAATCAAGACAGAGACAGGACAGGACAGGAGGAAGAGAAGTGGCGGCAGGCTTTGTATGAAGAAGGTCCCAGGCAGGGCTGGGAACGTCCATTGCCTGAAACCCTGGAGAGCAGCTACCAGCCAGTGTAGACAGGACTGAGCTAGATGGGCCAATGGTCCGATTCAGCATAAAGGAGTTCTTGGTGTTCCTGAAGATCCCTGGGGTTACCTGCCCAGCTGCAAGAGTTAAAACCACTAACACCCTCCAACGCTTTGGGTACAACATTTCAAAAGGGACACAATTGCACCCCGCAGGCTTCCCAACCCCCTTTCACCCCTTGCAGGAAGGAAGACAAAGAAAACACAGCCAAGCCTGAAAACCCCTCATTTCACAGAGGCTGGTTATGTTTTATTATTTTGTGGTTTTTTTCCTCTTTTCCTCTCATTTGTGTTTTTAGTTTCACTTGTTTTTTTTTGGGGGGGGAAGAGCTGACAAACAAAACCTTCTGCCCACTGCCTGGCCCAGTGGGGTCCCTGATTTTCCTTAAATAAAGTGGCCGGGGTTGGGGGGAGAGGAAGAAACGATGGGATGAACAGAGCAGTGAAGCGATTTGGAAAATGCAGCTTCCTGGTGCATTTGCTAAAACAAAAAGAGACAGGACGGCATTCTTGGGAGCCAGGGCCCAGCACTGGGAGACGGACGGGCCTCACGTTTGGTCATCGATGCAGGGAAGGAAGGAAAAGGAAAAAAGGGATCGGTTACGTGGCCTGGTAGCACTAGAAAGGGACCAAGGGGGGTGGGATGGGAGGAAGGCAAGGGCTGAAGTGTGCCAAGATGGCCACAGGCGAGCAGGGGTGATGCATGGACTGCACCTGAAGCCACTTGCAAAGCGCAGAAGTTGCCCAGTTGTCCAAAAGATACATTCATTGACTGTGGAATGCAGGAGATGGGAAAGTCCTCCCCCAGCCACCCACTGCCTTCCTCCCAGTTCAGGCTTGCGGAAGAATTAAGGAGGTGAATTAGATCAACAACACACCACCCACCAACTGGGCAAAGGGAGGTGGCAGAGGCAGCAGCAGGAGCGGGAGTGGCCAAGGAGGCAGTACGACGTGTCTCTCTGCCCGCTAGAGGCTGGCATGATGTCTCTTCCTACAGCAGGCTGGAAAACGAGGAGGAGGAGGAAGGCGGCTAACGAAGAGGAGCTGTGGGACAGGGTGCCCTGAGAGGAAAGGTTTCAGGAAGAGTGGCCGGTGGGGGAAGGATGTCATGGTAGAAAAACTGCAAGTGAGCAAGGGATGCCAACCCCCATCATAGGAAAAATAAAACAGAAAAGAAAGCAGCCTGCCACATGCAGGGGAGTGAATGTGGTGGGCCTCAGTGCCTTGCCCAAAATGGGTCAAGAAGAAGAGGGAAGGAGATGCACCCCTCAGAGCCCTTTGCCAGCTACAGCACCAGTCAAATGCCGGTGAGAGGGACAGGACCCAGGAACTCAGGCCTATCCCTAGCAGAGTCTGAAGGATCCACGGGGCAGGAGGCAAAGGGAGACCACAGGGAAAGGCAGGGAGGCTCTGCCCCAAGATTAGAAACACGATTTGCTTTTGGGAGGGGACAACAGATGGACGGAGAGAAGAGCGAAGGAATGGAAAGGGGAGCAGCAAACCAAAACCAGCAAAGGGAACCATTTGCCTGGACCTTGCCTATTTTGCGGGGGGGGGGGGAAGGAGGGTCCCAAGTCATCACCCCCTTCCCCAAGTTGTAGGGAAGCTTTCAACCTGTACAGAGCCCACCCACAGCCCAACCCCCTGCCTCCCCCAACCCCGCCCCTGATAATCCCCTACAGAGTTTAGTGACAAAAAAAACACACCCAGACCGCGGTCGCTCCACAGCCCTCGGAGCAGCTGAGCCGGAAGGGGGAGGGAGGCCCCGTCCCCCTCCAGCGAGGTATCATCCGGGAAAGCCCCCTTCAGAGGAGAAGAAGCAGGAGGGGGGGCTGGACAGGAGGGAGGGGGCAGCCTGCCCCCCCACAGCAGGCTCTCCACCCCCCACCCCCACTACCCTCATGTCCCTCCTCCTCTGCCTCCTCAGCAGCAGCTGCCGCCTCCTTGTTTAACCGGAGTGCTGTCAATCTTCAGGTTGGGCCTGTCTCCACCGGCCGTGGCCCCGGGGCCCATGCGCTTCTTGATCTCGGCCGCCATCGTCATGAACGACTGCTCCACGTTAGTGGCATTCTTGGCGCTGGTCTCCAGGAAGGGGATCCCAAGTGAGTCTGCAAATTCCTGCCCGAGGAGGAGGAGGATGGTTAGGAAGGAAGCCCCCCAAGTCCCAAGCCAGAGGGGCGACTTGTTGGGGGCATTTTTCAGTAGCTCAGGGAGGAGGAACCTTTTTCAACCCAAGGGCCGCGTTCCCTACGGAGCAAGCTTCCAGGAGCCACATGCCAACGGAGGCAAATGCAGGCAGAACAGCAAAAGGCTAAAGGATTTTACCTTTGTACAACAGGTTTGTTTCTACACCCCCACCTATCCCCCATCTAGACACGCAGAGAGGCATCATCAGGACACATCCCAAGAGGGGGCAACACAGGGCTGGTGAGGAATGTGGCCTGGCGAGATGGTGTAGATGGGGGAAGGCCTGTGGCCTGGGAGAGCCCCGAGGGCCAGATAAAGAAGCCTGGAGGGTTGCATTTGGCCCCCAGGCCTTTGGTTCCGCATCCCTGATGTAACTAATAAGGATGATGAGGCTGTTTTACAACAAGGTCAGTGGCTGGACCATCTCCTTCCATATTTAATTCATCCCTCCATCAAGATGGTCATCTGAGGCCTTTCTCTGGGTGCCCCATCATCTGAAGCACGGCAAGTAGCAGCTGCAGCAAGTGCTTTTTCTACGGCGGCTCCAAGGAGGCCAAACTGGAGACCTCTCCATTATTTAGGCACCAGGCAGAAAAAACTGCTTTCCAAGGTGCTTAGGGACAGATAGCACAAGCATTTCTAACTTAGAGCAGTCAATTTATCTACTGAAATTGCTGCTTTAGTTTGCAGCTTTAAATTGCTGTTTTTATTATATTATTATTATTATTATTAAATTGTACTTTGTTTCTTACTATTCTAGTTACCTGCCCTGCAAACATAAATGTATGTTGAAGGTGTGGGATACAAATGATGTAAATCAAGGACAGCCAACATGGTGTGCCCTACAGATGCTGCTAGACAACTCCCAATCATCCTTGACCATGCTGGCTGGGCTGACGAAAGTTGCCGTGCAGCAACATCTGGAGGACACCACACTGGCCGTCACCAACATAAAGAACAAATAAAAATAAATGTCCCAGAGCAGAGCCTACGGTAGGTGTGGGGGAACCTCTGGCCCTCCCAGATGTTGCTGACTTACAGCACCCAACATCCCTGGCCACTGGCCATGCATGCCAAGGCTGATGGGAGCTGTAGTTCATCAACATCTGGAGGGCCAAAAGGTTCCCAAGGCACTCTCATGTCCAAGCTAAGATCTCGACATCCGTCTGTGCCATAAGATGGGGTATAGCCAAGGTAAACGGAAGAAAGAAGAAATTAAGACAAAAGAAATTAAAACATGATTTGCTTGTTCTAGGCCAGCTGTTTACAATAGGAGATTCAAAGTGAGTTGTTTGGCCCTCTTCCTCTGAAGTCTGATATGCAAGAGTCAAACCTTTTGATTTGTCATGGCTACTTTCTCTGGGTTGTATCCAATGTTTGTCCTACTCCGAGCAGACCCACTGAAATGACATAATTAATTCCAATGGGTCTACAGTGAGTAGGGTTAACTTTTCTCCACTTAACTAACTCTGACTTCGGATGCTAGGT
The DNA here is from genome assembly GCF_030035675.1 of Rhineura floridana. Classification (NCBI taxonomy): domain Eukaryota; kingdom Metazoa; phylum Chordata; class Lepidosauria; order Squamata; family Rhineuridae; genus Rhineura; species Rhineura floridana. The sequence continues at coordinate 19,017,027 of NC_084501.1, read as the reverse complement.
TTTTTCTTTTGCTAAGGACCATCTGTGCTTACGACCATTCTATGATACCGTTCTCCTTCATGAGTGGACCGGCTCTTAAGACACCAGTGGGGAACCCCGAGCCCAAGAGCTGAATGTGCCCCTCCAGGCTTCTCTATCCGGCATTCACAACTCTCGCCAGGCCACGCCCCCTCCCACAGGCCACACCCTCCGTGAGTGCTTTTGCCTGAAAGTGTCCTTGCCCTCCGATCCTGCTTCTTGCTTGCCTGGATGGTGGGCAGAGAGAGGGGTGCATGTGGACAATGTATGAAGGTGAAATGTGCATTTCTTGCTGCGCCCACTTTTGCAGCTGGCCCCACACGCAGCATATGGCTCCCAGAAAGTCGCTCTAAAGAGAATGCAACCCTCAGGCTGAAAAAGCTTTCCCACCCCGGCCTTAAGGGGTGGGGGAGGCTACTGATTTGCAGGCCTTACTTATGTCTGCCGCAAGAACCTCAGAAGAGGCCAACCAGATGGCCCCAAAGGAAGCCCCAAGCAGAACCTGAGCGCAACAGCAACTCTCCCCACCAGCAACTCCCCCTGCCTTGCCTCCAGTGCCTCACCTTGGCCGTTGTGTAGTCCACCACTTTCTTTGTGGTCAAATCGCACTTATTTCCCACAAGGAGCTTGTTGACGTTTTCGCTGGCATAGCGCTCAATTTCCTGCAGCCACTGTTTCACGTTATTATAGGATTCCTGTTGGAGCCCACAAGAGGGAAGGTAATGAGACACAGCAGAGAAGGCAGATGTTCGCCTGGTCATCACCCCAATGGCACAGCCGCACCGCAAAGGGCTGGACAGCAGAGCATAGTTTCACCAGCAGAGAGAACCCCACACAATACTAAGTGCAAACGTTTCAGCCTTCAGGAGAACTAAGACTGTTCCTAGCTCTCCCCGTTGTGGACACAGGGTTGTATCCAACATTAGTCCTACTCAGAGAACATCCAGTGCATCGAGAGGTGAGAGGTAAGAGGTGCTGTAACAAGGCTTGATGTCACAACATTCTGTGCAGAATGGAGCTTTGCTCACTCACTCCAGTCAGCTGGTACAAATTAACTGCCCTGCTGTCATAATTGTGTGCATATGACGCCACAATTTGAAATGCACGCATTAATCGGAGATGGGGAGAAAAAGGCTTCTTGTGGTCTCTGGTTAGTCCAGGGGTGGGGAACCTTTGGCCCTCCAGATGTTGCTGAACTACACTCCCATCAGTCCAGCAAGCCTGGCCAATAGCCACGGATGACAGGAGGTATAGGTCAGCAACATCTGGAGAGCCAACATTTCCCCACTTTTGGGTTAGACAGAGCTGCCTTCCAATTCCACATAACCCTTTCCAAGCATGACCTCTGCAAATGTGAGCATTCAGCCCACACTTCTGAACAGATGCCACGTCAGCACTCACAGACCCTCTTTCTCCACCGTTCCCCATCACCCCTAGAGCGGGATGTTCTCCAGGCACACATGCACTCTGAGATTCTTCACCTGGCTTCGCTTTCCTAGAGCTCTAATCACCACCACACAGCCATGACCCTACCTGATCCGTTACATCATACACCACGATGATGCCGTGTGCCCCTCGGTAGTAGCTGGAGGTGATGGTTCGAAACCGTTCCTGACCGGCCGTGTCCCACTGCAGAGGAAAGAAGAGGAGGAGAGCTGTGGCTCAGCATCATTAGCTGACACCCCACGGATGAAACCGGGGGTCTTGCAAAACTTTTGCACAGTGCTATAGGAAGAGGTCTGATCTTCTCCACCCAGGAGTTCATGAACAACCCAGGAGGGAACTCTGGAATTAGTTCTCTCATCCAATAGTTCCCTCAGAAGAGGGGAAGTGGCTCTGGCACTTTTAAAACCAAGATGTTTGCTGCGGGTCGGCAGCAGGCTTCATCAGATGAGTGAACTGGGCTGTGAACACAGAGGATGAAATGCAGCATGCGAAAGTCCCAAAGGGAAATGGAATGTGAAAAAACACCCTGATAACAGGGGCCCTCCAAGTTGCCAAAGTTTGTGTTAAGAGTAATTGCGTGCTGTGATATGGCTGCCAATACTAAACATTTTGAAGACGCGTCACTGTGAGAAAATCAACTGCCGCCTGCCTGAACCCTGAGTAACAGGAAACCATGTTAAGTCCAGCCTCCTGCTCAGATTGTCCATCAAACACATGCTCTCTTTCAGCCAAACAACCTTAAGGTCGGAGCCTGAGCGGGCAGAGAGGCTGAAAGTTTCCCAGGGTGCGTTGAATGTCTTATAGGACCAGAGTTCCTCATCCTGTTCTCAACCCACCTAAAACTAATCAGCTCTGGGTATTAACAGAAGAAAAGCCTTGCTGGATCAGGCTAGAGGCCCATCTAGTTCAGCATCTTGTTTTCACAGTGCCTGACCAGATGCCTATTTAGAAGACCCATCTGAACACTTATACAGATCTCAGCAACACGTTCAACAACACACTGTAAGGTAGGTCAATATCACTCCCTGCAACCTCCTGTTTTGCAGATGGGAAGCTGAAGCCGAGAACTTAGTGCCTCGCTCAAGGCCATCTAGTGAGTTGATAGCAAAGGTTAAGATTTGAATTGGGGATTTTTCTGGCTCACCCCTCAACCTCTTCACTACTATGCTGCACTCAGCTTTCGGAAAAGGTGGCAGAGGGGAAGGCTAAAATCCTCCCACCTGCTCTGCAGCTTCACCCACATCCCACACAAGTTCAGGGCTTCTTCCACAAGCCGTGTCTTCCACCTCAGTGACCCATTTGAGCCCCAAGGGGAAGCTGGGATTGGGGCATGGGAATCTGCCTTATACCCCCCGGTCAGACGCTGACCAATACTGTCTACTCTGAGTGGCAGCAGGTCTCAAGCTGAGAAGCACCTTCCTCATCGCCGGCTACCTCCATCCTTTTTTTAAACTTCAGAGGCCGATGATTTGAACCAGGGACTTTCTCCATGCAAAGTCTCTGCTCTGCCATGAAGCGACACAGGACCTCCCTGCATCTGACAATGTGACACTCACAATCTGCAGCTTGATAGTTTTGCCATCCAGCTCAATGGTGCGGATTTTGAAGTCCACCCCGATGGTGCTAATGTAGCTTTCCGTGTAGGTGTCATCCTAGGGAAGAGAGGGAGAGCGCATTTTGTCATCAAGAAGCTGCAGACAGAAGTCACTGTTCTTGTTCTCAATTCCCATCTGAAGTACGTGCATCAAAATGCAACCCACAATTCTGACATTCAAAATTCCCGAATGTACGAAAAACGGAAGCAGTGTACATTTTTAGGTAACTGCACTCAATTTTTCCTAATTTACTCCAAGAACAGAATTTGGGGCTGCCCTAATGTAAGCCAGCTGTCCCCAACCTGGTGACCGCTTCAGTTGCTTTGGACTACAACTCCCATCAGCACCAGCCAGCACAGCCACGCTGGCTGGGGTCACTGGGAGCTGCTGTTGTCCAAAACCTCTGGAGGACAGGAAGGTGGGGGAATCTGGTACATGCTTATAATGCCATTTGGGAAGAGCAAACTCTGGAGTGGGATCGCTGTATAGACACCATGCTTTACATTGGGGTGTGGGTGTGTGTGTGTGTCAGAAATCCACAAGGACCTAGCTTTGCTGCACAACTCTAGAGTAATGATTGCCCCCCCACACAACTAGTTTCAAAGGAGGTCACAGGTTCTCCAAGATCCTAATGGGCTTTATCAAAAGGAAGAAGATCAGCAGTGACAGATGTATTTATTTTATTTGACAAAATTTAGACAGTAGGTTTACAAATATTACCAAGTTAAGCATCCATGAAAGATATTTTCCCCTGCTTCTACCTATCTTCCTTATGAAACGTTCAATACCCTCCCCACCACATTCAAGAACCATTTCCCAAATATCAGAATTAATAAAGGCTTGGTCATAGCTCAAGACCACTGACCATCAATGTCTGGGTCTGGAGATTCCAGAGTTGGAGAAGACTGTAATCCTGAACCAATGCAGGAGGTGGGCACTGAAATGGCCACCCCTGTCCAGTGCAAAGGCTATTTATTCTGGCCTTCCCCCATTTTGAGTCTCCTCCTTGTATGTGCTTTGTTTTTACCTTTAGACTGTAAGCCTGCAGGGAGGGTGTTACATCTAAAACAGCACCCACAGATTTCAGACCTATTATGAGTTCTAGTACTACTGTGATTGCTTTTAAATGTTTTTAGATGTTCTAATGTTTTCAGACAGCTTTTAAATGCTTCCAGCATGTTTTCATTTTATTTTAAATGGTATTGTTTAAACTTATTGAGGTCTGCTGGCCTGGGCTTCTTCAGGAGGTAGGGCAGGATAGAAATGTAATGATAAATAAACATAAATAACAATATTTGTCCTCAGAAATGTTAGGCCCATCGCTACCACACAATCGTGGGGGAGTCTGGGGGTCTGCTTTAAAGCAGGCTCAGTCTGTGCAAGCAATGCCTATTAAGGCCTGAGAACATTCAGTAAAACCCTCCACAGCAAACTGGGGCTCCTGAGCAGACATGTTAAGTCTGGAAAACGGATTTTATAAAATAAAACGTGTAAAAAACATTAATCTGCAGTTATCCACCCTGAGGGCAAACAGAAAGCACAGCTTCCTCACAATGGAAATTGTGAGTTGTAGGTAACCCACTTAAGTTAATAATAGCCATTAATTTCAATAGGTCTACTCTGAGTAAAAGTTAGTTTTTTGTGCCAGGTTGAGTGAGTTCATGATAAGAGATTCCAGGGGGACTAAACTCAGGCTTGTGCCTCTTTCCTTGGCCCCAAATCCCCAGAAACAAATTTTTAAAAAACTCATCACTGAAAAGCAGCTCACATCAGCTGCCTTCTTTTGGGCAGACTAACTGTAGGCTAAGGCTAGGACAGGGGCAGGGAACTTTTTTTCCTTCAGGGGGCCACATGCCAGTGGTGGGTGGGGCCAGAGGCAAAAGTGGGCGGAGCAACTAATGTAAATTCCACCTTTGTACAGGAGGCTAGTTTCTCCATGCACTCGCACGCCCCTTTGTTCTCCATCCACGCAAGCAAGAGGCCAAGGACATGTTCCACCCAGGCAGAAACACTCCAGGAGAATGTGGCCTATGGTGCAGCCTGGACAGAGTCCTGAGGGGCATGCAGGGAGGGCTGCATTTGGCCTCCAGGCATGAGATTCCCTGTTCCTGGGCCTGGAAGAAAGGCTGTGGCTTAGGACGGTCATGGAACTAAGATACTCACAGCAAACCGTAGTAAGAGGCACGACTTCCCCACGCCCGAGTCGCCAATCAGAAGCAGCTTGAACAGGTAGTCACTGGAAAACAGACCCAGGCCGAGGGGCCGTTTATATGGATACAAAGCCTCACCCTCCTCACCACAATGATTTGTTTCCTTGCCGGACACTGTACTGGACTATGCAGATATTGTTACCCTGGTCTTGAATATTCTGTGTATCCTCACATACAGTGCAGGATGTGGCTGCCCCAGAAATTCAAGTTCTCTTATGAAGTTGCTGGAGGAGGGTAGGAAAAAGAGAAACTAGCCCTCTGTCCACAAGAAGTGTAACAACATGCTGATGGTTATCTACTGAAGAAACTGAAATCAGAAGCCAGTGTAGGCCACAACAGGAACTGCTCGGTCCCAAGTTGCATTGCCTGGCCCCACAAATGATTCCTCTTCCTCCAGTCCAAGCTCATGTCCTCCATCACCAAACAGGAACATAGAAGCTCTCATAGTAAGTAAGCAAAATTTTATCTCGGTCACAGACCAGTACATACACACATTGTAAATAAATCAAAATCATATAAAATACATAAAATCTAGACTGGATAGGAGCGAAATGGGTACCCAGAGTGGCCTGATTGTAGTAGAGATAAATTTATCAGCAAATAAATCTGAGCAGCATAGCAACAGAAGGAGCACAGTGCCCACTGACTTAAAAGTTAATGCCAAGGACTCTAAACCTTATGCCTGGGCCTATGTGAGGGATTGGGAAGGACAGGAACTGGGTTCTCCAGAGAGGCCAGCTGAATTTGTCAGCCACCCAATAAAGGTGGTAGGCCCTGTGATATCAAATGTTAGTAGGATGAGTCCACAGTAGAAGTGACTGAATATCTGGTGGAAAAGGAACATACACTGCAAGGGGAATAATTCCAACTATTTCCTCCAGAATGCACGTAAGAGCCCAAGCACATGCCAAGGGGAGATTTTGTGTTCCTAGGATTGACAAAAGACGTGTCAACACAAATCACAGCTAACGCTTCTCTCCTGGAATATTGTAGGATGACTAACCAAAACTATAGATCCTCTCTTTCAAGATTTTATGAACAATGATATCTTATTATTACAAGAGACATGGGGCAGTGAGGAACTGACTTCGCTTCATACTCACTCACTGCATCTCCCAGTACCAGGGGATGTTGCTGTAGAGGAGGTCTGAGCGTTTTAGTATCCACCAACATCTGGGCTTCCATTTCTAAACCAGAACCCCTGACTCACTTGGCTACCTCTGTAGTCATTAAATTTACAGTGTGTTACTGCTAATTAATGTCGATTGAGGCAAAAATGCCTCATTAAAGATAACTGGTCAAAACTGGAAGAGTATATTAACCAATTGACAGTTTTATACCCAGAGGCTTCAGTGACTATGGCAGGTGATCTTAATGCTCAAATTAGTCAGAGTGATGAAGCCTTGCGCACCCATTCCCATGAGCACCCACCTGAAATAGAGGAAGCTCATTCACTACCCGACAAGCAATCTAAGGACAAGGGATGCAGTTATGCTGGCCTATGCCTTATGAAAATGACACAAGAAGCTGCCTTATACCATTGGTCCATCTAACTCAGTACTGTGTGCACTGACTGGCAGCGTCTCTCCTGGCTTTCAGACAGGTGTCCCCCAGTGCTACCTGGAGATGCCGGGGATTTAACCTGGGACCTTCTGCATGCAAGGCAGCAAAACTCCAGAGCATCTGTGGCTCGCAGATAGTCTGCAAAGGGTATGCAGAAAGTGAAACATTTCTTTGACATGCAGCAAACCACAAAATAAAAAAGGTCTCTTTCTGGGTGAGATTATCGTTTTGCTGTGTGCTCACAACCCCTGAGCAATGTTAGAATGTTCAGGTCTGACTTCACTAGCCAAATAATTCATCTTACGAGGAAGTGTCGAAACACACTACCCATCGAGAGCAGATTCTCTCATACTTTGCTGGAAAGTCACAGGGCAGGGTTCTGTGTATAATGCCATGCTTCCTAGAGAACCAACCTTGCCCTTATCCCAAGGGCTGGACCAAGGTCTCCCCTCCAACATCTCTCTGAAGCACTGGAGGGCCTAGTGTTCAGGAGTGCTTGGAACAGGGCAAGGCGCCTGCGGACTCCAACTCCCATCAGCCCCAGCCAGCATAGCCAGTGGTCTCAGGGCTGGCGGGAAGAGTAGTCCAGCAAGACTGGCAGGGCCACAGGTTTCCCACCCCTGTCCCCAAGGCTGGAGGGACACACTTCTCTCAAGGCTGCTGCAGAGGCGGTGGGAAAGCAGCGAGGTCTCACTGCCCTTTTCCAGATTCCAAAGCAGCATGGGCCCCTTGCCCAACAAAAAAGATGCACTGTCAAATGCAACTGTGGACTTCTGGCATAATGCCCACGAATACCCATGAATCAGTATGGCAAAGTGGCACTGGGGACAATATGTATCATGAGGAAGGCCCAGCAGTAACATAACACACTCACAATCTATTACTCATAGTTAGGCAACAGGGAGTGAGCCAATGACTCATACACTCTCCTCCCCACCCACCCCAGAGTCATTTTATTCCTGCCTTCACTTTTTGGGAGCTAACCATGGTGCAACATTACACCTATGGAGACATCCACTCTAACCACTGTTAGCTTTAACCAGAGTATGGAAACAGTTTCAAACACAAGACTCAAAATTAAAGCATGGGCAATTAGCTTTGTCATTTCTGGCACCTAGAGCAGCCCTACTTGAACCTGGTGCACTCCAGATGTTTGGGACTACAACTCCCAGCGGCCCCAGCTGGAACGGCTAATGAGAGTTGGAAGTCCAAACCATCTGGAGGACACCTAGGCTGGCCTAGAGGTTTTAAATCGTGATGTCCACCACCTCATCATCAGGCTCTCCAAAATGATACTGTCCAGCCTCCAGAATAATTAAGCCAAGCATGCGGAACCTTTGTTCTCCCAAAGTTGCTGAACGACAGCTCCCATCATTCCTGACCACTGGCCATGCTTGCTGGGGTTGATGGGAGTTGTAACTGAGCAACAGCTGGAGGACCAATGGTCCCCCACATGTGAATTAACCATCTGCAGCTGGGCCCTACCCAGGCCTGGAACTTATTTCTCCTTTGTCTTACATCGTTCCTGTTCTGAAAATCCCCTGAAATGCTTCCCGCTGTCCTTGAGTACATCTGAGGGTGCAGTTCAGCAGGCTACAATGAACACCGTCTGGAGTCCATTTCAAAACCACACTCATTTGCCACATCACCAGACTGCTGCCCAGGATCACCCTATCCCAAAAGCTCCCCAAAGCAAACAGGGCCCTTACTATCAGCCCATCCTGTATGTGAAACAACAGTCAGGAGGAAGGAAGTTTCTTAACTGGAGTGTTTGACTAGTGTGCAGGAGAGGTGACAGGAAGCAGGCAAGTCACGAGATTGTGTGCTGGCGTTTTTCCTGCTTAAGCACAGAGGGAAGGGACTATCCTTAATCTTTGAAGGGGGGCGGAGAAAGAAAGACAATACAATTTGCAAAACAAATGCATGTCAATAAGATCTAAAGTTGGGCTCAAGTTTCCAGCCTCGGTCATGGACAGGTGACCTTAAGAATGTCACCAGCTCCCATCCACTACTCACTAGTTAAGGGAGTAGTAGTCTCAAAGGGTCAAGAAAGGAAGGACGAGATATGCGCATGGACCGTGGTCTTTCAGGGATAAGCGACTGCAAAACAGACTTCAAAAGGTGTAGAGCCTGAGCTAGAAGAAGGCCCAGTTCTGTGGAACCTAATTTCAGATCATTATAGGCATCTGACTCACATCACATGTTCTGATCTATTTGCCAGATTACACCACAAGCTAGAACCCCTTAAGGGCAGGCAGAATCCCCCTTCAGCCAGCTCACAGCTACCAGGGAATGGGACTCAGCAGCTGCTCAAGAGGCTGTCAACAAACTTGAACGCAAAGAGCAAGTTGTCCTGGAAAGTGAAGGGCAGCTGGACAGCAAATCCAGGCTGTTGGGAAGGGATGGGATGTAACCTCTGGTCATTTGATTTGGACACTTGCAGTGGACTGTGGAAAGAGGGCCCTTTATCTTAAAGGCATCCTCAAGACAGACTGATTTTTCTTTGAGAACAGGTGTGGGGGCACTTCTGGGCCTCCAAATGCTGCTGAATTACAACTTCCATCATCCCTGGCCATTAGCCATTCTTGCTAGGGTTGATGCCTTTGAGCATCTGCAGAATGCTTTCCCTTTCCACACAGTGACCAAAGCCCAGCCACTTAGCATTGGCAATTCTTTTTAAAAAGAAGAGTTAATGCCAAAATCCCTGCGGCTGTTATTTGTTATGAACATTACACGTAAAACAGGCCCTGCTCTTCCCCTTCGCAGGACATTTCTACCACAGTTTGGCAATTTACACAGTAGGAAATGTTACCAGGAACAACTTTAGGATAACCCCCTTAAGACCTCAATGAATGTGATTAGATCCAGTGGAGGGGGGGAATTCCTGCCCACCATATGTTGCTGGACTACAACTCCCATCATCCCTGGCCACCCTTGCTAGGGCTGATGGGAGTTGCAGTTCAGAATCATCTGGCAGGTCAAAGGTTTCCCAACCCTGGATCAGATTACTAGCATAACCAATGGAAGCAACACAGGACTGTAACTTCTACAGAAGACAAATTCCAAAGGAGTAGTTATGTTAAACTGTTGCAGCAAACACCAAGCGTCTTGGAGCACCTTCAAAACCTTAACTGTTTACTGTGGCATATAATATTATGTATAATTTTGTGGTATAATTTCCTAGGCCAGAACCCATATGATGTGTAAAATGGTCGTTTAAGCGGGCAGATACATAACATAGGAGGATCTAAGAGCAGATCTGTAAACAACCACTCACCTGGACAGGTGAATACCTACCTACACAAAATAACAGAACCCACAAACAAATAAAGTGGGAGCACTTTAAGATGAGACGCAAGGTGGAAGAGTTTGAAGACATTTATATGAAGCAGAAGACTATTCCAATAAACAGAAAGTGAAACAGAGGCAGGAATTTGCACCCTGATTCCACGCATCTTTGCTTGAAATCAAGTTGCACTGAGTTTAACAGAGCTGACTTCCAAGTACAGGTGAACAGGAATGCAGCCTTAGAAAATACGAGGGGAAGTGAGAAGAGACTCTTCATCAGTTAAAATACACAGAAGCTTAATTTTATATCAAGGGTGGGGAATCTGTAGCCCTCCAGATGTTGCCAGACTGTGACTCCCAGCAGGGCTGCTGGGAGTTGTAGTCCAACAACTTCTAGAGGGCCACAGGTTCCCCATGCCTTCTTTATTTACACACAGGTATACCTATATAAAAGTAAAACTTTTATATATACCTCACTTAAACAGCAAATTGACCCTTCGTCTCTGGTTTTCCCCATTTGTTTGTGTACATATGAAAAACTATCTGCTGTAAACACCTGACAAGAACTCTGTCTTGAAAAGCAGCCTTTTTTTCTTTAAAAAAAATTACACACACCGTTTTAGACATTTCATGAAAGAAGTGAACTAAATGTATTCAAACTGAACACAAATTGTATATAAGAGTGCAAAGAAAAGAGTCAGGGAAAGTCAAACGTGGGGTGGGGGGGTGAGAATAGCCCAAGAGGCTAATGGTGCAAGTGGGTGTGTGTGGAGAAGACAAAGAAGCATATCAGAAAATTTGAGAAAGAGAAATAAAAGAAGGTGCGGCGGGGGGGGGACAAGAGAAATTATAGCAGAAGAGGCTAACAGGGCAGGGAGGCACAGATAGAGAGTAGAAGATAAGTGCTGGAAAGTAGGAGGAAAGACGTGTAAGTGGAGGAGGAACCACAGTGCAAAGAGTTAACAGTTCAAGGAAAGGACAGACTAGCAGAAGTGGCTAACAGTGCAAGGGAGGAACAGCACAAGAGAGAGAGGCAGAACAGCGTAAGAGTTTAACGGGGAGAGAAGAAGAGAGGGAAACCCCCCCCATAATATAATAAAGTTAGAGGAAAAAGAGCAAGGACGCCCTAATGGAAGGGAGAGCCAGAGACAGCAGCACAAGAGGCGAATAGTGCGGGGGGGGGCATACAAGGCCACCAAGTATGCAAGCCCCATGGTGCAAGGGGCCAAGCAACGGGGGCGAGGAAGAGGAAGGGAACAGCGGCCATGGCGAAGGCAGCCGCGTCCCTCTCAACCCCTCCCCGCATGAGTATCTGGAGTTGCATCCAACTTGAGGTCTACTCAGAGGAGGCCGCCGACACGGACGCGCTCATGTCAGCGCCGCCCATCGGCTCCAGCGGGCCTACTCCGACCAGGCCTGGCCCTGGGGTCGCAACCAACGCTGGGCAAGGCCCGGTGAGGCCAAGGGGCCTCAAGCTGGCCATGCCCAGTGACGTCAGCGGGTCTACCCCGGGCAGGCCCCGCACTGGAGACGCGCCGAAGGACCTCCTGCCTCAGCAATGTGCAGACCCCTCAGGGAGCCTCTTCGGGGTGGACATTTGGGGGGCTGGAGAGCGGGAGGCGAAAGCTCCGGATCAAGACTGCGGCCTCTCCTCTCCTCCTCCAGCTGCCCCTCTCCAGGCCTCATATTTGGGGCGACGGGGGTGCGGAGCCCAGAGACAGGCCAGTCGCCCCCTCCCCGGCTCCCCCTCGCCCCTCTCTTGTTCCCCAGCCAGGCCCACGGAGGGAACACTCACTACTCGGGGTTCATGGCGGCTCCTCCGCGGCGGTGCCGGTGGGTCGGCGGCTGACAAGCTGCTTCCTTCCCTCCTTTCTTCCTCCCTTCCTGGCTGGCTCGGTCGCTCCCTCACGCAAGATGGCGGCCGCTCCCTCCTCCCCTCTTTCCCTCAGGTGCGACTTGCCACTGCGCAGGCGCCGGCGCCGCGTAAGGCGCGATGGGAAATGTAGTCTGGCCGCCGCCAGTCGACCTTTAGGCAGTGCCGGGGAGGAAGAGGTCGAAGCCAAGAGTTCGCTTTCCCGGCCGGGCCCCACCCAGCACTACCCTCAGCACCCACGAAGGATCATGGGAAAGGAAGTTTTATGATCCCAGACAGCATACGTATGCTGTACATCGCTCTCTCGCGCCCTAATCCAGATTCACACCACGTGACTAGGCCTCGCCCCGCCTTTCCAGAGGTCTCTGGGAGATGTAGTCTGCGCTGCAACACTCAACTGACCAAAAGGGTAGCAGGCTCTCTCCTTGCAGGACGCGAATAGGTAAATGATGAGAGCTTTAAAGTATTGTTACTACTTATATATATATATTATATTATACTACTACTTATGTATTGTTACTACAGGTCGAACGGGACAAACGGGCTAAGCGGAAGGCACGTCAAACAAATCCTCATCGCGACCACCTTCCATCTGGAAACCTATGTTCTCACTGTGGGAGGCTGTGTGGATCTAGAATTGGCTTCCACAGTCACTTACAGACCCACTGTTAAAGACCTTATCTTGGAAGACAATCTTCCTTGGCCATGAGTAATCGCCAATGAATGAATGACAGCCCACTCTTGCTGTCTTGGGGCTCTGTCGCCACCTTCTCCGAAAACTTTTTTAAAGGTTTAAGATACACACATACAGTGCTTTTTGTGGTACAGAATGAGGTGCGTCTGCATCTGTGTAGGAATTGCTTTTTAATGTTTTAAACCTTTCTTAAAAAAAGATGTTTTGAAAGCTTTAAAAATGTTTTTAAAGATAGTGTTTTAATGTATTTTAAGGTCTGTTTTTATGATGTTTTAAAGTGTTTTTAGTGCTTCCATTTGTCACGCGGGGCTCCTGCTGGAAGGGCATGATATAAATCAAATAATAAATAAGCTCCTGCAACTGCAGACTGTGATGTTCCTATATTAATGTATATATGGTAAGTGTGGTTGTTTTAGAAGATACATGGTAAGTGGAGTGAAAGAGGGGGAGTGAATGGGCAGTAGAATGCGAGATGATTGGCTGAGTGTTTAAAAATGGCTGAATGTATAAAAGGAAGAGTGAGAGTCGAATGGGGGGGGGGAGAAGAGAACAGAGTGGGTTGCTTGATGGGGTTTAGAGAGTTGTTTACCAGGAGGGAGGTGGAGTTCGGATTAGTATTGAGTAAAACCATATGCTTATGTGCCTTAAGAAGAAGTCTTGTTAATCTTGTTAGCTTTGTTATCTGTAATAAATACTTAATTTGGTTTACCAAAGGCCTGATCCTTGGCTGGGGTTTCACAGACCAGAAGGGAGGGTAAGGTAATGACCAAGGCTGAAGGGGAACTGTAACAAATGGTGGCAGCGGTGAAGAGAACAACAATACCAGTATTCAGAGTCTCTGGGAATACTAGTATTGGGACGTTACTGGTGGTTGCCTAGCAGGGGGATCTGTTGAGATCTGTGCTAGAGCGGGGAGAGAAACCATAAGAGAGAGCGGTCCGGACTGGTGGAGTCCCTGGTGGTGCCTAGTGACAGGCAGTAGCCATGCGCAGGTAGGAACCTGACAGGGAGAGCCAGGGAAGGACGCATCACACAGACCACTTTTATTCTATAACCATTCCAATTCACAACTGCCAGCCCACTTGGCCAGGTTGCGACCTGCTTTAAATTAAAAGGTCAGGTCGAACTTTCGGAAAGCTTCCAGCAGAAGTTCAGAGTAAAGGAACAGCCGCCCACATGCCTCTACTTGCCTTTGCAGATCAGAAACAATAGATCAGAGGTTCCCAAACTGGCCCATAAACCCACAGATGGTGGTCAGTGAGATTCATGCACATGGGCCACAGCAAGTCCACGTTAAACATTCCTATTGATTGCATTTTTATTGCTTCTTTCATTTCTTACATTGCAATATAGTATGACAGAATCTGAATTCTATGAAATGCAAATTATAATACAATAAAATACAATGTAAGGAAGAATCAATAAAATGACAATTAAAAACCGTGCAGCACCTAACACAGCGCATTACAACTGCTACAAAAGGCAGGGGGGGAAATCATTACGTGGTCTGCCAAGACCATAAGCAGTTTTCAAGTGGTCCATGGGGGAAAAATAAGTTGGGGAACCAGTGATCTAGATCACACATAGTTTCTCTTTCCCCCTCTCCCCTTTCTTTGCTGTAAGCTGCTTGGAGGCACGGGGTTGCCTCAGTCCAGGTACTACGCAGAGCAGACCCATTTAAATCAATGGCCATAACTCACATGTCCATTGCTTTCAATGACTTAGTTGGAGACAACCCAAAGTTCTGCTGAAAGCCAAATTAAATAGATCAACCTTCCCATGTGATTGTTACACACAGGACCCTTGAAAAGTCAAGTGAGGACCACTGCAATAAAGGTCACATCCATTTAAAGCACCCTTATGCCACTTTAACAGCCATGGGTTCCCCCCACCCCCAAAGCATCTGGGGAACTGTAGTTTGTTATGGGTGCTGACCTCAGAGAGAGTTAGTTTCCAGCACCCTTAACAAACTGGAGTTCCCAGGATTCACCACGACTGTTAAAAGTGGTGTAAGAATGCTTTACATATACAGTGTGGATGGGACCAAAGAAGGGACAAAGTTGATAAAGTAGAAATGGGAAAATGAAAGAGAAAAGATTCAGTAAGTTTTCTTTTTTATTATTTCTACAGCAACATCATTAAATACAGAGCAAAATTTGCCCCTATACCCCCATTTATTCCCTACATCCCAGCCCACCCCACAGCAGCTGCTGAGTCTTCTACCTACCCACCCACCCACACTCAGTGGCTGCAAGTCGTTCTGGGCCCTGCCCATTTGCATGTCCTTTCCTGAAAGAGGTGGGGAACAGCCAAGGAGTACTTGGAAAAACTCCACCAGATGCAGTAAGGTGAGAGGGCTGGGTTGTTTTGTTCTCTTTCCCCCCCTTAAATAACCTTTCTTTGCTTAAATATTGAGCTACAAACGACGGACGAAGAGGGAGAGGAAGGTCATCAGCTTTCAGTTACAAGGACCTCCACCCACACTTTTTAATAGCTGCATGGTAAGGAGCAATGCCAGAAGAAGCAGAATGAAGGGAGAATGTGCAACCGTTGAAACGCTCCCCTCTTAAGACAGCTACTAAAAAGGCACATCAATCCTGTCCTAGAAACTCTAGGATAGCAGCAGGCTTCATGGAGAGGGCTCTCCTGGAGGGGTGGGTAAACGCAGCATGTGTACAGCCCCACAGGACTGGCGTGGCCAAGGTGGTACCCTCCAAGTGTTGTTGGATTCCATTTCCCATCAGCCCCAGCCAGCACGGCCAATGGCCAGAGGGTCATGGGAGGTGCAGTCCAACAACAGCTGGAGGGAACCGCTGAGTTAAAAGGCCCACATTTCTCTCTCTCCCACCCCTAGATTTCAGCTGCAGTTTAAAAACTTCACTAATGCAGCTCCATTTAGAGTTCCAGTGTAATTTGTTTGTAACAATGAACAAGCTCACACAGGAGGAGAAGGGAGACATTTGGTGAATTTCCCCCATCATGGGCTTAAAGGATTATTACAAGGAAGATTTCCACTCCGACAAGACCCCTGCCCTCCCACTCCTGACAGTGCTATACTGCTTCCCAGCAGCTGGGAAAATGCCTGGAGTCCAATGCGCAACACTCACTTCTGCACATGGTAGAAACAGGGTAAATCTTGCCAGTTAAATTTGTACATCCGGTGTAGAATGACCCAGAAAGGCTGCATGAGCAGCAGAGGGTGCAGAGTCCAGTTTGGAAAGCCAGCCATTTCTGTCCCATAATGCACTGCCCTGCTGGAAGGGGGAGGAAAATGGCATGTATCCAATCCTCCTTCAGAGAGGAGAGCTGGGGGGGTGGGGGGAACGGCGGGTAGCTTTGCTAATGTGATGGCAACCAGCATCCATAAGGCAGGCAACTACAGAGAAAGACTTTGCAGCAGCCACCTTCCCCTGGCTCCAAACCTTTTTCTTCTTTGGAAGGGGGTGTGTGGAATGAGGGGAAAGATAATACTGGCAACAGGTGTCCCGGTACAAATGGCACAAGCTCTCCTAACCCCACCACTGCCGAAATGGACAAGGGAAGCAAATGTGTCATTATGAGGCCAGTGTACCTGCACCATGATCAAGGCGCAAAAAGGAAAAACAACAGGCAGGCAGAGTGGAGATTGGTGGAAAATGGAGCAGGGAGAATGAAAGCAAGGGGAGGCAGTGGTGGGGGAACAGGTGCATATGATTAGCAGTGAGGGAATGGAACTATGAAGAGGAACAGCGATTCCCTGAGGCCAAAACACAAATGCTAAGCAGACAGACTGATGGGGAGAAGAAGACAGCAGGGAAAAAAGAAAAGAGACACTTCACATGACAAAGGGTTGCTGTAGGAACCCTGGGAACTACAACAAGGAACCCTGGGAACTACAACAAGGAACCCTGGGAACTACAGTTCTCTCTCTCTCTAGTAGCAAACAAGGAAATCGGTCTGGATCACTCGGCAACTCATCCTAGGCACAGTCCTTCCTGAAGGCTGACAGGTTTGCCACAGTGGGGTGTAGCATTGCTCATTTACAAGCATTGGGGAGGCTTCTGAAAAACACACCTAGATGTCTTCCTTCCCACCCCACGGACCTACAGTTTCTCAGCATTCATGGGAAGGGCAGTTGAAAAACGTATAGCGAGCATACATGTATAAAGAGTGCAGCTTCGGGTTCCTCGAGAGCAGGCAGGATGACCGTATTCCTTTACAAGAAACTGAACTGCAGAGGAATGCTGGCAGGAAAGGAAATGGAAAGATGACAGTTAAGAGCCACGCTCACCCCCAGCGAGCTCTTGCTTCTTTTCCAAAGAGCAATGTACGAGGGCGACCGCAGCATGCCAACAGCGGACAGAAAGACGTAGGCTTTGTTATGAGAAAGTGGGAGTGGGAGGGCACACTTCACACAGGGCGGATTGTGACAGCGCATCCCTGTAACGAGGGGGGGGGAACTCTTCTGCCGCTAGACACAGGGGTAAGTGGTCACAGGCAGAGCAGCACAGGGAAAGGGAGAGGGAAAAGGCAGAAGGTTCGATGTGGCCCGGGTCTTCAAACCATTCAACCCAGGCTGAGCTGGCACGGGCCAAGGTACTCCTCAGGCCAGCAGGGAGCTCCTCCTGGAGAGGTCTACGTTGCTGGAGCTAAGGCCCCGGCTGTCAGATAGACTACTGGACACCTGGAAAAGGGAAAGGGTAGATAACTGTCAACACATTCAAGCAGGGCTTCCCAAACTGTGGTCCGTGGACCACCAGAGGCCTGCAAGTTTCATTCAGGTGCTCTGCATGCAATATCCATATTGGTTTTTAACTGTATTTTGATTGCTTCTTTGCAGACTTGTATTTTATTGCGTTACAATTTGAATTCTACGGAACGTACATGGAATACAATAAAACGCAACGTATGATAAATCACAGCAGCAACAAAAACACAATTAGCAATCATACGGCATCTAGCACAGCATGTTACAATGGCTACAACAGGTAGAAAAATCATTAAATGGTCTGCTAAGACCCTCAGCAATTTTTCATGTGGTCCATGGGGAAAAAAAGTTTGGGAACCGCTGCATTAGAGCAAAGAAGTGAGGCGCCTTTTTTGCCCCGAGGGCCGCACTGCCTTGTGGGCAACCACCTGGGGGCCACATGCCAGTGGTGGGTGGGACCAGAGGCAAAAGTGGGTGGAGCAATGGGTCTTACTTTTGTAGACGAGCCATCTAAAAACCAGGGGTTTATATACATACACCCTCCCCCCTTACATACATATACACACAGCCCTCCATCCAGGTAAGGTAGAGGCATTATGTCCGTTCAAGGACAAATTCTAGCCAGGCAAAAGCACTCAAAGAAGGCCAGTGAGGGGTGCTGGCTGAAGTGCCTCATGTGGCCTACAGGCTAGAGGTTCCCCACCATGGGAGAAAAATGTCAGCTGTGGGTGAAGCCAGTCCCCCCCAAAAAAGCAACCCAAAAGGGAGAGAGAGGCAAATTGGCGTTTGTAATCTCTCTGTTACCTGGCTTGCATCCTCTTCCACGCTCTTGTTGAGGAAGTTGAGAGAGCTGGCCCGCTTCATCCTGAAGGAGACAAAAAAAACACAAGCGGCACAGAAATCAGGTGCTTTGACCTGTAAACATGGAGGGAAATGGAAGTTGCCAAGGACAGTGAGTGAGTGAGCACCATCTTGTTGTTATTGTCAGGCAGCAGTAAATAGGACCACGGCCGGTTGGATGCTGACTGGTTTTTTGTTTCTGACTGAGAGGCAAATACCAACTTTAGCCTTCTCAGCCCTTCTTTTACTGCACCTGGAGAGCTGCTGCCTGTTGAGGAGCTTGACAGCTGAGCCAGCAAGCCTGGCCCTGGAAAGCAACAGCAAGAACTCTGCCACTGATGTAGTGGCTTCCACGGAGAAGCCTACTGCGTGGGCAACTGCTTTGTGGAGGGCAGCCAGCTTTGCGGGGAGAGGGCACATACATCTCGCGAATGTAGAAAGTGTGACTCGCAGTGCACCTGGGTTGCTATTTGCATTTATTTGCTGGATTGCTCTTATGCATTTGAATTGGCTGCAGTTCTCCCAAACGCTTAGGCTGCCCCTGCACCGCCCGCCATGCCGGGTCTCAAAGCCGAGCCACTGGATGCCAGCGCTTACCCTGGGTTCCGGGGCTCCTGCGGGCTGCTCCCCTGCAACTTCTTCACCAGCATCTCGCTGCTTCGCCGCAGGGCTTCACGCACCTTCCCAAAGGAGCCGCTGCGCCGCAGTGCTCCAGAGCCTGCCTGGAAAGGCAGGAAGGAGGGAAAGCAGAAAAAGGATCAGTCCCGTCACAAAGAGAAAGAATTATGGAGCAATATTTATTTGTTTTGATTTCCAGCAGCCTTGGACTTACAAGTTTGCCTGGAAACCAGAAACCTACCTGCCTGGCCCTCGGAACTCCTCCTAGGCCACACCCTCCTGGGGTGGTTTGGGCTGCAAGAACGCCTTTGGAATAAGTATGGAGAGAGGGGTGTGTGCTGTGCACTTGCAGTTACGTGTATGACTTTTTTGTGGAAGGAATGAAGCTTACTTCTGAGTAGACTTGTATTACCATTGCACTGTACTGTCCTAATGGTTTTGGATTTTATTTTAATTTTTAAAAAAGCTCTGCTGACTCTCACCCCGGACCACTCAGCTGCTCCATCCTCCAGCTCAGTTCCATTTTCGCACTTGCTGGAGCCGGGGATCCCCTTGTGGTTTGATCGATGCTCTGAGCAGTTCCCGTCCTTCAGTAGTTCTACAACCTTGCTCTGGTTGATAGCATCCATGCCCTGGTGGAACGCAAGAGGCAGTGATGGCCACCAACTTGGATGGCTCTAAAAGAAGATTAGACAAATTCATGGGGCACAAGGCTGTCAGTGGCTACTAGCCAGGATGACTGTGCTCTGCCACCACAGTCGGATGCGGTATGCTTCTGAAAACCAGTGGCCGGTGGCCACAAGAGGGGAGAGTGCCCTTGCGCTCATGTTCTGCTTGTGGGCTTCCCAGTGGCATCTGGTCGGCCACTGAGAGAACTGGATGCTGAACTAAATGGGCTGTTGGCCTGATCCAGCAGATTCTTCACAGATAGAGAGATTATACCCAAGGGCTAGACTACCTATCCCATCCAGTGGAGCTCAGTACGGGGGGGGGGGGGGAAAGAAAACTCTCACATATTTTTTTTGTATCCCCAACTTTTTCCTTTCTGAAAGGAGGGAAAAAAGGAACAACTCTTTCAGTTTATCGAAGCTTCCCCTTCCCGGTCACTTGGAAGCAATTCACGCTCGCCATAGGCGACTAGGTGAGCAGTATGTACAAGCCTGAGCATATCACACACATAGAATCATAGAATAGTAGAGTTGGAAGGGGCCTACAAGGCCATCAAGTCCACCCTCCTGCCCAATGCATGCATGCCCCCATCCCACTACTGAGACAATGCTGCCTCCTTCTCCTGCCAACCACCCTGATGCAGGACTCACCTGCTTGCGTGTTTTCTGGGCACACTCCTCCAGCGTCTCCGCAGCCTCCAGTTTGCCCTGGCGCCGGTAGAGAGCACCCAAGCTTTTCAGAGTTGTGTTGACCGTGGGGCTGTGAGTGAAATGGAGAATGCAAAGACAGACGGATCAAAGGCGTCCTCTTCGTAACCCTCGCACTTTGCTGTTCTCTTAAGGAACTTTTCACAAAATAAGGTTCCCGCAGCTGCCACATTTAGTATTTTAAAACAAATAATTTGTATCCAATTGGCCTTATTTTCCTGCTCGTATGCGCATCTTATGGCTCTTGCTTTGCTCCTGGGTTTTTTTTGTGCGCTAACAGAAAAACAGATGATGATGGTAGTTTTTGTTGTAGTAATTACCTTCTATCATAAACAAAAGTCATGGCAAGTTGCAGGGCAATCTCATGCCCAGGGACCAAATACGTCCTCCAGGCCCCTCCTCCTCTCCTCAGGCCCCACCCCTCACTAGCCCCACTTTATACCCAATCATCAGCTTCGTTGCATTAAGCAATACTCCTGTGATGGATGTTTGGGACATCCCTTTAAAAGTTTTCTTATCTACAAAGACACCTGCAAAGCTTGTTAAAAAGAAATGGCTGCATGTTTTTATATGAAGAATGCTGGGATAAAGCAGAGTTACAGCATTTTGAAATACTTGTGTAGACTTCAGAACTAAATAACTGTATTAAATTGGTAAGTATGGTACACTGGTCATACCATAGCTTTTCTATTTTTATTTTAAACTGAGTATAGAATGTATTAGATTTTACTTTATATACATTTGCTCTTCACTACGTTAGGTTTAAATTAGAAGGATAGCCTCACCATGCTCACACAGTTGGACAGTATCTTCTATATATATTCTGATGTGGCATTTAAGAAATCTACAGATCTTATTTCTACAGTTTTAAATGGTGAGGTTGTATAAGAAGTATATATTTTAAAATTTAGATTAATATTATATTTCCAGTATTTAAATAATGTATTTTTTTATCTTTGTAGGAGTTGTACTGTGAATTGTATTGTTAGCATAGACTTATGCTGAACTGTATATTTGTTTGTACATTGACTGACCACTGAAGGCTTTGTCGAAACGCGTTTGGTCATGTTTTGATATTGCACTTCAGGAGTTGTTTTTGTATACACTGGCTATATTGACTTTTGCTTACTCAGCTATGATAGATGCACACAAGTTATCCACGTTTTTAATTTTCTATGACGCATCCACATCCATATCATAGGCTGTTTGAGTCAGATTTTTTGGCTCTCAATTCCTTGTTTTATATTTCAGTTTGTTGGGACATACTTTTTGGTTTGTTTTGTTTTGTTCCCACTTCATCCCCTCCTTGACTGCTTTCGCCTGGCTGGAATGTATCCTGGAGCTCTGATAAAGCCTCTTCCTTGCCTGGCTGGAGGATGGAGAGGGTATGTGCGCACGGGCACAGAAACTAGCCGACTGTACTAAGGTGAAATCAACATTTGCTGCTCCGTCCATTTTGCCACTGGGCCCACTCACCACCAGCATGTGACCACCTTAACGTGGCCCAGAAGGGAACGCTGCCCCAAGGCTCAGAGAGGTTCCCCAAGCCTGGCCCAGAGCATGGTCAAAAGCCACAAGATACAGCCACCTTGCTGAAGCTAAGCAGGTCTGGGGAACGTGTGACCCTCCAGATATTGCTGGCGTACAATTCCCATCATCCCTGACCTTTGGTCATGTTGGGGCAAGCTCATGGGAGTTGAGAGTCTAGCAACATCTGAAGGATCACAAGTTTCCCATCCCTGCTTTAAATAAAGCCACCCGTTTTATTTACGCAATCAAGGCAACCAATGAAACCTAACTGGCAGTACTGTTGGGAAATAAGGAAGCCACGCCAATTTTATCTTGTGGCAATAGTCATTTCATTCTTCTTCCTCTTGAGCCTCTGGCTTTGCTTCCTTTTCAAGCTCACAGCCCCAGCCCCAAGTTGGGTGTATCCCCCACAGATCACCTGTGCCAGCCTCAAAGGGAAAAACGGCTGATACTTACCTGTCGACCTTGCAGGCTTTGTACCAGGTGCCATACTCCTCATAGGGGGCACAGTCCTTCTCCTTGTGCTTATCCTAAGGGGGGGAACACAAGGTGAAAGTTTAAAGTGAAGTGAGTCAGGATGGTGGATTCTGCCACAGAGGGCAGCAAGGTTCCCTTCTCCCTCCCAAAACGCAGAGGTACCTTGCTTTCCTCTCGCTCTTCAGCGTGCATCCAAATTGGCTTATTGTCTCCTGCAAAGAAGCGGGGAGGAAAGAAGTCCTCTCAAAGACCTGATAGTACTGAAGAATCTGCCTTGTACCAGGGCAGACTATCGGCCCCACCAGCCCAGTATTGTCTACTCTGAGGGTGAGGACCCTCCAGATATCGGGTCCTGGGCTCCTGCCGGGAAGAAGGGCAGGATATAAATCAAATAATAAATAAAATAAATGAAATAAACATTGTTGGACTCCAGCTCCCACTGACTTCAGCCAGCCATGGCCAGTAACATCTGAAGAGCCACAGGTTCGCCACCCCTGTCCCAGACACATGACCCAACCAATCAGGGATCACATATTAAATGAACTTAGTTGCTGTAAACTGCCCAGAGAGCTTCGGCTATGGGGCGGTATACAAATACAATAAATAAATAAATAAACTAACAGAGGTGTAGAGCAGGGATGAGGAACCCAAGGCCCTCCCAGCTTTTGTTGGACTTCAACTCCCGCCAGCCCTGGCCAACGATCCGGGAGGATGGGAGTTGTAGCAGGGCAACATCTGAAGAGCCAGTAGTTCCCCATCTCTATTCCAGGTGTTGCTGGACTACCACCATCCTCAAGTACCGGCCATGCTGGAGTCCAACAACACCTTGGACAGCTACAAAAGTTCCCTATCCGTACTGTAAATGGAGATGCCTGGAGTTATTTATTTATTAAACTTCTAAAACTATCCGTCATCTAAACTGATCCACAGGCGCTTTACAAACCGTGAATAAAATACAATTAAAACCCTTCAAACAGAAATAAAAAGAATACAGCAGAAATATGCAGCAGCAGACATGGCCCTCAAAACCTGAACAACCTAAACAAATGCAGCCAAAAGCCTAGATCAGGGATGGGCAACCATTAACCCTCCATATGTTGCTGGATTACAACTCCCATCATCCCTGATGGGATGGCACTATGGGCCATGCTGGCTGAGACTTTGTAGTTGTAATGGGAATTGTAGTTCTAGCAACATCTGGAGGGCCACAAGGTTCCCCATTCCTGGCCTAGACGACGACACGCTGCAGGTTTTAACTTGATGTTGAAAGCCAAACAATGTGTGAAGAAGCCTTTTAAGTTGAGACCTTATTCCAGTCTGCTTCTATGTTGGAATTGCTTTTTAATATGCTTTTAAAACTTTTTTTTTTTAATGTTTAGCCTTTTTTAAAAAAAAATGTCTTCAGAGCTTTTAAAAAAAATGTTTTTAAAGTTGTTTTGTATTAATGTATTTTAATGTCTGTTTTTATGATGTTTTATAGTGTTTTTAGTGCTTTTGTTTGCCGCCCTGGTCTCCTGCTGGGAGGAAGGGTGGGATATAAGTCAAATAATAAATAAATTAAATAAATAAAGTTCTTGCTTTTGTCTGTCCCGAATCTTCCAACATTCAGCTTCATAGCGTGTCTCTTGAGTTTAGTATTATGAGAGGGAGAAAAATGTCTCTCCACTTTCTCCACACCATGCATAATCTTACACACTTCCACTGTGTTCCCCAGTTACTCATCTTTTCTCTAAACTAACCCCCCCAAATGTTAAACCATTCCTCACAGAGGAGCTATTCTAACCCTTGGATCGTTTCCGCTGCCCTTTTCTGACCCTTTCCCAACTGCAATATCCCTGCTGGGGTGAGGTGAGCAGAAGCGTACACAGGATCCAGACTGTCCTGGGTACAAGCACTCCCAGAACAGGATCTGACTCACCAAAACAAAGGTGAGGTTTTTGAGGACGTGCCCCCGTGAATCACTCTCTATGGAATGAGGTCAAGGAATTTAAAGGCACGGCTCACACAGGCTGTTTGAGGGGTGGTGTGCCAAGAGATGTGCAAGGGACTCCGCATATCACCAGCTCTTGTGGGCTGATATGGAGCCAGCAGATGGGCAGAGCTGGATTCTCTCCTGTGTGGCTAGGTAACCAACAGGGCACACTCAGCCCCTTGGGAGTGGGGGCAGCACAAGAGACGTGCCATCTCTGGTCCTTCATGCAGTATGTAGTTAAACTATGGAACTAGCTCAGAATGTAGTAATGGCCACCAACTTGGTGCTGGAATAAGCAACCGTCTTTGATTAAGATTCACTGTACACTAAAAGCCACTAGAGGGTTAATGTATCTAGGCTCGGAATAGAAAGTGGCCTTCCTGAGTTGTCAGCTGAGTTTATTTCCCCCCCTTCCTTCTTGGTTCTAGTAATGGCTGATGTGGTTAAGTAATGGTCCTGTTTACACCTTAGAGCCGTGACTGTTTTTCTTGGAATAAGACAAAGAACCTGCTCTGCAACACATGGATGGCTTTAAAAGAGGGTAAGACAACGCATGATAATTTTCAATAAATTTTCATTAAAAAAAGAGGATCAGACAAATTCAAAGAGGAAAAGGTGATCAACAGCTACTAGCCAAGAGGGCTAGGCTCTGCCTCCATCATGGGAGGCAGCATGGTTCTAAACAGCAGTTGCTGGAAACTGCAGGAGGGGAGAGTGTTCTTGCACTCAGGTCCTGCTCACGGGCTTTGCATTGGGGCATCTGGCTGGCGGCTGTGTGAAAAGGATGCTGGATTAGACGGGCCATCAGGCTTAAGAGCTCTTCATGAAGTTAAGAACAGCAGCGGACTAAACTCTTTTAATGCACCACTTGGCCTCAGTGAGCATCCTGCCTTGCCCTTTGTTAGAGCAGGGATGAGGAACTGGATCTGCCCAGCAGACCTGATCCTCATCTGACCCACCCCTCCATGAGCCAAGTGGGCAGGGTCGACACCACATCAGGGGGCCTGGTTTTGCCTGTGCAGTCTGAAATCAAACCATGCGGGCAAAGGGGCGGTGCTTTGTAAGCCCTGCTGATCAGCTGATTGTCAGTGCCTGCAAACCCCCTTTCAGTCCACCTGTGTCTTTTACCTGCCCCGCACCTGACATCATAAGATAACACGAAGCAGCTCTCCTCAATACATGTGAGGCCCCATAACCGGTTCCTGCACTCACCGTTGACTGAGCCAAATTCTCTCTCATGTGCTCGGGTCAGGATCTCCTTGTAGAGGGCCTCAGCATCCTTGTATTTGCCTTGCTTGAGGTAGCAAGAGGCCTGTAAGGGCATATTTAGAGGTAAGATTAATGTGATGGAACGACAGGGATGGAGCAGCCGACAGGATCAGAAAGCATCAATCTCTGTTAAAAGCTAAGATCCTGCATTCATCCAGGTTATCTACCACCAGGATGTCTCCATGAAGTGCTGGGCAATCTCCTAGTCTTGTTTGGCTAGAGAGCAATGACAGGAGGGCATTAAAAACTTCCCAAGAAAGGGCTTTATGGAACCCAGGAAACAATGCCTCTCGAACTACCTGCTCTTGGCATTAAAAGCTCCGGACTTTCTGGTCAGAAATTGTTGCTCATATTAACTTTGTTTTGGAAAAATATTTGCAGATGTTCACACACTTTAAATTCTATTCTTGCAACGTGGGAACTTACAGATATGCAACAGGAACGGATCCTGTGAGCCTTTATTGTTTCAAAGAGACTTATATTGCGAGGCTGGAACAGTAATGGGCCCACCATCCACCACTGTGTTCTGAAGATCTCACTGCCCTTTCTAACATTTGAGCGTGTATTTCAGAATCATAGACTAGTAGAGTTGGAAGGGGCCTATAAGGCCATCGAGACCAACCCCCTGCTCAATGCAGGAATCCAAGTTAAATCTCTCTCTCTCTCTATATATATGTATATTTGTTGTTGTTGTTATGTGCCTTCAAGTCGATTACGACTTATGGCGACCCTATAAATCTGCGACCTCCAAGAGCATCTGTTGTGAACCACCTTGTTCAGATCTTGTAAGTTCAGGCCTGTGGCTTCTTTTATGGAATCAATCCATCTCTTGTTTGGCCTTCCTCTTTTTCTACTCCCTCCTGTTTTTCTCAGCATTAGTCTTTTCCAGTGAATCACATCTTCTCATTATGCGTCCAAAGTATGATAACCTCAACATTTTAGCTTCTACAGCACCCTTTGAACACACCACAAACACTTGGAAATTTCTTAGGCTCGCCCAACCAGCCTCTCACCAGGTTGTTTTTTGTCTTGGCCACATTGGGGTCGTCTGGCCCGAGGCGAGACTCGTAGATCTCCAGGGCGCGGCGGTAGTAGTACTGAACTTCCTCGTACTTGCCCTGGTTCTGGCACAGGAGAGCCAAGTTGTTGAGCTGCTTGGCCACATCTGGGTGGAACTTCCCTAGCACCTGGGAGGTTGAGGAGAGGAGACAAGTGATCACTTAATTCTGGTTGGGGGGGGGGAGAACAAGAGAAAGTTTGCCCACGTTACTGCCAAAACATAGTTAAGAATACGAGAAGAGCCCTGCCAAATCGGGCCGGTGGCCCATCCAGCCCAGCATCACACTCTCACAGTGGACAACCAGGTATCACTGGCTGCAGCCTCCTTCTCCAAGTACCTTCTCCCGGATCTCCAGAGCTCTCTTGCACAGCGGTTCTGCCTCTTTATACTTGCCCCGTTTACCATACAGCACGGCCAAATTGTTGAGGGTAGCAGCCACCTAAGGACAAAAGAAGGGCCTGCGTAAACATTGGCCAAGTCGAACACTAGGACAGGTGCAGTGGGAGAACCTTTGCCCCCCCCCCGATGTTGCTGGACTACAACTCCCATCAGCCCCAGCAAGCATGGCCAATGACTAGGGATGATAGGAGCTGTAGTTCAGCAACACCTGCAGGCGCAAAAGTTCCCCCACCCCTGCTCTAAGTATAATGGTTTGTATCCCACGTTGGTCTGATGCAGAGTAGACCCACTGAATCTAGCAGGCATGAATAACCTAGGTTCACTGATTTCAATGGGTCTACTCTGAGCAGAACTTAGTTAGTGACAACCCATTGTTTCTGTGTAAGCCTTGGAAGTCTACTTCTAAATCCAGGGGGGGGACCTCACAGAAATCTAGAAGGTTCAGAGTCATGGGTGATCTTCACTTCATTTTCGTCTAACGGAATGGATGACCCACTAAACAAAAAGGTAGCTAAGAGAAGGTCCGAGATGCTAGTCTGCGTGGCAGTGGAAAAACCTCAAACAAACACCCAGATAATTTCTGTTAGAGGCTCTGAAACCAGAAAGGGCATCTCAGTGAGTTTCCTATTCAAGAGAGCAAGACTTCCACTCTGCATGTTCTCTTATAGCCCTGCCCCCTCCCTCCTGGCTCCTCCCATATAAACCTCCCCCCAAATTTAACTCAGCCAATAAGGCCCTGCTTCAAGTTCAGTCTTGCATGGGAGCTACCTTGGCTTTCATGAGAAACAAAGCCTTCTCAGTGGTTGCCCCAGAGCTCTGGAATTCCTTTCCACAGGCTCTTTGAGCTTGCCAAACTGGAAAATGTTTCCAAGCGCACAGAGGTGAGATTTCACATCACACTTACCGCTGGATGGTCCTTCCCTAAGGTCTTCTCCCGGATGGCCAAGGCATCGTTGAGAAGATGAGCTGCCTCCTTGTACTTATTTTGGTCCCTATCAGGAAGGAAAACAAGTCATTCCCTTGGCCAGAGAGAACGCTGCAGAACAAGTGCCTATTCTCAGCTTAGGATGGTATGGCATCTGCGCCTCTCCTGGATGGAGACAGCTTAGCCACAGGGATTCATGCGTTGGTAACCTCACGACTGGACTACTGTAATGTGCTCTGTGTGGGGCTTCCCTAGGGATTGGTCCGGAAGCTGCAGCTGGTGCAGAATGTTGAGGCCACGTTGCAGAGTGGAGCACCTGAATGCACACATTTACACCTGTGCTGAGGGAACTGCACTGGTTGACAATCGGCTGCTGGGCCATGTTCAAGGTCTCACTGTTAACATGTAAAGCCTTGAACAAGTCAGGACCAGGTTACTGGAAATACAACCCGCCCCTGTACAGACCTGTAAGATCACTGCGATCATCTGGAGCAAGTACACTTGTGCCACCACACCTTACAGAATGCCACAGGGCAGGGACCCCCAAAAGCAGGCATTTCTGCTGTTGCCCTTGTCCTGTGGAATGCCATAGCGAAGCAGCAACCATCAGTTAGTTGCTTCAGATGTCTTGTAAAGACTTTGGCCCAGGCTTTCCCTGACCCATAAGACTGGACTCTGTCTGGCATGTCTTAAGTCCTCTGAATTTCTGTTTTATTGGCTTTTGGATGCTGCTTTTATATATTATTATGCTGTTGTTTTATTGGTCTTTTTTTAGGTTGTTTCTTTGCATTAATGGACACTGTTTTTATGTGGCACACAGGGAACCTCACTTAGAGATTCTTGAACGATTAAGCCGTTTAGAAAGGCTTTTAAATGAAAGAATAAATAAAGCCCACGTTGGAATGTACACAAAGGCATTCAAGTACAGTCCTTTCTAGACTGCACCAAGCTAGAAGAGAGGGAGGATTTCTGACACGATTTGAATGCTCTCCCTGAAGGAACACAGAAAACTAGAATACCAGGGAGTTCTCCCTTGCTAACATTCTTTTTCCTGACAAGCTAGCTTTCCACATGCAGGGAGATTTTCGGTGTTTCTTTTCTTTTTGACATAAGGGAGCATTGTGAAATCCTATACTTCCAGCCTAAAGTGGTACAGTCCCAAGCAAGACACCTCCATGTGCTTTATCTGCATGTCCAAGTCAGTTCTGAGGTCAAGAAGAAGCACCCCATCCCTAGCCCAAGTCAGCCAAATCTCACACCTGTACACCAGCGCAAGAATGTTCAGCATGGTAGCCACATCGGGGTGATCGTGGCCCGAAGTTTTCTCCAGGTCCTCTAGCGCCTGCTTGCAGAGTGGTACAGCCACCTCATAGCGCCCTTGGGAGGCGTACTGGATCACCAGGTTATGGAGCGTCCGCAGGCGTGCCGGAATTTCATAGCCGCCGTGCTGGGCTGCTGCATCTCCACTACTGTGAGTCTGCCCTGCGGAGATACGTTGGCATAATCAGAGAGACAGGGAGAGAGGGAGGATCCACTGCCCATGCACCCTCCACAACTCAGTTCTCCAGTAGGCTATACACCAGGGATGGGAAACCCGGCCCTCCAAATGCAGCTGAACTACAACTCCCATCAGCCCAGGTAAGCATGGTCAATGGCCAGGGATGACGCGAGTTGTTAGTTCAGCAACACCTAGAGGGCAAAGGGTTCCCCACACCTGCTACACCCCTCCCCAAGCAGGATTATCCACTTACAATTATTAGGCAGAAGGCTTGAGAGAGAGAATTTCTCCACCATCACATCATGGAACTTACTGCCACAGGATATAATGGTGGGAATTAAGAACTGCAAGGGGAGAGATAGCAACTTAGAATCAGGTGAATCCATAGAATGAGGTGTCCGAGTTTGCTTGTTTTCCTCTTTCCTCCCCACTACATTTTCCTTTTGTGTCAGGTCTTTTCAAATTTATGCCAGGGATTGTGCTGTTTTTGATTTTATGTAAACTGCTCTGGGAACCTTTTTGGATAGATGAACAGCAGGCTAAAAATGCTTCCAAATAAAAAATGTGTCCAGTTGTCTTAACCAACCTATGTGTGGTTAGGTATGTCTGGCGGAATGAATGTTTCAGTTTTCCCAAATTTTGTTGGGATTCCAAGTGCCCTTAGGGTTTCTCCATGTAATGAACTTGGAGGTGCATGCTCATCTAACTGGGGATAGGGGAACCTGTGGCTCTCCCTATGTTGCTAGACTACGACTCCCATCATACCTGACCATTGGCCATGCAGAGGGAAGGCTGATGGGAACTGGAGTCCAACAACATTTGGAGGGCCACAGCTTCCCCATCTCTGATCTAATTATTCCTCTGGTGAGCATCTTAGCTGGCAGCTCTATTCATTCAATATATATTTGCTCCTAGACAAGTATTTATTTCTGGTCTATTGACTGTAATAAAGATGACGACTCCAACTCAGGAACTGGCTTCCTAAACTAAAAACTCTCTGCAATTCTGGCTTTATAGTAACAAGCCGCCATGGTGGCCAAGGCATAACAATCACTGACAGCCTGGACTAAAAATGCTGTTGTCTGAAGGCCGGGATCTCCAGCTTGCTAGCTGCTTGTCATGAAAACTGCCTGGCTGCATCAGAACAACCCACCTAATCTAAAGTAACTCACCTTGTCCCTGGTCATCGTCGTTGGGGAACAGATCATCTAAGGAGTCCTTGGCTGTCTCCCCATTCTTCTCATCCTGCTCAGAAAAAAAAAAGGGGGGGGAAAGACAATCAGGGCTGGAACTCTCACACCATTGCGAGGGCATAAAACAAATGACAAGAATGCTCAGCGCCATCCTAAAATTTGCATCCCACAACTCTTAATCAGTCCTTGGGGCTCACCAAACCTCTAGAGCTCCACTTCCAATTTGCTTATGCTCGTGTACAGCAGGGATGGCGGAACCTGTGGCCCCTCCAGATATGGCTGGAGTACAACTCCTATCAGCGTTGACCACTGGCCATGCTGGCTGGGGCTGATGGGAGTTGGGAGTCGCACAACACACGGAGAGACATGGGCTCCCCATTCCTGCTTGATACCTCTGTAAGTACATTTGGCATGTGATCCCTGATTGGCTGGCACATCTGTGCACAGGACAGGAGTGGGTAACCTGTGGCCCTTCACATACTGTTGGAGTACAACTCCTATCATCCCTGACCACTGGCCATGCTGGCTGGGGCTGATGGGAGCTGGCAACATCTGGAGCATGCCATGTTGGCTACTCCTAGTACAGTCTAACTAGCAGATAACCCTACAAGGTCTTGGGCAGGGAAAGGTCTTTCCCACCACATTCTATCTGGAGATGCCAAGGACTGAACCTGTGCATGCAAAGAAACCACAGACATTTGTAGTTTATGATGCTGCTTAATCACCAAGTCAAGCCATTGGTCCAAGCGTCCCGATGGCTACATTCTCCTTCCACTGCCGGAAGCAGCAGGCCACTGAAATCCAGTCACTGGGAATCCCAAGTAGGGAAGCAGGACATGAGTACAATACCGCTATCCTAATCGTGATCCCCACCAACTCGTATTCAGAGGCCTGTGGCCTCCAATACTAGAAGCATAAGACGAGCCCTGATGGTTCAGGCTAACATCCCACCTAAGTCCAACAACCTGTTCTCACAGCAGCCAGCCAGATGCTCCCAAGGAGGACCTGAGCGCAACAGCAACACTCCTTGCTTGCGATTCCAAGCAACTGGTATTCAGAGACATCCTGCCCTCAATAGCCTTCTCCTCCATGAATTTGGCTAATCCTCTTTTAAAGCCATCTTTAATCTGGGGAGGGTTAACTGCTATAACTATAATGCCTCCTGCCCTCTTTTAATACTGTTGTTGCAGATTTATTGATTTTACACTGTTTTATATTGTATCACTGTATTTTATTAATTGTATTTTAATGATTTTGTACGTTGCCTAGAGTGGCCATTGGCCAGATAGGCGACACAGAAATTAAATTTATTATTATTATTATTATCTGGGTTGGTGGCCATCATAGCTGCTCCTCCTTGTCCAAATATGGAGGGTCAACAAGGAGGGAAAGGCAGGAGAAGAAGAAGAAGACACCCACCGACGGGGAGACATCGTCGTCAAATTTTTTAATCTGGTTCATGAACTCCAAGTGCTTTTTCTCCTCCTCAAGCTGGGCCACAGACTGCTCGCTCCGTTGCACCTTCTGCTGGGTGCTGGCCAACTCATCTCGCAGCCACTGGTTCTCCTGCACCAGGCGCCGCACCTGAGCTCGCAGCTTCTGCTTCTCGGACTCTACTGCACTCAGGTGGCTGGAGAGGGCGATGATCACCTGTGACCGGAGATACAGTGAGAAAACAGGCCCATAACGCTCAACAGTCGACAACTCCCAGAACTGGGAAATGGGACACAGGCGTCGTAAAACCTTGGGATGGGGAAAACTGTGGCCCTCCAGATGCTGCTGGAACTTCAACTCCCATCAGCCCAGGAAGCTCGGTCAATGGGCAGGGATGATGGGAGCTCTTAGAGGATTACGGAGAGGGCTCTCTCCCAACCCTACCCGGAAACGCCGGGGACTGAGCCTTGGATCTTCTGCATGCAAAGTAGATGCTGTACCACTGAGCTACGGCCCTTCTCCTCGTCACCCTCCAAAGTAGGCCAGACAGACAGCAGGGTCACGGGGACACAGGAAGCTGCCTTACCCCAAGTCAGACCACTGGTCCATATAGCTCAATATTGTCTACACTGACTGGCATTTTAGCTGGGGGGGGTCTCTTCCCCAACTTGGCACACTCTGGATAATTCTGTACTACAACTCCCATAATCAGGCGAAGCTGATGGGAGATGGAGTCCAACAACGTCTGCGGAGCTCACAGGTTTCCCCGTCCTTGATCTCTAGCACACCAAGGTGGTGCCCTCCCACCAGCCCCAGCCAGCATGGCCAACGGCCAGAGGCGATGGGAGCTGCAGCCCAGCAGCATCTGGAGGGCCCACAGGCTTCCCCACCCTCACCGTTACCTGAGCCTCCCCAAGCCCCAGCTCAATGGCTTCCAGAGACTTGCGCAAGAGGCTGGCCTTCTCCTGAGCAGCACTGGTTTCGTGCTGATGCTCCAGGCGGTTGATGGTGTCCAGCAGGGCGGCCAGCAACGAGTGGTGCTCGGTGCGAAGCGTCTCCAAGCCTTGCACCACCGCCTTGGTGCCCAGCACAATCTCGTCCTGGCTCAGCTTCTCCAACTTCTCCTCGCGTGGGTACAGCACGGTCGCCATTGCTGAGCATTGCCCAAAGTGACAGAAAAAGAGAGGGAAAAATGAGGTAGAGAGCCGACAAGGAGGAGGCCCAAACTCACCCTAAACCAGGCTTGGAAACAACAACAGTCACTTCATCATGTTCTTCCTCCAAGGAGAGCAAGGAAGCGCTCTTGGTTTCCCCTCCCTTTTATCTGGACAATCACCCTGTGAGGCAGGTTAGGCTGGGATAGGAAGCATTAGACAAGCTGATTTCCTCCCCAGTAAGGAAATACACAACTTAGGCACGTATATGAGAGCATGTGAACTAGTAACTTTCATGGATTTATTTATTATTTATTTTTCTTATTTATTTATTAAATTTATATCCCGCTCTTCCTCCCAAAGGAGGCCAGGGTGGCAAAAACAATGAAAACGTCTTAAAAACAGTTCCAATACAGATGCATACTGGGAAAGACCTCTACTTAAAAGGCTTGTTGAAAAATCTTAAGAAACAAAACACCTTAAAAGTAAATACAATACAGGTGGATACTGGGATAAGGTCTCTACTTAAAAGGCTTATTGAAAGAGGAAAGTCTTCAGTAGGCGTTGAAAAGATAACAGAGATGGCGCCTGTCTTAATATTTAAGGGGAGGGAATTCCAAAGGGTCAGTGCCACCACACTAAAGGTCCATTTCCTGTGTTGTGCAGAATGGACCTCCTGATAAGATGGTATCTGTAGCAGGCCCTCACTTGCAGAACGCAGTGATCAACTGGGCATATAAGGGATAAGAAGGTCTTTCAGGTATTTGTACAACCTCACAAATCCCCTTGCCATGAACTCACTTGGTAACCTTAGTCAAGGTGCTGTTCTCTCAGCCTCAGTATCTAGAAGGGAGAATAGCACCAGCCTATCTTACACAGGTACTGTAAAGGTTACAGAGATTAGGACCAGTGACAGTGTCCTAATGACAGTGGAACAGGCTGTCTTAGAAGGGGATGGGCTCTCCTTCATTGGAAGCATTTAAGCAGAGGCTGGGTGCCCATCTGTCAGGGCTGCAGTAATTGCAACATTCTGGCACTGAGCAGGGAGCTGGAATAAATGACCTCAAAGATCCGACTCTGACTTTCTATAGCACACAAGGAATCCTTCATAGCCTTGAAACTTGAGAAAACATTAGTTCCTGCTTTCTCCACACAGAGTAGTAACCGGTACCCTCAGGCAATGGCCCCATCTACACTATACATTTAAAGCACTATGATACCACTTTAACAGGCATGGCTCCCCCCCAAAAAAAAACAATTCTGGGAACTGTAGTTTGTCAGAGGTGCTGAGAGTTGTTAGAACTCTGTTCCCCTCACAGAGCTACAATTCCCAGCGTCCCCTGGGAAGAAGGATCAATTGTGAAACCACTCTGAATACTGTGGCTCCGTGAAGGAAAAAGAGTTCCCTTAACTACTTTCAGCTCGGCACCCTTAACACACTACAGTTCCCAGGATTCTCCAGAGGAAGCCATAACTGTTTAAAGCGGTACCAGAGTGCTCTAAATGTATAATGCAGATGGGGCTTTCCAAGGGAACAACCCCCCAATGAACACAGGAAGACTTGACTTCCCGAGTAAATGCAGACACAGGATTGTGCTCTAAGTGACCCAAATCACAGCTAGGCTTTGCACAACTGTGGCAAGGATGCAACACAGGGTGAGGCTTAATTTGAGGTGAGGCTGAGCTCCAGAACCTGTTATGAATGCCTGAGTTCAACTTCGGGATATCTGCAGTTCACTGCGTGGGTGCCGTTAGTCACAGCTTAATCACTGCACCATCTGAAATGAGGGCAAGGTCTTGCAGATGGTGCAACTTGAGCCCCAGAAATTTCAGAATTAGAGGCAGATGTAGGGGGTAGAGAAAAATAGCTCCCCCCCCCCCCCCCGCTTTCCTCCTGTCCGGCTGTCCTTGCAGTTTCCGGCTCCTCCCAGTAGGTGGCTGGCCCAGGACCCAACAATAGAGACGCAATGCGGCGTGGAGTCCCGTGCCCAACAAACCAAACTGCAGCTGCAGTGCAAGAGGAATTGTCTTAACCTCCCCCGCACGCACATGCACACCAGGACAGGACCAAACAAATTTATTTCCCCTGTAAGCAACCAGAATGCCATTTCTAATCGCTTGCTTTGACCCTGCACCGCTGCCTCCGATCTGAAACAGATGTCCTGGCATCCAAGCAGAACCATTCCGGCCCCCTACCCAGACATAAATGAGGTGCCCATCCATCCATCCATCTCAGCCCTATTGATTTATATAAGGATTTCTCCACTCTCATCCTGTCCTTTTCCTTTAAGGTCTCCTTTCCGTCGCCCTTTTAGAGATCTCTCTACTTTAAGTCAAAAGGAGACAGATAATGGATTGCTACAACGTAACTCCCCCACCTCATGGAAACAAAGAAGGGATGCCTTTGGCCAGAGGTATGAGAAATTTCCTTCGTTTAGGAAACTTTGGGCAATATTCCCATTTTACAGGGTCTGCCATTTACCTGGGACAGGGGCATAAGCCAAAGAAAGGGTGAAAGGGCACAAAAAAATGACCATCCACCCGCCCCATATCAAAGCATGGAAAACAAAGTAATTCTGCAAATTCTATTCTCATCCTAGGTTCCCCCCCCCCCGGCTAAATTACTTCCCAGACTTGCAGAGATCTTTGTATTTTTTTTTAATCTCGTGTTTCCTTTAAAAATATATATATATATATCTCCCCTGCCTTCAAATGAGCTTGTCTATCATTAGGAGAAACTAGCAAGTCAGGATTCCTGATAAAGATTATGAGAAAGAAAAAGACGTGAACTTCTGAACACATCCTTCTTCCTTGCTGTACAATCACACAGGCACCAGGCCTAAATTCAGGACATGACGGCCCCACAAAACTAAAGGGGAGCCCCTCCAAAATCAAATGTAAAGACACAAGGGGAGCTCCCTCTGTGCCTTTTTCTGGAATTCCTGGCCTAGAAAAACCTCTCTTCTCTACAAGCCTCTCTCTTTTGCCTTGGATTTTGAGGACGGGGACACTACTATGCTCTTCCACCCTCTCAGAGTCCCTCCCCCAATCAGAGCTTTAAGGCTCTTTGCCTTCAGGGTCCTCTAATGTTCAGGGGGAGATGCTAATTTGTTCAATCCTAGCTTCACCTTCTTTTCTTCCTCTTGCCTCGGATTGGGCTGTCTCCCTAGCCTGATCTTCAGGCTGGCACCCTCAGTGGTCCTAGTCCTCATGAATCAGGGGTGTCACCACCTCACCCCTCTCCTCTCCTTCCTCCATAGTTTCAGGAGGATAATCTCCTTGGTTGTGGGGAGAGAGATTTACAAGCCTTCTTGAATTTACCATTATCTCCTCTGTACTACCTTTAAGGCATTACGGAATACCCCTCTGATTGTTTTTTTTTGGGGGTAATCTTTCTTCCCCCCCTTTATTTTCTCAGGTTCTGAACCCATTCATCTCTCCTCCTCCCCTCTCTCTGCAACCTGCTCCCACCCAGTTGGCAACATGCCTCATTCCTGTTCTGAAGAGGCCTGAAGTCCATCAAGCCAAGGGCAGCCCAACCCAAACACATCCCACTTGCTTTTATGGGGTGCTGATGGGCTCCCACCCCCATTTTGGGGGGGATGTGGTGTGTGCTCCTCCACTCTTTGATCATGTTGAAGGTAGGGGATTGCCTTAAGCCTTTCTCTGGCCTTGTTTGAACTTGGTGATGATACCACCCACCCTGCCGAGAAGGGAGAGGGGCTGTCATTTCCCTTCCTCTCTCTCCTATCGGTGGGACTCCTTAGTCTTCACATGTATTTTTGCTGAGGATACGATTGGCTGTATGCCCCCACCTCTTTCTTCTAGTAGCCCCCAACCCTTCTTTACAGGGTAAAAGGTTAGGCCTCACCATCACCTTTTAGGTCCAACTCCAAACTTTCCCCAGCTCTTTGATCGGGAGGGGGACAGGAAAGAATGAAGGGTCACTTCTACTTATCACTCCTCTCTGGGGTGAGGGGAGGTCCTCTCAAACCCACCACTTACCTTCACAATTAGTTTTTTTCTTGAAAGATGCACGCTACACGAATTGCAATATTTAGGAGCCCCTTAGCCGCCCTGCTTGCTACGGCAGGGCACCCACACCCGCTGAATCCATTCTCCCTTTTTATCAGAAGGCCTCCATGGGCCTCTATTCCTTCTAGGTGAAAATGCCCTCAAGAGTACCCTGGCATTTCATCTTTTATGATGGACCTGGAGGGATCACCTTTCTACCTAACCCCCTACCTTCCTTTTGAGAAATAATCCCCCCCACTTTCTCTCTCCTGTCCTGAAATGACTCACCTTTTTGCCAACTCCTCATTTGGTTGGTGGGTCGGGGGGGGGGCTTTTGGTTTAGAGAGATTCCCCCATCTAACACCTTTTAGGAGAGACTCTAATTACCCCCCCCCCCGTAATTACTCCCCCCTCCCGCAATACCTTTAACGTCAGAAAGTTGAATCCTGCTGGATCTCTCATTTTTCTGTTTGGGGGAGTCCCTTTGCCTTAAAGGGTTCCCCTCTACCTATATTCCTTTCCCCCTTAGCTTAACAAAACATATCACCCCCTTTTTAGAGACTTCTTCATTACCTACCCTATCCTCCATCTTTTGGAGAGAGGCAAAGGAACCTCTATTCCAGGTCCGCTTTTGCACAAAGTAATTCATCCCCCCACTTTCTACTCCCTCCCATTCAGTGCATGAATTTCTGGGGGGACCTTTTTGAAACGGTGGGGTCACCCTTTCTTTTTGAGGAGCTCTACCAACACCTCATATCGCCCAATCTGAGGGAACTCACTCACCTACCCCCTGCCTAACCAGCCCCATATTTCATCCTAATTGGTGGGGGGTCTCTTTGGCTCAGGGCAACTCCTTGCCAGACCACCCAACCTCATTTGCATCCTATGGGCATCTTTTACTGGGGGGAGCCCTCTCTACCCATTCACCCACTCCTCACTTTCATCTTATTGGGAGGGGGTCATCCTAGGGGGGGCTTTTGCTCCACCCACCCCTTTCATCCTATGGGGCTTTTACTTGAGAGAGTTCCCTACCCATCCCCTGACCTTCATCCTATGTGGGGTCTTTTATTTGGGGGGGCTCTCTACTCACCCCCTGGCCTTCCTCTGGGCGGAACACCCCTCACTCTCAGCCTATGGGGGAATTTTTTAATTGGAGAAAGAGGCCTCCGACCACCCACCCCTCTTCTCCACGCTATTCGAGGCAGCCCCCTCTCCCTAACACCCACTTTGGGGTGGGGGCTCCTCTGTCTCTTTCTCTCTAGCGTTAAGAGAACTCACCACAAATTCTTATTTATTGGGGAGGCGTCAAAAAACCACAACACGCACCTGCACGCGCAGCTCCCGCCGCCTCCGCAGCGGCTTCTCTATCTCCAGCCACCGGCGGCAGCGGCCTCACATCCTTCCCAGCAGGCACTGCGGCACCGGCAGCCGCGAGGCCCCGCCCCAAAACAACCCCCTTAAAGGGGAGTGGGGAACCTTGCCGGCTCCTAGGCGGGACTGAGCAACACGATGTTGTCGGGGGACAAATAAACGAAGAGTTGGTTCCCCCCCCTTAAAGGGAAGGAGGGGGGAGAAGCAGCTAGGACTCCTGGGTTCTATTTCCGAAGTTTTTTTTTTTTACAATTTTACTTTTCTACGTTTGTACATTGTATCTTAACAAAATAAGCTCATACATATCTACTCAGAAGTAAGTGGGAGGGGTAATCCGTAAAGTGAACATAGGGACCGGCAACGCGATCGTGTGTGTTTAACTACGAAGTCCCGCTGTGTTCAATGGGGCTCATTTATTTACTACTTTTTATATTTTATCACTGCATAAAATTCACTCCCCTTAAATATTAGACATGGGCCATCTGTTATCTTTTCGGCGCCTACTGAAGACCTTCCTCTTCCAACAAATTTTTCAAGCAGTGACCTTATCCCAGTCTGCGTCTGTGTTGGAATTGTTTTTAATGTTTTTAAAGCTTTTTTTGAAAAGATTTAAAAAGAATTTTTTTTAAAGGATGTCTTAAATATGTTTTGTTTTAATATGTTTTTAAGGATGTAATATATTTTAAAGGCTGTTTTTATTTTATTTATTTATTTATTGCACTTGTATACTGCCCCATAGCCGAAGCTCTCTCTGCGGTTTACAGCAACCAAAAACATTAAAACAAATATACAATTTAAAACACATATTTTAAAAACAATTTAAAACACAATTTAAAAATTTAAAACAATATAAAAACAATTTTATGATGTTTAGAGTGTTTTTAGGGCTTTTGTTTACCAACCTGGGCATTCCCTCCGAAAGGAGCCCAGAGTGGCAAACTTAGTGATGAAAGCAACCAAGATTTCTTTAATCAGATTGGACCCGACTAGGAGGTTTAATGATGCATCGTTTTTTTGTTGCTCTAGATTACTTTACAGCCATGTTTATGGCTGTATTATCTGACCACATGAAAGAGAAAGGTACTTCTTTACTAGTGTGCATGAGGAAAAACAATTGAGAAGCACCTAAAAAGAACATCTGTGCCCTATTGAAGCATATAAACTGTGGGCTCCACCTGTCTGCTTTGAGGTTCTGTAGCGACGGGGCACCCTTCCTTTTCTGGTTCCCAATTCTTTCTGGGACTGCCACCAGCACAGACAAGACTGTTCCAGAAGGGATAAGAGAGCTTTAAATCCCACCATTACGCATGGCCAAAGTGTCAGAATGTTTTAGCTTCTGTGATCTATCAGGGGGTTTTTCAGCACAGGATTATTGTACCAGTTGCAAAATGTTATTTTTGTGTGTATTTCTTTAAAATAAAACCAAAACGCAGCAAGTTGTCAGTTCCTCTGTCCCAATGATAAGGCCTTCCACTACTTTCTCTGCTTTTAGATTTTGGAAAAGTTATGAGTTTGTGGCTTACCATTCCCTTGTATTGGCCCCTTCCCAGCCACTTTTTCTTATCTGGAAGGTATCCAGGGGGCTTTGAGGAGGAATTAGGGTACAACATGATCAAGCTTGAGAAGTATTACGAAAAAAACATTTTATTTAATGAAAAATTCCAAAAATAGTGGGTGGGGGTGGGGAGACAACAGACCCCAATAATAGAATGCATCAAATACCAACAAGGCTCCAAAATTCAACCCAAGCAGAGATTCTTAATGTGGATTGTTGGGGCCTGCAATACAAATCAAGAGAATTAACACACTTACAAAAACAAGAATAAAATGAGATTATATACAAAACTCATATTTATGTACAGTGGCTGGGACAC
The DNA here is from genome assembly GCF_030035675.1 of Rhineura floridana. NCBI lineage: Eukaryota > Metazoa > Chordata > Lepidosauria > Squamata > Rhineuridae > Rhineura > Rhineura floridana. The sequence goes on along the minus strand of NC_084501.1, from coordinate 18,976,649 downwards.
AGAATAGACATGGAAATCCAGATCTGAATTTATCAACAAAGGTTCCAGATTGTGCAAAATCCACAGCAAAAACAGGAAACACAACAGTCCTCAAATGGGACACACTCACTGTAACAGTCAAGACGTGAGAAATTAGGCCAGAGGAAAGGCTGTATGAAAATGAAGGTCACAGACCTTGGAGAGCTCCCTGGAGCAGAGTGTCTCCCTTCCCTGGGCAAGAGCATCCTCTTTGGTAGGATCTTTCATGGGGCTGGCTCAGGAGTAGAGGGCAGGCATGGGGGAAAACAGAGCAAAATGGTGCTTGGGGGATGACCAAGGTGATGGGTGTGGTTCTTGGGAGTTTTCTATGACTCAGGGGCTAGCCAGTTTAAGCTTCCGCGACACACAATTTCCCTTCCATGCTAAGAGTCGGTGTGCCTTACCTTCACACTCACTATGCAGACACAGCAAAGTACATAAATGGGAGTGACTCCTGCTCGACCCATCCCCAGGGGGGCAGATCCATCTGCTCAGCCTCCTGAGCCTATCTTCCCCAGGGGAGAGGAAGGGGGAGAAACCCATCTTATAGGGCCAGGGAGATGGTGGCGAAAGGATTGGGTTCAGTGTCAGGATCCTTCCCTACAATGCCAACAGTTTGGGCTGGAAGGATGTTGCAAACACACCCATTCCAAAGCAAACAGCTGCAGGGCTCGTTTTCCAGAGTTATCTGGGCAGCTGCTTCTCGAAATGAACCTTCCCTCACCACCTCCCTTGGGCATTGTGGGGAGTAGAAGGGTTTAACACTGGAGACCCAATGGGAATTTGAAAGAGGGGGGGAAAGAGCCAGCTGGCTGTCCCCAGCCTTGCAAGTGGCTTTACAAATTCTGACAAGCCCAAGATTAACAAGGCCCCTTTGTCCCAGACCACAGCTGTGAGAGCCAGAGTGCGTGCACCTTTGCAAAGCATAAATCTGAACAGCCAGGCCACAGAGAGAAAAACCGCAACACAGCAGACATGTGTGAGGCTGTCCTGCACTGGTTTGACTGACAGATGGGCACAGATGGTGTCAACACTGCACCAATCCGGCTCACAGAGGGGGGTGGGGCTCGTGGGTACTTCTACAGAAGCCCAAGATGCAGCTACAGACAAAGGCATCTATCACAGCTTGCCCTCCTCCCACATCCACTTCAGATTGGCCAAAGGCAACCCAGAGGGCGACCTGAAAATTAAATCTTGGTGAAGACAGTTGATTGGCTACTGAACAAATCCCATCCACTCTAAGGTCCACCATACCCTGGACCTACACAGCTTGTGACCCTGCCCACCACCATGGATTGTGGCCTGCTAGGTAACAACCCCTCCATTTTTACAGCTTCTATAGGCAAAAAGGAAAAAAAAAGGCTTATCGAGCTCCCAGTGGGCCTGTTGGACTCCACTCAGCTTAGGGAAGGTTATAAGGTTCACAGGCCTGACTTAACAAAGGATCTTCTCTTAATATGGGAGCCCAGTAAGGCGGATGCTTCCTTGCCAAAGTATCAGGGAGTCCTAGATGTTGGGTGTTTGGAGCCATATCCCTCCCCTGCTTCTCCCAACATGGAATTGGGCCGACTTTGACAGGCTCTCTCAAACCTTAAACCTGAAGCAATTTGACTAGGAATAACATTTGTTTATGGAGTTGGGGGGGGCGCAGAATATGAAAAAGAGAGACAGACAACATTTCTACAGAGAAGGTAGTAGATTATTCAGGATTGTGCTTATTTAAATACCCCCTACTCTATATGGTACCCCCCTGCCTCTCATGCAGAGGAAGCCACTGCCCCCAAACCCAGGGGATAAGGGACGTGCCAGCATGAACTCCCTTTCCCATGTTGGAGCCAAGGAGCTTCTTCAGTATTTCGTGCGTTTGGAGTGTATGTGTGGGAGGGGACAACACACAAACAGAGGAGATCTCGCCCGAGAGGGAAATGCCGAGATATCCTGTATTCTGTGACATCTCCCGCTTGAGAAAGGGGGCTGCCGAGTTCAGGACAGCCACAGAAGGTCAGTGTTGCTCTATGCATCTGACCGCATCGCTTGGGAGTACAAAAGCCACATTTGTCACATAGCCACAGCAGTAGGAGCCAAGAGAAGGAAACAAAAAAACACAACCGTTTTTTTTCCTGCCACCAAGACTCCTCAGCAAGGGGGATGCAATCCGCTTCAGTGGCCCCACTGCTTGTTCTCACGTATGCCTGGGAGGGCATCCCACCCTCCAGAGGCATAAAGTGGATGGAGTTGCTTGTACTCTGTGTGTGTGTGTGTGTCTCTCTCTCACACTCTCACACTCTCACTCTCACACTCTCTCACACTCTCTCACACTCTCTCACACACTCTCACACTCTCACACTCTCACACTCTCACACTCTCACACTCTCACACTCTCTCACACTCTCTCTCTCAACAGTTACACCAGCTCAATGACAAGCCTGAAGGAGCTCTGAAAGAACTGGCCTTGGGGAGAAGCAGCTTGAAGGGGGGGAAGAGCTTCATGGGCTCCCCTCTTCCAATCTGGGAAGGAGAGAAGAGTGCTCAAATACTATTAAGTCAGTCCTCTCATTGACACCCTCATATTTCCCTTTCCAGTGTAAAAGCCTGGAAACCAGCATTGCCACTTTAAGGTAGGCAAAGATCCACCCCGCCATGCACGAAGAAGTTACTCTAAGCTGAATTCTGGGACCCCTGAAAATATGTGGTCACTCAAAAATACAAAAAGAGCATCTAGAAGACAGATTGTGGGCTCTGTACTCCACCTTTCTGACACAGCCATGCTGAACGCTGAGCAGTTAAGAGTTTAAGCTTTATGGTGGGGCCCCAAAGCTGTTTCAAACAACCAATAAGGTGTGGTGCCTGAAAGTACCCATATGAAATGCCCCCCCCCCAATTGGGGGTGGTTTGTTTTATTGCTGGTCAGGAGCAGTTTAAGAGCAGTGCACTCAGAGCTGCTGACAAAGCTCACAAGAAGAGGGGGGGAAGACACCTTCTACGTGTCCACTGGAATGCCAGCTTCAGGGGCCCTTCGCAAAAACCAGGAAGGAGTTACAGGGGGAGAGAAGCTCATAGCAAGCACACAAAAATGCCCCCTGAAGTGGAGGTTTGCTACACAGAAGTAGCCCTTCTCCAGCCTTCCTCAAGTATTGCTGCATGACAGTTGGCAAGGCCATTTTGCATCACTGTCAAGCACCTCTGGTCTCAGTTGCACGAGCCATTCAACCTGCTCCCATCAACACGGAAGTCTGAGGGCAAAGGCTGGTCTCCTGCCTGTCAGGGCAAGCGCTTAGGAAGAACGTTTGGCAAGGTCTGCAGTTTCTGGTACGTGGCACATATAGTTCTTGGAGGCTCCGTGACACAGACCTGCTTCAAAACAAAACTGACATGGGTAAGAATGCTGCTGGGTTTCCAGCCACACCTCAGAAAGAGCTGTGAGCAGTAGGCTGCAGAGAAGATGGTTGACCAGGTCCCCAGAAAGATCTCCTTGTGCTGAGATGCGTCACACCACAAGGCTCAGGAACAGGTAGTACGACAGTGGGACACAATGTAGCTTCTCTCGATTGTGCTATGTGGCCAGGATGACACACCCCTCAGAACTATTGCCAAGCACAGTTAAACGGGGCAAGCTTCAGGGCAGGTTGTCTAATGACGTTATCGGGCTTCCCAGTATGGTGGACAATCTTCCCCACTCCACTGTGAGGCCACGCTAGCAAGTGGAACCTTACATGGAAATGAAAATGTATTTCAGGAAAACAATGACCCAAGTTCTTTTGAAAAACACTTTAAGGACAGGCCGTGGGTGGGGGGAGTATTATAAGAAAAGACTAGTACAGTTGTGGAGAAGTGAAGAGGATGTGGCTAGGGGAGGGGAGTGGGTGTGCCTGTCAGAGAAAAATATCCACCTCCATCTCCCTACAATGACTTTTCCGCTCTTCATCTATGCAAGGACTGCCAGCCTCACGTGAATGTTGAGGCTCTTTTTACCAACCTGACATGTTTGACCTAGCGATGAGACACAGGAGTGACCGGAGGCAGGAGGAAGGGGCCTTGCCTGCTTGTGGCAAGGCCTAGCTGGGGTTAAGAGTTTGGCTGCTAACACAACAGCCAACGTGGGCTTTGCAAGCTTTGTGCTTTTGGAGAGGCTGAGGCTGAAAAGGAGAACTTTTGAAAGAGTGCGTATTCAGCAAAGCTCTCAGTTGACTCAGCAAAAGTCAGAACATAAAACAAGAACAATTATCGTTAAAGGCGAATTTTCATGGACCACAAGTTCTCAAGCACATTCTTCAGGAAGACACAGGTGCACCAGTTCAGAGAGGGAGTGTGTACCAGGTGCGATGGGAAGCCAGTAGAATCCAAATCTCTTGGGATTCATTTCCAAGATGCAATGCACTCGGCACAGATGGAGGCTGGACACCCACGACACAATGTGGCAGTAAAATATGAGGAAGCAGTCAGTGGGCAGCTCCTTGGCTGGAGACAAAAATGTAGCATCTCTCTTGGCACCAGAGGCTGGTCCCTCCCTGTCGTGACCAGATCAACACACAGTATTGCAACACGGGTGAAGTTACCACAGAACAGCTCTGATTTGGCTGATGGTTTGGACAGAGGTGATGCCGCATTGCAGCAAAGCGATGAGGGCGCAGGAGGGACCACTGCATAGCTATCATCAGGCCGGTTTCGAGCCAAAGAGTCCAACAGGGAAGTGTTTCACATGGGTTGGCCACTGGGCAGCTAGCTGGAAAAACTTGATGTCACTCCACTCCACACCATCAATGGAAACTAGAGAGAACAGAAAATTCCTATGAACACGAAGACTTATTCATTGTATGCTGAGCCCAGCATACACTGCCTGGCAGTGCTTCTCCAGTATGTTAGGCAGGGACCTTTCCCATCATCATCACCTGCTACTGAATGTGAGATGTCCTTAGTTCAACGCGTATGTTCTACTCCTGAGCTATAGTCTCTCCCCCAACAGAGCAGCTATGTTGGACAAGATGCTGGCTGGAAACTCCATTTGACACTGGCTTAGTTGGATTCAAGGATTCATAAGAACCTTCCTTTAAAAGGCAGCAAACATGAGCCGAAATAAGTGGCTGGTGGATTACACTTGGCATGGATGATCACAAGGTGTGCAGGCCTGTTCTGTAACACAAGCCTTCACTCTGTTCACACAGCCAAAACTGCTCCCATCCTTCTGCACCATCCATTTTATATTCACTTTTCCTTTGGACTCCAAGCCCGCATGCAGGGCCTGTTTTAAATTGGTAGAAATCTAGCGAGGAACCTCTGACCCATGGGCCTAATTAAGGCCTGCCAGGCCTCCCCCATTTGGTCCAAAAGGCCATTTCAGCAAAGGCATGTCCATCTGTCCCTCACCTGATGTCAGGTGCAGGACAGACACAACACCAAATTCAAGAAGAAGAATTGGGATCACATTCTATAAGCATGCTTGTGACTCTTCCTTTGCAGCTGCAGCTTGAAACGGGCATCTCTTTCTGTCACCCTGCATGGAGGCAGGGAAAGGCACTTTTGGGAATGAACTGCAAAGGAAGGTTCTCCCTTTGCAGCCCTGCCCACCTGTTAGAAATAGCCCACAAAGGGTTGGCCACTTATGGATCCAGCTCGCCACACTGTTGTAAATTATGATAAAGAAACAACACAATGATGAAATCCCTTCTGATTTTATCAGGTTCCCACAACATCACTTTGAAACTCTCCTCAGTAGTCAACATAGCAATCATGCACCCCAAGTCCAAGAGGCCAGCGTTACCTTTCAGCATAGTTTGCTGCTGTTTTGCAGAGCAGATCAGCCGGCTGATTCCATCAATCATTTGGCTCTTGGAATCTACCTCTCTCTCTTTGGGTTTCTTGCTCAGAAAAATTGTGGGAACTAGAAAGTACAAAGACCCCAATTAGTGAAAAATGAGTCTCTCTTGTAAATCAAGAAGCACGAGGTGGTTCACTTTCAGCAGGGGTGGGGTACTTCCAGCCCGTAGGCTAATCTTGGCCCACCAGGGGTTCCAATTTGACCCGTGAGGCCGATTTTTGTAAACCACACCCATCTGTCAATCAGGTGACATCACCTCATGGGCAGATTTCACCTCAATGGAGAGGAAGTTTGAACCCCCTGCCCATTAGTTTGATCCTGCTTGATTATTATTTTCCACCCACCCGAGGGCCAACTTTTGTTGGGCTAGGACCACCGACCTATCACCTGACATCATGACATTAAAGTTGACCTGTGGAGGGAAAAAACAGTTTCCCCACACCTGATGCATGACAAGATTTGCAGGAAAGAGGAACTACACACCCTCTATTGCCATCCAGCACTTCAGTAGTGAAAGATGGGTTTACGGGACAGGCTGTCATGCACAGGGCAGCTGGCAATTTGTCCTCCAGTAAGGTGGCAGCTCATAACCGTTCTGCTTCTTGTGTTAGCCTGGCCAGCTCTGCCCTTGATTGCTGCACAAACAGAAAGCCTTCTCTGGTTGCAGAACCCACCAGGAGCCCGCCAGTAGACAGGAAAAGTCGCTCCCTGGAACTCACCTTTCTTATTCTTCTCTTTGGTGACAACAGTCATGGCCATGGTCCCAGACAACTGGGTTTCCCCGCTGTTTGGAAGCCGTGACACCTGCACCGAGCGGAAGACACTCTTGAGTGTGTTTTTGGAGGTGGCATCCTTTTTTTCCCCTTCCTTCTTCTTTTCCGTGGCCTGAGCTAACCAGTAATCCACCTGTAGTCCAATGACATCGCCGTAAGGGCTATTGGGGGACCTGTGATGAAGTGAAAGGGGAAAGGAGGGGGAGCCATAAGCAAGTTTTGTATTGTTGAAAAACCTATATTGCTCCCAGTGGGAAGGTTGCCCTAACAGAACAGAGGAGGACTGTGGGGGAGAGGGAGGGCAGCGTCATGCCCCTTCTCCCCAACAGCAGAACTTTCTGAGGGTCCGGGGTCAGGGTGGAAAAGCACAGAGGGGTAGAGCTCTCATAAAACTGTATCAGTAACCCTTGGACAGAAAACCTCACACTATATTTAATCATTTGACTAAATGCCTCCAGAAAAATCAAATCTGCCTGCCAAGAAGGCTGCAAGCCATTTGTAATATTAGGCACTTGACAGCTGTCAGGACCAACCCCAGCTGCTTCAGAGATGCTGCCAGGCCGTCTCTTCCACTCCAGCATCTCCCCTGCCAACGTAGCAGTGCAAGCCGCCATCTCCTACCCTTTCTTCCAACCTGAAATATCTCTAGGGATGGAAGGGGCAGAAGGTTCATGAGCATACAAGAGAAGAGAGGCCGAATGAAGAGAAACGGTTGAAGTTTGCTGGGCACGGACATTTCCCACTCTTCTTGCTGAATGAAAAGAAGAGAAGGGGACTGGAGGCAGGAGTGTCTCCTGAAATGCAGAGTTTTGTGGGCATATCGCATAATTACCAGGCAGGGAGTGGTGCAGTTTGAGATTTATGTCTCCCTGAAAAAGTACTCAGGAAAAATTACTAATGTTGTACAAAGAGCAAGCAGAGAAAAGGAAAAATTGGGAGGGGGGGTCATCCTTCATAACCTTAGCCTAGGAATTTGGTTAAACCTCAAGACGGTGCCAGCATGTCCAGCATATGGAAGAGCTACATCTGACATTGACCCTCACTCTTAGGATGTTTTATAACTTGTTTTCCCACCAACAAGCTTCCCAGCATGTTACAATATGGGCATCGTAGCATCGTCCGGAGACTTACCCCATGACAGCCAGTCCGCTAGTCATAGAGGGAGATGACGGTGGGGTAGCAGCGACGTCCCTGGAAACCCCAGAGGTAGAAGGGGGAGAGGTGGAGGGAACTGTGAGGCTGATGATGGGAGAATCATCTCCCTCTCCTGCAAGGAAGGAAGTCATGAGGCTTTGGCCTTCAGGAATAAGGGGGAGGAGTAGAAGACACATTGCTAGACCAGGTGTGGGGAACCTTTGGCCCTCCAGATGTTGCTGAACTACAACTCCCACCATTATATGCCTGGCCATACTTGCTGGGGCCGATGGAGACTGCAGTTCAGCAATGACTGGAGGGCCAAAGGTTCCCCACTCGTGTGCTGGATGGAGTCAATGTTAATTCTCAGGTCCTCCTGCTGGGCATTTCATTCTTAGTTACAAGAATTTATCCAGAGTTAAAGGGGCTTTCTTTGACATAATTTCTTTGGCTTTTTTTTTTTTTTTGCCAGCATTTCCCAAATGTTTGATACTTTTTTTTTTTACTATTTGATACTTGGTTTTCGCTTTTCTTACACTGGAAGCAAGCAACATTTTTGCATTTAAAAAGATATGCATTATTCCAGTCAGCTTCTGTAACAAGGGGTAGGCATCCTCCTTACAGCTATGAGATACTCCCATTAATTTTGCCCCTGAAGCTGTCTTCCTGGCCCAGCGAATTCAGGGCTCAGGAATGGAACTGTGGTTTAAGGGCAATGGACATGCACCTAGGATGCCACACCCACCCACCAGCTGAAGAACAGGCTGCATCCCAGCACATCTGTATTCCCTCCCCCCTCAGATACCCTTCCTCATTTACTGGCAGAGAGGGCTGGGATCAATGGCGCAGAGTGATCTCCCCACTCTGGGCACAGAGTATTAAATGAATCCATCCTGGTAGCTTAATTTTCCTAGGCACACTTTAGTCCCTTCCATAGCACTCCAGCAGCTACAGCATACTTTAAAAGCATAAGTTTTCATGCTTTGTCAAGCTGGGCCAGCTGTTTCCTGGTCAACATAACGCAAGCAAATCACCCTCTTTAACCATCCTCATTTAAAGGAGGGAGTGACTAAGATAGCCAGTCTTTGTACTTTGGCAGGTGTGTCTTACCTGTAGCTGCAGGCGAGTCTTCAATGAGGCCCACTTTAACCACCTATTGGGGGGGGGGTCAGAGAAGGAGAGAGTGAGCAATGAAGGTGAATCACTTCCAAAACAAAACCCAGCAAATAATTTAGCAGCGGGTGGAAATGAAACACCTTTGACCTTTCCAAGGTAAGTCACTCAATCTCAAAGACATGGAAGAGAAGCACAAGACTGTTAACCTTTCCAATACTATAATGAAAACATGGCATCCACGGTATGTCCCTAGTGGTGTTGGTTTTTTCCCATCTCAGTGTCCCAAGCTTGGTATTTGCCTTCAGCTGGCCTGAAGCTTGGACCTAGGCTCAGCAAGCTACAGGAGACTGAGGCTTGAACACACGCATAGGCTTCAAGCTCTAGAAGAGGAACAGGTGTCTGGTTTCGCCACGCCTGATATAAACAGCAGGAGCCTGACCCTCTGCCTGATCTATAGAGCTCTACATCCTGCCTGCTGCCCTTCAGGCTTTAGCAACTGACCTCAAAGCCTCTGGACTAAAGCCTACATGCTCCAGGTAGGGGCCTGTGTATGGATCTGCTTATAGCCATGCCCTGGTCCTGACAGCAACGGTGTCAGAGGATACTGCGTTACGGTGGCACTTTTGTTTAACTGCCCTCTCCACTCAGAGCTGATATACACACTGGGAAGAAAGTAGGACTGTCAGAGACATAAAAGGGGCCTGTATTCTGGGGAGACATGACCATGCAACACACACATACCCTTGCCATAATTAAATCATAAGAATAGATGCAGAGGCAAAAACAAGCCTACCCATGCTGTCACAAACTACCTAAGGAAGCAGAAATATATTTGGACTAGTCAAACAACATGGGTTTCACACTTGACCCATGACAGAACAAGATATACTTGTCAACATTTCTAAAAGCTAACAGCCTGAAATGTACAACTCTTAAGCTACCCTCGCCATTCCATCAAATAATGTACACATCTTTACTTTCCTCCTGTAAGCAGCATAACAGGGGCTTGAGAGCATCCTAAAGATTAATGAATCTGGCTTCCGGGAAGGGTGACTTAGCCTGTGCCTGCTTTTGAGACGGGCTCCTGCCTCAAAAGAAGCTTATTCAGATATATCAGTCAGATTTTTTTTTTTTTTGACTGATTAAACTTCTCCCGGGTAGGGAGAAACGAAGAGATTAACCTCAAAGCCTATTTTTGTTGGGACGACCAGATCTCATTAATTTGTGGGACGAGGTCCAGCCGACGAAGGTGGGACGGATTTTCAACAACAAGCTCTATCTGATAAAGCGAACGTTCATCTTTTCTTCAAAGAGAGAACGCACTAACAGGCAAGCACCCTTCTTTCTATATTTTTCTTTTACTTGACTTAAATTGTTGCTGTTTAAAAGAGATTTGCCAGATTGATCAGTTTTTGACATCTCACCGGGGAGCCATAACTTCTCTCTGCTATTCACTAATTAATAGCTTATCTCTGTTTTTGTTGCAAAAAGCTGTCCTGGATTTGCACCCTAAAGATATACACGGAAGAGGGATTTCTATTCCTGATTTTTATTCTGAAGAATATTATATTGTCTGAGATTACTTTTTTCCTAGTTCATTTTATTTTGACGAATCTGTTTTCTGACGACGCCATTAATTGTTTCGATCCTGGGAACTGCATTTTGTTTACTTAAGCATGGAGAGATAAGGCTGTCTGTTCTGTTTACGCTGTGATGTCACCAAGTTTGGAGTATTAACCCAATTGTTGCTGAAATAAGAAGTGGTTCTTTTATATTTTTCTTTTAAAATGGCAATTAAGAAAGTGGCTGAGAACCTGGAAGTATCTATGTTTCAGAAAATAATGGATGAAATTGAGATAACGAAACGAACCCTGCGACAGGGTTGTAAGGAGCTGAAAATTGAAATGAGCAAAATGATAGGGGTCCCTGTGAGAGAGGAGACTCTGGAGACTGGAACAAACGTGGAACAGGAAAAAGACCTGCGACAGGGTAGTAAGGAGCTGAAAATTGAATTGAGTAAAATGACACAGGAGCTTAAAGAAATAGGGGTCCCTGTGAGAGAGGAGACCCTGGAGACTGGAATAATTGAATTGAGCAAAATGTCACAGGAGCTTAAAGAAATAGGGGTCCCTGTGAGAGAGGAGACCCTGGAGACTGGAATAATTGAATTGAGCAAAATGTCACAGGAGCTTAAAGAAATAGGGGTCCCTGTGAGAGAGGAGACCCTGGAGACTGGAACAAACGTGGAACAGGAAAAAGATTTGAAGCTTATGGATTTTAGAAATAAAATCTATTGTTTGGAATTTAATGTTATCTCTGAAGAAACTAAGGAAGATTCTAGAGAGAAAGTTATCAATGGCATGGATAATCTTCTGGACTGGAATGATGTGATGGATGGAATTAACTGCAGCCATGTGACAATGGAAAAACTTTCAAGAGATGAGCCAGTGCATTTTGAAAAAAAGAACAGAGATATGATCTTACAGCAGTATTTCAGCAACCTATTCAGAATGGTTGGCAAGATAATATTTGGGATAGAGGTAATTCCCATCAGACTCTTATTGTATGACTATGGTTATGACAGCAAGATTATTATGGAATACTGATAATGGAAGATTGGACACTGAAATTACTGGATTTAACAGGACTATCGGAAGATTGGACACTGAAATTACTGGATTTAACAGGACTATCGAAGATGGAAGATGGAACTAATAGGGACAATAGAATAATGGCTATTGAAATTATTGAACCTAACAGATTCTGATGAGACGGATTGTTTGAAATGTTTATTTTGACTATGGTTATGACAATAAGATTATTATAATTAGTAATGAGATGGATTAATTGATATGCTTATTTGGAAAAAAATTGATAGATATATTTCTTAAAGAACTGAAACCTCTCTTTGACTTTTTGTGGAAAGAACAAAGTAATGTTTATGAGATCTGATGATTAAGTAAGATAACTATTGGAGGAAAGTGATTTTATAATATGATTTAAGAGACAGGATTGTTATATATTATAGACTTATAACTGATTTGATATGTGACAAATGGGAAGTCAATATTTTATTCCTTATTTTTTTTTTCTTTTTGTTCAATTATTTTTGATTTTGTTTTTTGTCTTTGAATGTTTAGTTTTGTATGTTGTATGAAAATTTGAATAAAAATTATTAAAAAAAAAAAAAAAGATTAATGAATCTGAGATTTCCCCATAATAGGTTGTCATCGCACCAGCAGTCCAGTGCACACTTGTGGGTCACAGTCTGCTGAGTCATTCTCTCACCCACTGCCTGGCTCAGATTGACTCATATTTCCCCTGTGCTTTATAAAGGAGAGAGAGAAAGCTTTTTGCAGCTTTTTTTTGTTGTAAATATTGCCGTTCTTGTCAGGCATGCTAATTCCTTGGCAGGGAAAGAGTGGCCCCCAGTGGCCAGCATCCCTCATGTTTAACACCTTGTGGTCACACTAGCAAACAGCGACAGCTTTCCTCAACCTTTAAAGCCCTCCTCTGCGTCAAAGCAGAGATTAGGTTGTCAAGCACAGTCCAATTTGTTTGGATGAGGACGGAGGAGAAAAGTGAGAGAATAATTTGATCTGGAATGGCTACAAGTGCTAGGCAGAGGCTTATGCGCTGGTAAAGGAAAGAGGCCTTTGCAAATGCTGTCCCTCGCAAGAGTTGCGCCTTGAACAGATATAATCATTGGGGATACACAAGAAGCCTACACATTCAGATTTCCAAAAGATTTCTTATGCCACAACTGCAAAAACTTTGATTTCTTCCTGTGCCTCAGCACTTCATAGAAGGAAAAGATCTCCTCCAAATAATTAGTTATGCCCAACCAACCAGACAAACAAACGATGCACAATAAGAACTGTCAAGGCAATCCTAGACGGATGGCAATGTAGGCCAGGCAGCTGCTTCTCCTCTAGCCATTGAGGTATAGTCATGTACATCCCCTGCCTTCCTCATCACTATCAGATGAAGCCCAGTGATCACAGACAGACAGAGGGGGGAAAGGCCCATTTCCTGCTCCATTAAGTGAAGAGGATATATTTCCACATTACATTTCAGTTTCAAAAGGCTGGGGGAGATAGTGTACAGGGACTTGATCTTCAATGCGTGAGCTTATTTTATTTGAAATATCTATACTCTGACTTTCCACTTGAACACAGCCTCTAAGGCACCTGAGAATGAAAACAAATGCACACACAATAAATATTAAGATTATTTTTTTAAAAAATAAGGCAGTTGTGACAAAAAGGCACCATTCCCCAATGTCTGTTCTTCAAAGGTTGCACAGTGGCCACATCAAAACACAGCCCTTCTCCCCAACCTGATTTCATCCTTGCTTGGGACTACAGCACCTCCTCTTAGGCAGCGATGTATCCTGGCTTTTCCTGGCACCTATGGCAAGCAAAGCGTTGGGGGGGACAGTGATGTTAAATGACATCTAGTAGATTGCAAACTGAATTCAAGTGGATTGTCTTTGCTTCTGACCGACAGAGATGAAGCGTATGACGTGTGTATGTAACAACAAGCTACATACAGCTTACACCTATATGCAAACATAATGCTTAGCCATGGCTTTCTTTCTTCAACTGTAACACTTAAATCAGGTTGTGAAACCATGGTTGGAACAGATGGAAGTTTACTATGACTTTCATTAACTAGGGATAAGCATAACATTTGCACCAAGAAAACCATGGTTCAGATTCCCAGTCTCTCCATTTGTAAGGTAACAAGCAGGTAAACCACACCCAACATTTTGCTACTTGCCTGAGTTTTAGGAAGTGAAACCAGTATATATATATATATATATATTAAATCAAATGATATGAGATGCTTTTATGAGACCCTCAAAATAGGATGCCTGCTCTCAGTTGCTTATGACTTCACCACTCATCAGGTGGCAGTAAGCCTGACTGGATTCCAAGTCCTCAGCCCAGAAAAATAAATTTAGCACAAGCTAATTTACACAATGTAATTTGATTGAGTATCACCACATCAACATTTTAGCCTCAACTTCCGTTTAGTATCAGCAGGAGAGAGAACACAGTCGGTGAAAACAATAGTTCTGCAAATGAGATGGCTGCCAAAGTTAAACACAGCTGGGGAAAAGCATGCCCATTTGTTTTCCAAAAGTTGTATCTATCTACATCACGGGACCTATGAACTCAGTAGTGTTCAAGCACACCAACCCTGAATGAGTAAAATTCAAATTAGGGGATGAAGTATCTCAGAAACGGAGAATCTCTTACCCCAATGAAAGGGATGAACTTTTGGTAAGAATCTTCATCTTGGCTGTGGGTGAGTAAACAGCAGTTAAAATCAAAACAGATAAAAGAGAACAATCAATGCAGAAGAGGAGCAAGGGTCCCTGCTCTTCTTTCACATTTGAACTGACAAATGAACTGGGACATAGACTTAGGGACTTCAAGACGCAGCGTTCTACAGAGACACAGATAGACAAGACGAATACGAAGCCTGGAGGGTCAGGCCCATCACATTACTGCCTCACTATGGAGGATGCTTCCATCTGGCAGTGGGTCCCACAATGGGGCTATTAAGTCTTCAAAGCAGGGTACCACATGGACCCAATCACTCCACATGGCGAGAGAGTCCAAATGGCTTATAGCTCTGGATATTTTTACAGCACCTTCATGTAGGGGTGCCACAATATTTGAATGAATCCTCAGATTTGGTCTGAAGCTACACCCTGCATGGGACAATTGACAAAATGCTGTACTTTAGTCTTGAAGCCCAGTTTGAGTCTCTGTTCACTTGTAAATTTAGGGCCACTTAGCATCTTTTATTTTCATGGATGCACAAGTTATCACTGCGTCCACCTATGCAAGTAAAAACAATGGGTGAACTCTTAACATGTGGGTTAAATAAGGGACACTTCAAACAGCCAGCAAAACCAAGTAAAACAGCCCGGTGTTGTCCTTTCAGGCTGGTGATTGAGTACTGAATGTGTGAACGCTCGTCCCATCCCCAAGTAAACTCCCTGCACATAGAGAAAACTAACACACAAGAAAAGTTGGGGGTTGACTCCAATAAAAGGCTTTTTTCAAGCTTAATTTTTATGTGTAAGGGATTGACCCTTTCTGGAAGCTACAGGGAGGGAAGGTTAACTCGTGCCTCCATAGCTGTCCTCTCTGGGAAGATCATCCCACAATTAAGCTAGGGGGGAAAGCAAAAACACTTTTTTCAAACTTAATTGCTGGTGGGGGGAGGGGGAGTCTCCATGCATGTGTGTGTGGTTGAAATGTGCGCATAGTGCCCACAACAGTTTCCCCAGGTTGCAAATGCACCCATGGGTCCAAAAAGGTTGGTGACCCCAGCTGTAATAACCACAATGCACTAACTAGCCCTTGTTGGAAGCCTTGAGCAATCCACTTTCTGCCTCTTTAGAATGATTTGCCTCATAGTGTTGCTTTGCAGACAAACAAGATGAAGACTGTAAAAGAGCATGTTAAAGGGGATGTCTACATTAACTTTCAGTAATGCCTGATGCTGCCAGCATGACTGACTATGTAGTTACAGTGCACTCCCCCGACTGAGATCAAGCCTGTGGCAAAGGGAGGAAGAAGACTTACAATTTGTGCTTGCAGGTCAGCATGGCCTCAGCCACAGGCAGCTGGTGGGTCACATTTGCTCCACTCACATACTGCATGATCCGGCCAACCACGTCAAAAGGTTCTGGGGAAGAAGAACATAACCCAAAGGGCATGTTGAGCATGAAAGGCACGCAAGAGTTCTCAGCTCCACCCAAGCCAGCAAGTGGGGGAGCCTCCATGCTTCTAGCTTGAAGAGCCACATGACACGTTGGTATTTGCACAGAGGCCAAAGAATAGTGACAGGCCAGAGAAGTGGCTGAGGGGGAGAGGCAGACAGCAGAACTTGGATTAACAAAGAGATGTACAAACAGATGTACAGACCTCATCTTGATGGGGTAAACATCAGTGCTAAAGGCCATCATCTCTCTCTCTCCCCCAGTGCCCCCTCCCCAATTTTACACCTAAAACATTATATTGTTTATCAATGTGCACTTTGCTGTTTTCCTTAAATTTGGAGGGCCCTGGGAAAGGTGATTTTCCAGCTTAGCTTGGCTTTAACTGCTCACTGATTAGCTGTTCCCCTCTTACCAGTCATAGGTGGCTCAGATTTGCCAAAGAGTTCTCTCCAGGTGGCATCCAGAAACATACTGCTGTATCTGCTGTCCACAGAGCCCATGTACTTGGCTACAGGATGAGAACCTGGTGGAGGAAAGAGACAAAGATCTTTTTGTTGCTATGATTTTCCTTGGCAGAGCTCTGCAAATCCACCACGGCTGCTGAGGCAAAATACCCTTTGGCACCAGGAGGCCATCTCTTCCCAAACCACAGAACTGCAACAATCTTTGCCATGGCTCTCCTTCTGCTGAGTGCTTTTTGTCAAAGATCAAAAATTGGTACTCTCTCTCTTTCTAGCCCAGGAAACCTATCCGTAATGATTTGGAGACAATCTCCTTTAAGCAAGCCACCACTTATTCCATGATAAAAACTGAGGCTGTCCACCCGTTAATTTTTTTTTAATTGATTACCTGCTTTAGCTTAAACCCAATCATTTCCTTATTCCTAAAGCCTCAATAACACTGACTTTTGAAACTGAGGTGTGGAATAACAAAAGATGCTATTCGTTGAATCAAAACACAGCCCCAAAAACTGAACAGGTACATTTCTAATGCTCAGTTTCACTGGTTACATTTTGCCTTCAGCGACTGAAACTGGCCCTACAGATTTCTCTGGCGAAGGGCATCATGGACGGTCTCAAAACTAGAGTCAGTAAGTTGTGGAGTGAGCCTTTTCCTTTGGCAAGCATCTGTGGCAGAATTTTTTTTTTGGCTGCGTGGGGGAAAGGAAGGCCAGTTTAGTTCATTCATCCTGCTTAGAAGAAGAGGGCGACTAACCCTGATGGCTCTTTGGTCCCCAGAAGGTGAAACTATTGTGCTTCAGATGCTTAACTTGATAGCCATCTCCCAAGCAAGCCAGCCATAGAGCAGAGGCCCCATTACCTAGCGGGATGATGAGGAACTTCATGTAGCCCAGCCAGTCTGACGTCTTGTTTGCCAACTGCTTCATAAAAAACCTCAAGATGGAGCTGAGGTAACTCTGGCCCCCGACAGACACCACCTTCACAGGGCGTGGCATGGAGGAATTGCAGTTGCAGCTGATGGGTGGAAAGAAAGAAAGGGCAGCTAAGACAGTTGTGTGCTGGGCTCTGTATTCACAGTGGAACAAAACAAAACAGAAGCTGTAGAACTGTCTGCACTGGGAGTTCAGTGCTGAAAAAAGGAAAGAGAGACAGACAATGCACACTATCCACCTACACCCCATCCACAGACAGAGACCCAAGGGATGGGAGCTCGTATTTTCCAGTAACGCATGAAGCAGCCCCTAATGCAGGGTGAGCGTTAGCAACCTTGTTAATTACAGGGCCCATAAATGGTTAATAAATTGCTTAGGAGCACCCATGTCACAGGATTATTTGAAACTAAGTGACTACGGGCTTGGTCAGTGCCTGGATGGAGAGACCCCTGTAATCCTCTCTGGGCTTTCTCAAAGGAAAAGCTAGAGATAAATAAAATAAAGGTCCCTCTGAGAGGTCTGGCTGGATTTTAAACAACCCTCTCCGAGCATGTCGCAGGGTCTGTGGTTACACAGTCCTTAGTTTTGTTCTGAAGAGGCAAGAGTTCTGTAGGTGCAGAGGCTCATATTTAAGGAAGGGAGCAGTTTAGCCTCCACACATTTCCATGGTGCCCATTAATGTCCACAGGGCAAGTATGTGCAACATCACATATGCCAAACATGCACTAAGCCTTAGTGACTAAGGAGCTATGATCAGTACTGCCCAAGCAAATTGTCTCCACTGCTCACATTATGAGAGTCTTACAGTGGAGAAACCGAAGCTACACTTCCTTATAATGTGTGAAGAGGACAACATTCTACAGACCATACCCCAGCTCTTACCAATTTTAAGAGGCAATGTAAATATTGGGAAGGGGGAATTCACTTATTGTAAAGATCCTTCACACTGAACAAGTAAGCAGGACTTCAGTGCTTCACGAATCTGTTTTACCAAGAAAATTTATCAGCATGACAGGGGCCACTAGAGGGCACTCAAGAGCTGGAGGAAAAATTACATTTAAATCCCACAATGATGTCTAGAGCCTTGCTGTTTTACAGACAATACTGAGAGCAGGTAACACAATACTTTTGTTTTTGACATGACCAGGCAAGCTTACAAACTCTTTAGGAGCCTGGACATCTGCTTTTACCTTCAGTGTGGGCTTAATTTCTTTTTTTAAAAAAACAGGCACTACAAGTATATAGACATGAGGCAAGAGCCAAGGCTCCAATCCTTAGCCTCTCATCTAACAAGCACAGAATTCTCTTCTGCCCTGCACTTCAGTAGGACATACTACCGAGTAGAGGGCAAGTTCAAAGACATATTTACTACATAACGCAGATTTGAACCTAACACGGTCAAAAGGCTGCATTCAGAGCTCAATTTTTAAGGGGTGCTGGAGCTCAATCCTGCATGACTTCTGCCCTGAAAAATCTGTTCCTTAATCCCACGTTTGGTGACTGTCAGTGGTCACTCCGCACAAGCTCAAAAGGCCCTCTTATTACTGATCTGTATGTTTCATGGCTGGTGTCCTGGCATTAAACAGTCTCCAGAGCTAAGCTATGACTCCAGTTAACCTGACAAAACAGTATAGCGTGAATCATCTCTAGGAAGATTTATAAGCCATATGAAAGTATGGCTTATAAATACTTTAATAAAATAAATAAAGTATTTATAAGCCATACTTTTATAAAAGTCCATCAAGGGGACTTACAACATACAAAACATTATAAAATTAAAGACCAACAACAATTAAAAATTAAATTAAGCAACAATTAAACTTAAAAACCAATAAAACCAATAATAAATTTGCAATGTTTCCTCGCCTGGTAGAGGCATCTTGCAGTGACAAGAATACAGTGAGGGCCTTTCTAATCACGCAAGTCTTGAGTTCCCATCATTGCTATGAGAGGAAGAAGCCAGAACTTGAGGATGGAGCCTCCTTTGAAGGCAACAAGTCAGGTCTATGCTGGCAAAGCAGGCCTGCATTTCAGTGGCACCCAGGATGGCTGTGGCATGGAAGTGGCAAGGAGGCCCGGGGGAGCTGGGAGAACGTAACTAAATCTTACTTCCTGAATTATGATGCTGGGTGGGAAGAGAGACCGAGGGCCAGCTGCTGCTCCCCTGGTGACTCAAACCCACGCAGCATTAAAATGAGAGAGATCACATTCTTTTAAAACAGCTTACTTTTAAGCTTAAACATACCTGCTCATGCATTAAGAACCTTGAGTGCTCCCCCTTCTGAAGCTAGGCAGGTGGTCACCTTGAAGGGGGCCTTTTTGGATGTGGCACCCACCCTTGGTGGCTCACCTCATGCCTATTGTTTCTTTGTTCTCTTTGTTTACCTAAGCCTTTCAAAAAGAACTGAATTCTTCCAGGCAAGTCCATCTATTATGTTGTGTTTTAGTCAACACCTCTTATTAGATGGGTTATTATTTTTCCATTAATTTTTTTAAATAAGTTCTATAATGACTGCCCTGAGTTGTTTTTACTGAAGGTGGAAGTAGAAATGATTACATAAAATATTTTTGAGACGAATGAGGGAGATGACAAGGGAGAGGCTGAGCAAAGTGTTTACTCTGGTGCCAGCAATGTCC
The DNA here is from genome assembly GCF_030035675.1 of Rhineura floridana. Taxonomy (NCBI): domain Eukaryota; kingdom Metazoa; phylum Chordata; class Lepidosauria; order Squamata; family Rhineuridae; genus Rhineura; species Rhineura floridana. The sequence goes on along the minus strand of NC_084501.1, from coordinate 18,957,021 downwards.
CCAGCTGCCTTGCTTTTCATGGAGTCTGAGCAATGGGCAGTGGATCCACTGGACTGCCCTTGCTGAACTGCCCATCCGGCAAGCCACAGGCAACCTGCAAGTGTCATGTGAAGTACCAGGAGCCGTAACTTCAGCAGGCACGCCCACAATATTAAGTCCTGGGAGAGGCACTGGGGAGTCGGGGCTTTTCAAATGTAGAGAAGGGGTGTAATGAGAACACACAGTGCAGAAGCTCATCGTCTGCAAGTCCTCTATCTATGAATTCGTAAGTGGGTTTTGGTGCCTTGGCATCCGTAACCTATACATAGGCACCCAAGGCACCAAAACCTACTTAGCGAATTCACTTACCCCACCCCACTCCTCTTACTCTTACACAGACAGTTAACTCTGTAGGGTTGTGTCCCCTTCCTTTCCTATAGCTGAGATCAAGGCAAGTTTGTACACCTTGGGAAAGAGGCAGGCACCTTTGTAAATTTATTTCAGCACTGAGGCTTTGTAGATAGGAAAGTTGTCCTTCTCCTGCCTATTCCTGCTGGGGAAGGGGTCAGGTGTTTGGCTCAAAGGAGTAACAGATGTTTCAGTTATTCAAGCACAGACAAACCTGCCAAGGACAGACAGCCCAAGCAAGGTGGATTGAGGCACAGATTGTTGAAGGGTATTAAGCCATTTTTTTCAGATCAGTTTGTAATCTAAGTTTCTTGCCTGCCCTTCTACACCTTTGTGCACTCACTATCGTTGGATCCTCGTGAGGATAGCAGAGAGGACAGCTTGAACTTCAATTGTGGAGCACGTGCAAACAACTGGCTTCTTCTGGTCCTGAAGGAGATCCGCTACATACTGGAAGTAAAAGAAGTAGTAAGCAGTGGAGGGGATTTGGCGCTCTGTTGTTACAATAGCCACACAACACCCCTTCTTGATCACTGGCCATATGACCTCAGACAAAAGGTTGGTAACCCAACACCATTCAGCACCCCGGATGCAAGCTTAACATGCCACAGTTACGACTCAGGTGATGGAAATCTGAGACTGATCTTACTGCTGGACCCAGTGGACAAGAGGGGAACAAAAGCAATGAAGGTGCAGCATAACTAAATGGGTATGAAATACTGTCCGACAGACTTATTTGTTAAGAGGATTCTCTCCTTTTTGAGTATCTTATTCCTGTCATGTGAGGCCCAGGCTTCAGTTGGGACAAATGCAAGATCAGGAGTGTAGTGACAGGGGGACAAATGGGTGCACTGCCTCCCCCAAATGAAATTTTCCTTCAGTCCCCAAATTTATAGCATTACAGTAACTTAGAACTTCAGTTGAGCTTTCCTAAATACAGTTTAGGCATCCAAAGAGAAGTGCAGGGCAAAGTTACCAGGGGAATGCAAACAGAGCAAATAAGTGTTAAAAGTGTGAATGAAGTGAACACAAATCTTGATAGATGGGGGAGGAAGTTGGCAAACCTGAGAATTTGCAATTGGAGGAAGGAAAGGCGTGAAGGACAGTATTGTTATGCACTGCAGAGCATCTCACCCTCCCCTGTAGTGCTGTCAGCCTCTGTAGGTGGTTGGTGTTATTAGTATATCTGGTGTGTGTGCCTTCACTTTTGAGCCAAGACTCTGCAGCAGCCTAGCCTAGTCCAGGGCAGGGCATGAGAAGAAGCAGAGGGGTGAGTGAGCTGGCTCTCCAAGGCCCAGGAAGCCTAATGAGACCTTACCAACTCACCCTAGGCAACGGGGAGCTGGAATATTGTGTGTGCGTGTCTGGGGGGGCATTTCTTCCCTAGTTTGTTAAAAAAGTTGAAAAATATATTCTTTCAATCAGGTTCCCCATTGCCTGGTTTCCATTTTAAAATGGTTTTGAAGAGTATGATGTAACTACAGCCTTAGTTACAACAGTTTTAGACCTCCACCCAACTAGGCAAATGATCATTATAAATAATTCACATTTAATTTTTCCTATGCAAACTTGTGTACTACCAAAACAGGGCATATGTGATTTGCTGGTAGAGCCATCAGAAGCCATGTTAGCTGGCTGGCCCAAGGCCTTTCCGTAGAAGACAGATTATGTGCTTGTAGAGTTAATTCTACCACCTGTAGTTTGGAGAGATGTATAATACCTATGTGACATGCTGTCAAGCATTTCCTTATGACAAGTGATGTTTATAGATATTAATTTAATATTTAAAGTGAAATGTCTCTTTAATTGCTTTCCTGGCATGGCAAAGCAGGGTAGTTAGTTCCGGGAAGCAACTGCCTCTGGAGAACTGAACTCACAGTACACAAGTTTTCTTAAACATTGTACCTGTACAAGGAAGCCTTTTCACGCATGTACATTTTGTATGCTGCAGGACTCTCCTTCAGCTGTGTGTGAAAATTCATTCTCAACTTTGACACATTTGCTGACACCATACAGGTGCTCAATGCCTCATTAGTAACTGTAGCTTTTGCAAGTAGCTTATATGAAGGAATTTCAAACCAACAGTTCCTCTACAAGTTTGCAGAGAAATCATGACTTTATTAACAGTTCAGATCATTATGGTAGGATGACTTGCACAGTATACATTTACTTCCTAGTTACTGTTATTTAGTTTACACACCTATTTCGCATGTAGAAAATATTTATTTTAAATTGATTTGCTTGTTTGTAAACTTTGCAAGTCCTAATTAAAATGCATACATTGGATTTTTTGTCATTACGGATGAAAACATTCTCCCCCAGAAACTTTTTTTATAGTGACTGATGCCTCAACACTTCTGCCCCCCCCCCCATTTTTATCTCTGCCCACCCAATGAAAATTGTCTCGCTACACTCCTGTGCAGGATCCCAAGCCTTTGGATAGTCAACCTGAACATGGCCTCTCACTAGCACCAGAAACAGTTACTGCGTGGCAGACAGTGCACAATCTGAGTTATCTCCCAAATTCTGAACATGCTAGCTTTCATTTCGCAGAAGACACCTGGCTTCTAATTGCATAGCCTCACTGATATGCATACGATAAAAAAATATCTATAGATACTGAAATGAGCTGGGGTTTGGGAAGAATTTTAGTGGCTAGTCACAAGGGGCACACTTTCTTCACAGCTCTTTATTCCCACTGCTTACCCTCTTGCAGATATGACACAGTCCCCTTGGTGCTTGATTTTCCACCGAGCCCAGCAACACAGATTAAACACAGCCACTTCTAATTGCCAACACTAAATTGAGTTCACCCAACAACCTTGGCAGAAGGTGCTTAATGAGAATAATTTGTTCTGCCAAGGCTAAATGTGCAGGATCTGGTTCTGAGGGATGGGGAGATTACCTTTCTTAACTAGCACTATAGAGACATCCCCACCCAGTACTGTTACAGAATATTAATGTTATTCTGTAAACCGCTACATGTACCAATGGTGCATAAGCGTATTAGTATTATTTTTATTACTTTTAGTAATTTATTATTTTTAGTACTTTGGATTCCTTAATATTTGGACTGCAAGTCTGGGTTTCCACAGTCAAAGCCACATTCTGCGATCAGAACATGGATTGCCAGTTAAAGCTAAGAACACACATCCCTTTTCTCCAATATAGTAAGTCACTAACAGGCAAAAAAACATGCAGTTTAAGAACGTACTATAGCCAACAGATATTTCTATCAAACTTTAAAAAGCAGGGAAATTGGGCAGCTATAGTGAATGCACCAGGGGAGCAGGAGACCTGACCTCTTCTCTGAGATATTGTACTGCCCTACAAATTGGTCAAAATGCAAACACAATTTGGGTTGGTCTTTCACACTCCAATCCACTTCCTGTGTAGCTTGGAAGAATTTGGTAACATGAGATTGGATGGGTGGGCACTAGGCAGAGGGGAAGTCTCTTTCCTTTCCAAAGAAAAACATTGTGAACAGTATCATTCTTTTTCAGAGTTTCCCCCACCTTTTTATTCTACAGCAGGCACATGTAGCCTCCCATCAAATTTAAACTAAAGCTGTCCTTGGCAACCTCCACAACAGACTTTTATTTCACTTTAGACAGTCATGGCTTCTCCCAAAGAATCCTGGGAAGGGTAGTTAGTGAAGGGTGCTGAGAGTTGCTAGGAGACACCCTGTACCCTCACAGAGCTTCAATCAGAGCAGCAGCTTGTTAAACCACTCTGGCCACTAGAGCTCTGTCAGGGGAATAGGAGACTCCTCTTAGCATCCTTCACAAACTACACTTCCTAGGATTCTTTGGGGGAAGCCATGACTGTCTCAAGTGAAATCAAAGTCTGGTGTGGGTGTGGCCCCCTGATTAGGCAAGCCAAGTAGCTACGAGTCTGGCTTTTAGAGCACTGTCAGTTGGTTCTTACTGAGCATGTCTGATATTATCATTTTCAATGCAAAATTTCTTTAATTAAAAATCCGCCAGGCATTTTTTTTTTCATTTTTAAACTGCAGAAGATGAAGGTCAGAGTATGGGGCAAGGTCAGTAATAGGATTACAGGTACTCTGTGAGCGAGGCTGATTTTTAATTAATTTCAACAAATTATGAGAACTCTGACAGAAAACAGTCCAAAAAGGGTCTGTTTTTTCTCTCTCTCTTTTTACACGTTGAACTCTCGATTCTCTGACTGTTTTGTGTATCGCCATGAAAATTTAGAGGGTTGTTAAGCAAGTGTTTCTGAGTTCAGGACTATAAGTTTTGTAAGGTTTTGTTTTGAAATGAGCTTATGGGAAGCATCAGAATGGAATGGGGGGTATTTTCAATTTAACACTGCGGAATGCAAAAAATCCATGCTGACTATAGCACACAGCTATTCTTGTGGCTGTATAATTTCGTTGGTCAGGAACTAGGATAGTGCAAAGAAAAGGACAGAGAAATACACACAGCCAACCTCCTTACCTGGCCTTGCCAGTCAACAGTGTTCACTAAGATGATGTTTTCTGGCAGTGCTGCATCTGACACTAAGATTTGATTCAGCTGATCATAAACAATCTTGCGAGGAATCTGCTGGGGAAAGTTTTCAGAAGCGTGGTTCATTGACATAACTCCAAATTCAGATAAATAATAAAATAATCTCAACTTCTGAAGAACATCACCTAGCTCCAATATGGATCGTGGAGGCATATGCCATATATATTGGGGTGGGGGGAGGAAGCCATGCCTCCTATTCTTATTGCACCTTTTAATGCTATGATTCAAAGTGGAAAAGGACGTCCCTCACACCAACTTCTTATGCACTCCTATTGGGAGGTCCCTATAATCCAAGCTATGCAAATCCCTCATACCTACATTCATTGGGTAGGTGATGGGGTAGGGAGGACTTCTAGCTCTCGTGGATGTAAAAAATGGTTGAATGAAAATGGGTGGTATCTGGCAAAGGCTCAGAAACCAAAAAAGAGGGCATGGGACAAGCTTCCAGATCCAGGGGGTGGGGTGGGCAGGCATTTGTCTCTCTCCTGGCAAATGCTCCTTACTTTTTCTGATCACATAACTCCAATCTTCCTCCTTCTTCCTCCCTCCTCGGCAAAGAAGCTTTTAGAAGCAAAGCTTCCAGCACTGTGGAGTGGTTAGGGTGCCAGACTAGGACCTTGGAGACCAGGGTTCAAATCATAAACCAGCCAAAAGGTCACCAGGTGACCTTGTGCCTGTCACAGTCTCTCAGCCTAACCTACCTCACATGGTTGTTGTGAGGATAACAATCACAGAAGGAGAACCATGTCTGCCACCTTGAGCTCCTTGGAGGAAAGGTGGGATATAAATGCAGTAAAATAAATAAATCTGTCTGATTTGCATCATGTACTCTGAGGATAACCCTATAGTCAAGATGTAACATTTAGAACCTCTTTAAAACCGAATACATACAACTGGAAAGATATTGCAGTGTTCCAAACAGCCTTATGGCAACTAGCTACCTCAACAGTTGATCTTTGTTAAGCCTGTATTTAAGGAGGAAAACACACCGCCAACCTCCCTTCTTCCAAAACGAGAGAAGCAAATTCTGAACGCTGGTTACCTGTGTGCTATGACCCAAGTCTGGTGACCTTTCACTGTCGGAACTATTGGTCCTTTCACTGAGGGGCTTGGAAAGCTGACGCTCTTTGAGTGGGGTGCTGCGCTTCTGCCGGGGTGTGTGTGTAGCACTGTCCATTTTGCTGTAATGGGTAGAGAAACAACGGTATTAATGCCTCAACGACTCCTAACTTACTGAACAGGGAAGCAGCAGGGGAAAAAATCATACTGTTGCCAGGGGCAGGGCACACACACAGAGCTCCTGTCCTTACGCACAAAGGTATAAGAATCTTTCATCCAGGGTAGTAGGTTTCAGAGCTAACTGAGCCCCTCTTACATTTTATACCTCTGAGAAAGACAGACGCTGCAGCCAGCCAACAGAGCCTTGGATTCTTTTCCAGCACCATTAAGTTGAGACAATGAATTATTTACAAGGTTGTGTTTACTCTGCACCTGCGGACTTACTACCCTAAGTGTGGCATTTAATATCTGGCATCATACAACCTCAGCTCTCATAACACACACTGCCAAGTTTCTAGCTCTCATTACTGCAAAGAAAAATGAACACCCTTAAAGACTGTATCAGCTGTGTCTAGTGAATGTTAAGAAACCTAAAAGGAACCTAGTGGTGATGGGGGAGAAAGGAGAATGCATAAATCCTTGCGCGTCTATTGCTGCAGTTCATGATACAGCAAGAGTGCAGCTCTCAGGAGAATCTGCAATGCCAGCAGGTAGGGGAAAAAAGCTGTATTTGCAGGCCAGACAGATTCAGTCTCGAATCTGATACTACAAGGAACCCTGCCATCCAGTGACATTTCTCAGAACAACACTGAGCCTGAGAGCTCAAAGGCAGGCCCAAGCTTCTGCTGCTGTCTGAGGCATTAAGCAAAAGGCAGAAACTCAAGGACAAAACCATGTGGCTCCTTCCAGGAATTGGCTGCCCTCTCTAAAGAACAGGATGATCACAGAGCTGCTGCTGCTGCTGCTGCTGCTGCTGCTGCTGCTGCTGCTGCTGCTGCTGCTGCACAAAAGAAAAGAAACAAAGAAGACCTGAGCAAACCAACATATGGTGCTGCTGGGCATGCCTCCCAGTAAGCATCTGCCTTGCACAGGGAGAAACAGCAGGGCCCAGAAAAGCAACACTTTGCATTTGAGCAGCAGCCATTTGCTGCCTCCACAAGCAACGCAGAGAAAGGCAGATGCGATACATTTCAGACGACAATGGAATAGCAGGGAGGAAGATTTGCTACCTGAACAGGACCTTTGGGGGTCAAGTCCTTAACTAGGTGCTGGAGCCACAGGAATTTATCCCCCGTAGCAGCATTGCTAGTAGAAGCAGAGAACTGAACTCAAGGGACTTGAAGTCCCTCCCCCCAAACTGGACCATTCAACTGAGACAGACAGAAGGAGCAAGGGGTGGGGAAGCCCCAGCTCCAAAGGATCCAGCCAATGGCTTCCTGTCCTTGCCCCTTTCCCACGGTGCAGCAGTTAAGCTTAGAAATGAAAGGTTGCATCCTCATAAATGAGGCTTTTTTCTAAGCCCAATTGCTATGCTGAGGAGGTGGGAGGGCAGAGAGGAAGCACAGGAAGCCGCCTTATACTGAGTCAGGCCACTGGTCCATTTAGCTCAGCACTGTCCACACTGGCTGGCAGAGGCTCCCCAGGGCTTCAGGCAGGGACTCTCTCCCCACTGGGGACTGACCCTGTGACCTTCTGCATGCCAGGCAGGTGCTCAGCCACTGAGCCAGGACCTTTCCCCAAGAGAAGAGGAAACAAATAGGGATATGGGCAAGAGAAAGTGTGGCATGCATGGAAGACTCTCATATGGGGTATGTGCATGAGGAGGAGTGTGGGGTGGCTACAGCCCTGCCCACTGCTTGCCCCTAAGGGACTGCAGCCCTTGGGAGGGGAAAAGGTTCCCTACCTGTGACATAGAGGCAGCTGGACACCCTGCTCCTCTCCAGAATTCTCTGCGCTTCCATGAAAATTACAGAATGCACAAAGGGGCAAGCCTTGTGTTCTTGAGCAGACACTGGCCCTGTGAACCTTTCCAGGCTCACCCACCACCAATATCCCTCCAGCGGCAAGTGTTCCCCAGAGAACCCAGAATGAAATCAGTATCAGTCTGAGTCTTGAAAGACGCAGATAAGAAAGAGCAGGGCAGACCCAATGGTTCATTTCCAGAGAGATGCTGGGGATAAAACCTGCCACAAGACTACACCTTCTGACCTAGACTACCCCAGGGCAACTACAGTGATTCAGTGTTGACAGAAAACACTTGAAAAATGCACTCTGACCTTATGTCTTGTTATAGCTCCCCCCGCCTGTGACCTTTGCTCTAAGCCTACTGTCCTGAGCTGAAGGTCAACCAGCCTCTATCTTCCTTGCTGCCTTTTATGACCTGGCAGGATTATGGAAACAATGCATTTCACTCAAATCCCACCTCTTCCAGGCTGCCTTTGGCTTATACCCCTTCAGCTCCTACTGAAAGAAAGCCTAAATGATGCATATCTGCAACTTACTCATATTTCACCCAGTGCTTCTTCCATAGTCCCTGACTGTTGCAACTTAAAAGTTCATTGAGGTAAGATACTCACTACTTCCTCTCTTTGGTACTCAAGTCAATAAAGGGCAGAGTAACAGTGCATGCAAGCCATCTAGGTAAATTACTTACAAGCAGTTTTGTAAAATCTACTCTAAGATGGCTCAAGAATTTTATGTTGGCCTCCAAGGTAAGATGGTGGGTGCTGGTCAATTGCATGGAGGAGGAAAAGGGCCTTTTTCATCTTCATTTCTATCCCTCCTGCTAAAATACATGCATCTGGTTGCCCTGCCAAGGGAATTTCAGATATACTTTCGCTCAGGGATGGGGCATCTGTGGTTCTCCAGATGTTGTTGGACTAAAACTCCCACCACCCCTGGCCACATCCCTGATGTAGCTGATAGAATGTTCACTTTTTGATATTGTATGCATTTGTATTCAGGCTGTCAGCCATTTTGACCAGTTTTCAGAATAAAAAAATAAGCCAGCAGCAAAACCTGATGCATACTACCTAGGTGAGGCCACGCTCTGAAGCTCTCCCTTGCTGGTCTTCATAGGTGTCTTGACTTTGTCTGGGATGACTAAGGTGGCAGTTGAGTCTCCAAATGTATCCTGACCATTTCCCTCCTAGAGGAAGGAAGGAAAGAAGGAAAAAGAGGATTCAAATTAATCTTGGTTATAAAAGCGGGTGGATATTCCACTGGTAAGGACATTTGCTAACAGCAGTAAAGGAGTATACATACCAGTGTGTCTGCTTCATTGACATGGTCATCTGCATTTTTACTCCGGGTAGGTTTCATTTTGTCCCCAATGGATGCTTCCACCTGGATAAATAGAAGCAATGAAGAGGAAAAAGACAAGGCAAGGAAGTGAGACAAACTGACTCAGAAGGGTTACATTTGTAGTCACTTGATTACATGTTTTTCATGCAGATCATAAAACAAGGACCTTTATTTACTTCCTAGCCACAATAGTATTGAAAATGGCAACACTAGCAGAGTAGGCAAATCACCCTTCAGATCCCTGGGAAACCCAGCTTTAAGACACGAGTTTCTAGCCCTCAAGGCTGTAGTTGGTGAAAACACTAGAGTAGGGAAAGGTGAAGAATTCTGAGGTACCCAGAGGTAAGGAACCTGTAGCCCTCCAGATGTTGCTTCACTACAATTTATATAATCTCCGACCATACTGGTTTGGGCTGAGGGGAGTTGGAGTCCATCTGGACGCTACAGGTTCCCATCCCTGCTCTAAAGGAAGCATCTAGAAGAGTCTTCAGTGTTGGGGGCAAGCTTTCCCATTTTCTTTGTTACTAAGCAACAATTGCAACTCTCACATTGTAATAAAAAAGTTACATCAATAAAGCACAGTTATCCATATTCCTGGTTTCACCTCACCCCAACCCCTTTAAAGAATTAGATTAAAATGTTTCTATATCTGTGTAGAGCCCTGTTCAGAGTGAACCAGTTTCAGTGGGGAGAATATATGAACCAGTGCAAAAGATACAAAATTATAAACCACTTGGCATAGTTGAAGTGCTAAGAGATAACGATTTCAAGTAGACACTTCATATTGCAACCCCTTTTTCTGGCTTTTGATCTACAGACAAAATGAGCGGGATTGAGGACCAAATTATATGTACCAAGTGAGATTAATGATCAGATTTCTGACAGCCCTATAAATTGGATTGAAGCAGTGGAAGGAGTTTGTTTTCTAAACTCTTCCCTTTGTGCCTTCCCAATCAAAATCACCCTCCCTAAAACTGCTAACAGCTTCCCCAAGAGGAGGTAGGGAAACCAGCACAGTATGTATGCATGTACTTTTCCCCCAGTGGGAGTAGCAGCAGCTAAAGGAAGGGAAGATGGGTTTAAAAAGAAACTTCCAATTTGCTCTGCCTCCCCATTACAGATAATGACGACAATGATAATGAAATTCATCATTTTTTTCATGCATCACATGTAGTTTGGCCCAGAGACCAGCCCAAAGGCTGAGGCAGGACCCTTGCCAGTTTTCACTCCATGCTAGAGGCTCGTGCACCACTTTATAACTTGTGGGCAAAATGCTAGGCTGGCTCCAGTGCTGCATCATACAACTATATAAATCACACGAACTGTTACACTCGGCCAAGTCTATCCCTCTGTGTACTCCACTCCTCATAGCAAGACAGGTGTGTGCATGCAGATGCACTGGCATACACAGCTACAGCCAGATCGCAGCTCACCTCTGCTCTGCAGGCAGCATGTGGACAGGCAAGTACTGTCAATGCAAGGCAGGCCAATCCCATTCATTTGAAATGGGAAGACTGTAAAGCCAGCAACTGGCCCACAACAGTGGTTTTGCCAAATACTGTTTCCACATGGACACAACCAGTAGAACATGGTGATGCTGCTACTAAAAAGTTGAGATGGTTTTCTTCCGCACTTATCACCATTTGCTATAGTCCATAGGATTGGATTTATTCTTTATTGTTATGCTAGGAATCTATGTTCCCTCCCTCCTGTAACTTACAGGGCTGGTGGCATCCTTGCCAAGGCTCCCTTTGCTGTTAAGGCTTCCAATTTCAGTCTGGGAGCTTGACTGTGACATTCCCTCGAAGAAAGGCCTGGAACAGAACAAAGCAGTGGAATCAAGAGGAAGTGGGGAGACATTCTTAGAGGACAAATGATAGTGATACGGTTGGATAAAAGCAGCGGATCTCCTCTTATTAGACCTTCCACCTTTGTTAGTAGCTGGGCATAGCATTCTATGATAGATGACCTACAATGGAGATGGGGATTTTTTTTTAGCCAAGGGCTGCACTCCCTTGTGGGTAAGCTTCCAGGGTTGCATGTGATGGGCAGGGCCAGAGGCAGAAGTGGTCAGAGCAAGACAGGTTACTCTCACACCTGTACTATGTGCTACATCCAGTCAAAGGTTTCTAGGTCTTCATCCTCCATCCTGGCACGCAACAGGCATCATCACAGTTCAAGAACATGCAATAGCACTCGGTGTGGAGCAGGACCAGTGAGAGATGAGCCTGGGCAGAGTCCCAAGGGCCAGACAGAGAGTCCTGGAGGGCCGCTGCCAGCCCCTGGACTTGGAGGTTCCCCACTGCTGATCTACAGTGTTGTTTACTCCTCTTGAAGGACTGCAATTTGACTTTAAGTAGTCCAGCGGGGGATATACTACTGCAAGAAGTCTCAGACAAATTCGAACTCACTGCTCAATTGTCATGAGATAAAAAGAAAAGGAATTACCAGAGTCCTAGTTCAGAGTTCTCCTTCCAAGGGCGGTAGATAAACATTTTCTTTATAAAAAGGAAGCTCAGACACAGAAAAGAAGCCAACTGGAATGGTGAACAGCTCTAATGCTCTAGAACAGGCATGGGAAGCTTCAGGCAAGTCAGGTCCACACCTCACTTCCACATACACCATACACAACTCCTTTCAACTTGATCTTACCCTTTTTAAAATATATCTAGCTCTAGAAGACATCGACCAGGAACTAGAATTTCTGGAGAGCAGGAAGGTGATTTCCCAAGGAGGAAGACTGGAGATGGGAGGGACCCTGGCTTCAGCAACAGGATCAAAAGCTGTTGGGTGTGCCTTGTTACTGGGGCCAAACTTTCCCCAGACAACTCATGAGGAAGTTGCTATGACTGCTGCGACTGCTGCTAACTGTAGCCAGGTGCAAGGAAAAAGAGTTCCTCCATCTCCTGAATCTGTTTTTCACTCCTTGCTTCCTTTCCTCACCTCCAAGAGAAAAGAACTCTGCCAACTGAAGGAGGAGTTTTGATTCTATTTCTGCTGGGGATGAAGCCTTTAAAGGCTAGAACTACCTTCTTCCTTATGAACCTACCTGCATTTTAACAGCTTTCTTTGGGAAGCCCTGTGCTTTCAGAAAAAGTATGGTGGGCATGGGGCAAGGGTTACCCAGGACAGGGGCATCTAAACAGTGTCATGGATGGTTTGGAAGTTCATCCCACTCCCTTTCTTTTAGTTTTCTGGCTATAGTGTCCCAGCAGGCATTTTGGGGCTTAATGAGTTTAAAACAATCTCCTTCCCTGGCTGGGTTTTCTTTCTTGTTAGTTTGTGTTTTCTGTTTACAGCTGTTTAGTGGAATGGTTCATTTTTTTATTAATTAGTCACTTTCATTATGTATTTTGCTATTATTGTCACCAGCTATCTTGTAAAAATAACGGTCTGTCATGTCATAAGCAATCCTTGGCTGAAAAGGAGCAAGATCCAAATATTCTAATAAATGTGTGCAGTTGGGAAGGTTGAGTTCGTGTTCACTTTTTCTTTCCTTTCTGGTCCACTAGCTAATTTAAAGTGGTACCCTTATCCAAAATGGCTCCGCATTCCTGAACTAGCACAAAGCAGCTATTTCTTCTCCCCACACCTCGACACCTCTCAGACATGCTCCCTAAACCTGAAGAGAATTTAGCTGACTTTCTTTACATTTTTTAAAAAATATTTGCAAACAAAAAAAAAACATTAAAATAAAAAAGAAGTCAGCTAAATATATTTTATTTCTTCAGCTACGTTCAACTCAAGAAGAAGGGGGTGGGGACACAGGGGCAAAGATCTGACTGGCTTCAATTATCTGAGTAGGAAGAAACAGGATTCAGAATGGCTCACAGGCAAGCCACACAGACTGAAGTTAGGTTAATTGCTTTTGCCAGGGCTGTAACATGATCCAGCTACAAAATTTAAGCTTCTGTTTAAAAGATGATCACTAAAACAATTCTGTAAAAAAGGAAAGGGGGAGAAATGCAAAGCCCAAAATCAGGGAGCTGCAAGCTCATGATTTCTGTCCTCTTTCCCCCACCCCCAAAGTGACACATTATGAACAGAATGACTGTGCAGGGAGCTGAGTGGGTTGGCAACTATAGTGGAAGAATGCTGTTGGAAGAAAATTTGCTTCCCTGGAATGGAGGCCAGAGGAAGACCCCCCCCCAAAAAAATTATGCACAAACTTCACTTTTCCTATTCCTATTGTAGGCTTGGTACAATAGGTCATGGTTCTGCAAATTTTGTGCAGCCACCTAAATACTGCAGGGAAATATAAAGAGAGACTTGAGTTTTTTAAAAGTACTCCTGCACGAGAAGAGTAAGTCTGAATATATGCCATGCATATCCACAGGCATGTCACACAGTGTGCACATTTATTTGCCACAGAATTTGGCCTCTTGAAAATCTTGGGGCTTTGCACTTTAAAGCTTCTAGGTTTCAAGGTGACAGCTTGAACAATTATGGACATTATCCACAAAATGTTCCAGGGAGCTAGACAATACTCTCCCAAGGACTGACACCTGGTTAAAAAGCCCTAAAATTTTAATAGGTAGCATCAACCATGTATTTTCATTGCTCATGCCAATGCATTGTCAGTCAAAAATGGAAACTTTTTTTATGTTAAAGAAGCCTCCAGCACAGTCACTCAGGCCTCAGAGTTCTGTGGAAGAAGAGCACACCAGCAGTTTTTTATGTGGCACAGGAATTCTGGTTCACAACTCTCTTACACACACAGGCGAGCCCAACTTCTTTTCCAGTTGCACTTACTTGAGTTTTGGTTTTGGTGTGCTGAGGATACTCTCTGTATCTTCCATCTCAGGACCGCTGTCACTGGGGTTGTACATCTCTAAGCTATCATAGAGCTCATCGAGATCCTCCTCTACCTCCCGGATCTGCTCCCTGGAAACATGCTCCAGACCAAAGCCGACCTGTTAAAGAAAGGCTTCGCTTACAGCTCCTCCTTTCCAAATACACTACTTCACATTCCTTAAAATAGGTTCAGCATTATTTGCTTCTCTGATCAGTAACTTTTTGTTAAGCTGTATTGGACTGTGTGGTGTTTGGAACCGGGTCCTTCGCCAAGCAAATAAGGTCACAACAAAGATATTAAGTTTCGCCTGGAAACTATTAGCAGATTTTGTGTCTCAGATCACACACAAAACTATAGTGCTTCAAGTATTATTATCTTAAATAGAGAAGCACCAAACACATTTTATAACCAAAGAACGAGACAAAAGCAGCAGAAGATATGGCTTTCTAAGTGTTTTGTTGTTATGAGCCTTCAAGTCGATCATGACTTATGGCGACCCTATGAATCGGCTACCTCCAACAGCATCTGTTGTGAACCACCCTGTTCAGATCTTATAAGTTCAGGTCTGTGGCTTCCTTTATGGTGTACAACTCCAGACTCTCCTTTCGCATCTGTGAGCATCAGCCTCTGGGCTTCCTTTCGGCTTTGACCCAGCTGCATCATTAGTCACAGCGCTACTAGTACTTGTCCTTTGTTCTTCCCCAGTAGCCCGTTGAGTGCCTTCTGACCTGGGGGTCTCATCTTCCAGCACTATCTCGTGTTGCATTTTGGATACTCTGTTCATAGGGTTTTCGGGGTAAGAGGCATTCAGAGGTGATTTACCATTGCCTTCCTCTGAGTTTGGATGGCTCTTAGTGTGGTGTCTCAGCTTTGACCATTCCACCTTGGGCGCCCCTGCTAGGAGTCTAGTCTCTTGGTCTAGACTCCTGACGGCATTGCTCTCAGCTTCTTCAACACTGTCAAACCCCCTCACCACATTAAGGTGTGCATCCTAGACATATAAAGGCACCTGAACCCTACTTTCCAGAGGGAAAAGGATCCCTTGCTACTGATGAAGTACGATGTAAGCGAGATCATTCCAGTTTGCTCCAGGTCATACCAATAATCCTCAAATTACCCATACAAAACTAATTAAGAACATTGGAAGCTGCTTTATACTGTGTCAGACCACTGATCCATCTAGCTCAGTATTGTCCACACTTCAGGGGTCTTCTCAGGAGATGCCAATGACTGAACCTGGGACCTTTTTTTCCATGAACAGCATGTACTCTACCAATGAGCTTCAGTCCTTCTCCTTAGTCCAATCACTGCCAATTACATTTCATAATGAAGTTAGTCATCATGCAGCACCCCTTATCATCATGGATTTTGTGAAACAACCAGCAATCACATTCACAAGAATCTAGGCCATAAACGTTGCCATACCTACCTCATCAGATACTTTGAACCGCTTCAGTAAAGCCACAAACTTCTGCTTAATATTTGGCTGCTGTGAAAAAGAGGTACCATTTACTTGTTAGAAAGGCATCAATCACATGACTAGGACAGGCAGAAGGAGAGTCAGTACATGATAAGTGCTGAGGATGGGAGGCTGAACACACTGAAAATCCTAGGACAACTCTCCTCACAACTGAACATCCCAGCCATAGCGCATAAAGGACATAATGGGAGCAGATTTGTCAAAACATCACACCATATTTAGCTGAACTCAAGTACCACAGAGTATTCAAAAAACCATCCAAAAACTTGCACCAACTGGTGGGAAAGGAGTAATCCTGCAGCAGAATGCCCCAAACTCTCTTCTCTGCAGAACCTCTGCATTACTCAAACACTCTTTTCCAGTAATTGGTCCAGAGCAACACTGCTTAGCTTGCAAACCTGACAAGAGTGCAGCTCTCAACAGTTCAGTTTGAGAGCGTGCATATTTAATGAAGGCAGCTCAGAGAGTTAGTGCTCAAAGACTCATCTTCAAAGCTAAGCATTAAGTAGCAATACATACAATGCATAAGGGAGGGGAAAGGGGAGGACTTATAAAGTGCTTAATTTATTAAAAAGCAGTGTCAGGGATCAAGACTTCCTGGAAGTTCTGCCTTTACCCCCAGAGATATAGAAACTTGGTGGTCAACTAGTGGTTGCCCACATATTCTTATAGTCGCTGTTGTCCATATTGTGTCTCCCTGTGGCAAGCTGTCTCAGCTAATGCATATGGGAGATTGTAATTTGCTGGTTCAAAGTCATCCCAATGCCTGCTGCACCACCATCATCACCATTGGAGCCCTGGAGTTGCTTTTCTGGTCTCTTGGGTGTTCAAGTGACATGTGGTTGCAAACCTAGCTGGAGGACATAGTTATACTCCACTTAATTATACTTGCAGGATAGGTTTATTCTACTTGATTACAGCAGAGCTATCAAGCTGCAAGGTAGTATTAGGAAGAGCTGGAAATCTGGTCTTCAGCAAATGCTTTAACATTACATTTAATGGATTGGCAACTGGATGCCAAAATCCACCCCCAGGGAATCCCAGTGTACTCTTAGAGAGAGTTGTGTGGATGGACTGCTGGCTGTGGCAATGAAATGTATTTTGTTGGCTCTTGAAGGTTGGGGAGTTGGGAGGAGGCAAAGAACTGTCCTCCATCCTTTCCTCAAAAGCAACCCTCCCGTAAAAAGAGCTGCTGGTAAGGGTTTTCAAAGTAGCTTCATGGTTCACATTAAGCTCTGCTTGAAACATGCACTCAGATTTGTGGATACAGCATCAAAAGTCAACATCAAAGGCCAGCTGGCAATTCTGTATCTTGGCACTGGAACAATCCTGATAGTCATCGATTAGGCTGGTACGGCCAAGTTCTGAATACTAACTACAGCATGTAAATGCACACAAACCAGCAGAAGCTTGATCTTTCACACACTGTGGCTGCACAATGTAATTGGTAAGCCTGTGAACCATCTTCTCCATCCCAATGGTCTACAGCCACATAGTGGGCCTCACCACTGCTTGGACTCTCTGGATTACTAATTAGTGGAAGAAAGGAAAAGGGAGAGACAGGGCTAAAAACTCATCCTCTGACAAGCTCACAGGCAGCACTACTCACCCGAGTAATTGCAGAAGCTGAGGTCATTTTCCTCCTAGTTTTTTTCACCTTCCTAAGGTCCTCCTCTTCATAAAACAAGTCCTATGGAGACAGGGTGGGAAAAACTACTTCAGAACTCAAGCCATACCTAACTGCACAGTTATGTTCTCCAAAGCAGGACAAAATATCACCCCTTGCCCATGGGATGTCAGAGAGATCAGACTTGGCATTTTGATTTGGTTCCAAATGACCTATGTAGTTCTACACAGAAGGTTTAATTAACTAGAAAAGGTTAACATGCATCTAATACTATGAGAGATATTCAAAAGAGAAATAATAAACAGGAACGCTGGTGTAATAATCAGTGAACAGGTGCAAGGGTTCCCAAGTTCATTTAAGAGTCCCACCGCTGAGCAATCAATTCTCTACAAGCCCTCCCAGAAGGGGCCAACTAGATGAAAGGAGAAGCTTACCTGTCCATGAAGGGGGTCATCACTCCCCTCTTGTTCAGAAGAGAAGCTCTCCTCTTCCTCCTCCGAATAGTTGTCAATGTCAGGGGAGCGATCTGGAGGATAGTGTAGGGTTATGAAAAATCAACTTGCCTAATTTGCAACTAAACTTAATGCATTTTCAGATCCAAAGTGGAATCAAGAATGGCCCAGCATGAAGGCTCATGGGACCAAAAATGTGCAAATTAAGTAAAATATAAATATAAATCTGTAATTACTTCCTCTAAATAACTGGGAAATGCTTGCTGTCTGGGGACTATGTTTTGGGTTTGATGAACAATTTGGCTGTCAGACAGGGCAGTTGTAAATCTTGAATTGTGCTATTTTGCTGGTAAGAATGAATGATAAGGTTGGTCTGAATGAGAATTATCAAGTTTAAGAGCACCCAGGAGGACTATGCAGTTGCAATGATTTTCATAGCTAGTTAAGCTGGCCTGTCAGACTTGAATTGAGTCTTTGGATGAGGATTTAAGTGTGAAGTCCTCTGGGTTGCTCCTTTCCCCAACATGATACAGAGATACCATGTCCTACCAGGCACCCACCCACTCCCACTCCCCTCCTTCTCCTCCTCTGAAGCAGACTGGATCCTTCCCTCCCCAGCCCTGGGAGGAATCAAGATATCTCTTGAATGCAAAGCATAGGCACAGGCTTGTCAGTTTCACTCTAGCAAAGCAAAGGGACAGGCTTTAAAGTTAATCCATAGCAAAGCAGTCACAGCTTTGTCAGTTTCACCTTAAAACAAAGGCACAGACTTGAAAGCAAAGCTAGACAGTTTCATCTTTTAAAAAGCCTTCCTTAAAAGGAGCTTCCTTCCTGGAGGATTGTTAACTGAGGTATTACTGTATATCAAGGAGAAAGATCTATTCAATCCCTTAGGACTCTACCGCCTCATTCGGCTGCATCCAGAGAGTAGGCCTAAGAGTCCTCAATATGCCACACTCTAGTGACCCATCATGGGGCTCTGTGGACTGATTTTTGTGATATGTCTGATAGGTAAGCATGGAGCATGATAACAAATGAGAAGTGGGTGACAAGGTACATATTCTCCTGATGGAGCATACCTGGGCTGCTCTTCCATAGCAGAACTGCCTTAATATAAACCTAGGCTGCAGTCACTGCTAAGGCAGACATTTCACAGATAAATCTGCTCTCATGATGAGCCTGGCAAGGGCAGAGCCCCCACCCCCTCTTTACAAAGCATCCATGTACTATTCAAGTGACTTTGCCATTCTGAATGAGTGTTGAAATTCCAACTTGCTCTTCTCCTACTTACAGACAGTGGAGATTAGGAAATGAAACGTATGCTCTGGTCCTAGTGAAATGCCACCTTGGACAGGGCTTAAACCAGGCCTTAGAATAAACTCAACTGCTGCCCCTTCAATTTAAACCTAAGCCACCACAGCTGACCCTCAAGTGTCTGTGTCAGGGATGGGAATGAGGCTTCAAATCCCTGCTTAGCCATGAAGCTCATTGGGGAGACATTGGGCCAATCACTCACTCTTTGTCTGCTAAAAGCCTACCTCACAAATCGGTTGCAAGGAAAAATGTTACAATCCTTCCCCCACCCCACCCCCTGGCCAACACATACATGCACACCACCCTTGGCTCCTCTTGGAGGAAAGAGAACACACAAATGTAATTTTAAAAAAATTCTCTTGATTTAGTCTACCAATTTACAGTAGAGATTAGTCTACTGTATATTGCCTCTTTCTCCACTACAAAGGATGCAAAATCAATCATTTTTAGATTAAAACTCTTGACACTATGCATTTAAGTGAAACAGTTTCCATTATTCTCGATAAATGCCCAAACTCTAGAGGCTACATTAATGACTTCATCTCGGTTCCCACCTCTCTCACACATCCGGTCACTTACAGCATTGCTGGTAATAAACCCAAATATCAGAATAAATCCAGCACAGAGCCTACACCTCCATCAGTTTCCCTAGCAACCATATTTATTGCGTAGGCAGTCATCCAGGAGCGAGTATCATAAAGCAGAGAATTCCAAGACAGAAGCCTAAATATAGCAGTGTTTGAAGGAATTAGGTTGGATTGTCAAAACAAGACACAGTGAGAGTGGACATTACTAAGCCAGGATCCAAAAAGCATTGTGGTTACTCTCCAGAAAAGTTACACAACTGAGTACACTAAAAGGTTGCCAAACATCAGCTGTAAGCCTGCTTGCTGGAGCTCTCATCTGCTTTCAGCATGCCTCAAGCATTCATGATATAGGCACTAGGCCAATTTCAGCCCCAACAGGGAACCCCACAAGAGATCTCACATGCTTTGTTTAGATTTTGCATAGATACATGTACATACTGGAGAACATATGAAGTTGACTTATAACCAAGTCAGCCCACTGCTGCCTACGCTGACTGGCAGCAAATCACTAGGATCTCAAGTGGGCTTTCAAGTAGGGCTTTCCCACAGCCCTACTACCAGAGATCCTTTCAATTGGATACCCTAGAGATTCAACCTGGAGGGTTTTTTTGCATGGAAAGACATTTCTCAGCCACTGAGCTATGGCTTAGCCAATCAGTACAAGACAAGAGGGAAAAATAACAGGATGGAATGCAGCTTTGACTGGCACAGGAGCCATAGAACATTGGACAAATCTATTTCTGAAGGTCACACGTTTAAAATTTCCTTTGGGCCACATTTACCACTCCCAACGTAAACTGGCTGAATAAGCATGGCCTTTCTCCCCACTGCAAGGAACCGTGGGAACCACAGCTCTGCAAGAACACCATGAGTCTCTGTGTAATAAGAGATCCTTTATGTGTTTCCTCTTCTCCCCTCCCCAAGACACCCTAAACATACAGGTACTGTAGAAACCATAGCAGCATGCTCAGATGTAATTTACAACAAACTCCTCGTGGGAAAAGGATGACAAAGTTCTCAATCTGAATATTGCAGGTATGTTTTAGGGGCTCTGAATGGCAAACATTTGGTCTGCTCAGATGGAAATAAAGGAAATCAAGATGACAACAAAAAAGGCTCCTCATTCCTGGTTCGATACAAATACCCAAGGAAGGCAAAGCAACTGCACCAGGAAATAAGAAGTTGAGTGAAAGTTCCAGGGGAGATGCAAGACTGGATTTTCCCATTGTGCTCACTCCATCCGTGATTCATTTTGTCAAACATCTGAGGACTGCGCCCTGCACTACTACATGTCCTTTACTGTGATTGCTCAAAATGCATAAATTAGACTTACAAACCTCCTTACCAGATAATTTGGATTTGAGCCCTTCGTGGTCTATTGGCTGGCTGGACAGAGAATAGATTTTTATTTCAGCAACAGGGACAGAAACATCTTTCACGTTACTGTGAAGACCAAGTACCAGGGCCCCTTCACTTGGATGCTGCATAACCTGGAGGAGAAAAACAGTGCAACTTCAGGAGCATATCCAGAAAGTTTAAACACAGAGAAAACAGCAATAGCAAAATGGCTAGATCATCTGGTTACATGTCCCAGAAGCTGCAAAACCAGAAAGTGCAGCGGGGAAATATACAAATCAACAATACAAGTGACGGATCAAGAAACGTGAAACACACATCAATGTAATCATGAGACAAAACAATCAACTCAGGAAAAGTTAGAGAGAAACTAAACGAACAGATTTGTGAAGATGCTTCATAACGTAGTAGTGTAATCTCAGCGTTCCCTAGATCAGTGGTTCTCAAACTTTTTTGGTTTGCGGTGCACTGTAAAACATATAGAAATTTTCTGGCGCACTTCGTGTACAAAATTAAAAATATATTAATATATTTTAAACTATGAATAAAAATAAACTATAGAAAACTATTACTTACCCTAAACAAATGGGTTTCTTCTCATTTTTAAAACATACTTTCATAATATTTGAGGCACACCTAGCCACCTCTTAGGGCTCACCAGTGTGCCTGGATGCACCGTTTGAGAATCACTGCCCTAGACACACTATTCAGATACTAGGAGGTTTAATCATCATCACTTATTTTTCTCAAGAAAGCCAGTTCTCTCTCCTTCCCTCACCTCAGCCATGTTGATAAGGCCAACAGCTAGAGTTTTGTAGCCCAGAATGGTCCTGTTTTTGTATCGCTTCCTTCGCTGCAACATGATTTGCAGCTTGTTGGCATCTCGCTTCAGGAAGTGAGGATACTGCAAGGAACCCAAAGAAAATGGCATGTAAATAAGCAGCAGACCAAAACTGCACAGTAAGTGCCAAGTCTCATTGGAAAGAGATCAGGCTGAGTGTTGTTATCTTTTACTGGATCAACTTTAGTACAAGAGCTGCAAACGTTCATGTTTCTCACCATGCAAAGATTGATTAAATTTATAAATGGCCCAGAACTAATCTGCACCTATTGACAGCATATTAACAGGGTAACACGGTATGCTTTAAAGCAGTGCCATCAGCAAATTGGTTCAACTTTTATTTTTGCTAATAAGGATGGTGTGTTTTTTAAGACACTCTCCAGATGAACAGAAAACTATTACCAAGTACCTCAAAGTCATGTTGTATGACTTTGCACCATCAATATATTCCATATATTCCATGCCTTTAAAAGGATCTCATCTAAAGTTTAAGGAAAGTGCCCCATCATGTAGTTGCTTGCTGTTTCTTAGGGTCAGGAATAAAGTTCCAAGAAGAGTTACCACATCAGTATAAAAGACAGATGAGCAGGGTCTAAAAATGGATCCAACAACTGCGCAACTCAAAGGCTTACTAATCCCCATGCAAGGCAGCTGGCTCAACAAGAGGCACCTATTCTGGAAGAAATCTCTTGTTCAAACAAATAGCACATCACCATCCTCCAAGCACCCAGATTCATCACCTCCTGGCTTAGTGAGTGCACTGGTCTTTACTGGCAAGGAAAAGAGGATAACATATAAATCCTCTCTATCCCATCTCAGATAAACATTTCAGATGTTTTAAAAATGTAATTCACACCCTAAACAGCAGTGAAGCTAAACACTGTAATCCAGAATGCATACAATTTACAGTTCTCCACAGGTCCAATGCCTTTTAGTTCCTATGTGCTGGCAAATTGCTATTTATGCAGCGCGAAAGCGGGGGTGGGGGAAGGAGTTGAGTATGTTCCCTGAAGCAGAGAGGGGAAATTCACTGGAAAGCTATCTTGGACACATTACATGAGCATCATATCCTCAATCTGAAAAGCTATCATGTTAGGCACAGAACAGAAAGAGTGTGGCGTTGCTTCCAAGGGATATGGAAGTGTGGGTGTTTAAGATTTCAAATTTCACTTCAAAAATCCCCAAGCACTTTACAGTTATTAAGCCAGCTTGGAAAATCTGAAGCACACTAACACTGTATCATTTCCAGAGGGGTAGCCATGTTACTCGATTGCAACAAGAACAAGCAAAGTTTTGTGGCACTTTAAAGACTAAGGAATTTAGATCTTAAGGTATATTAATGAACTTCATGAAAAAAAGGTTTCCCATCCCCTCCTCTCCCCAGTGTCCCCTCCATGCCCCTTGAAAAGCCTTTTCAGAGTGCCTGGGGTCTTTTGAACAGTGCGGGATAGGCACAGTGGGCTACTAGGGAAGGGGGACATTAGTCAAAGTCAGACTTGGGTCCTAAAGTAAGTTAACAAAGAATTTCGCGGAAGTCTTTCTACTCCTCTGCACATAAGTACTGTATCCATCATTGTTCAGGTGCCTCTTCAGAGAGGCATCCCAGGTGGCTGCGAGGGGGAGGGAAACTTTCTTTCCATGAACTTCCTTAAGCTGATTTATTTTAGGGTCCAAGCTTAACTGATTATTGCACAAGCTTTCACAGAACATAGTTCACTTCATCAGATGAATGAAGTATAATCCTTAATTGGCAGGCACATATACACGCATGGTGGGGCTGAGGGTGGAGAGGATGAGGCCAGAGAGAAACACTAAACTGATGCATCATGTTTTTGTGCATTATGCTGCCAGAGGCTATTGCAAGAAAAAAAGGGGACATTCAAAGTCCCTGCAAGGATATTCTCCATGTCAAAGCATGCACAAAATACCTTCGTAGCCCAGAACAATTATAAAACAAGTATAGAAGGTCGCTCTTCAAGCAGATCCAAATGCTGCCTGAAAGGTACCTTTATGGGGATTTTTTACTGTCGTGATCTCAGCACCTTACATTATCAGAAACAGATGGTCAAGAGCAAACCTGGATGTGGTTGCCAAGAATGCCACTAGCAACTTTTCCCACATTCCTGTTAGGCTGGGAATGTCAAGAACTTCTTGGAATCAGACTATTAAGTTTGAAATGTAGTTTCTCTCACCACTGTTAGTGATGTTCCCTCCTTCAAAGCACAGTACCTTTCAAAGTGTCAATATTCAGCCATTAATTTCATTAAACTGTATTTACCTGCAAAGAGAAAGTCAACTGAAGCTCTGTTTCCACAAGTCCACTGACAGGTAAGACAATCTCATTGGATCGCAGGATCCTCTTCGAGCCCTGCAAATCACACATAACAAGAGGCATGCATCACAGTTTTTAGTCTTCAGCATTGAGGTGCTTGAGCCCAAAAGAACATACTGAAGAAACAGGTACAGGAACGTTGACATGTGCTAAGTGTTCCTCAATCCAGGGAGTTGGCCCATTTTGAGAGCCATGCAAGAGTTGAAAAGGAGATTCATAGGCATCAGCTGGCCCATCTCACTCAAACAGACAATCCCCAGCCAACACTGCTGCCCCCATAATCAATTAGAGCCCAGCCATTTTGCCCATTCCACAGGAAAATGGAAAAGCTTGGCTCCCCCTCCCTCCAATCAATTTCATTTCTTTGTTCTCCAGTAGAGGGGAGGAATACCCAAGGGCAATTAGCTTAGCTCCATGCCCCACCACAGGTCTTACTGAGAAAGAAAATCCTGCGCTCTTCTGCTGAGGTATTTTCCCCTTATCGTTGGGAACAAGATTAAGGGAGATCATGATCACTTGGGGAGATGCACTGCTATGCCCTATCACACTCCACACTCCCATTCATTCACTTCTCTGCCACTCACACTCAGGGAAAATACACCTCCTCTCACAGCCTACCCTCTTCACTTGAGTCCTTGGATTTAACATTTCACATTCTAATGGAAACTAGATTGCCCATGAGACATGAGGTGTTTTAAGGATGCTAGCATAACATATTCTGGAGAATTTGAACATGGAGTCCCACATAATCAATTAGAGCCTAATGCTCCAAGCCGAACATTTTGTTCATTCCCAAAGAAAAAATGGGGAAGCTTACTACCACCACCTCAACCACAAGCACTTGAGGAAGGGAACTGCGTCTCTCCAGAGCGACACTAAGTTGGTGAGCCTTGCAATTGCTATGGCCAATACATACTTTGGAAAATTCCTTGCTCCCTCACTATACATACCTGCAGTTTCACAGCAATCACCACAGAGTTCAGATCTTTGTCCATCTCTTTCAGCATGATGAGCTTTTTCAAGGTCAAACTGAACAATCTGTTCAGAAGAAAGACATAAAAAATGTAGATGATAGATCAAGAACTCCTGAAACGTAACTACATTTGCCCATGGTGAAAGGGCACAGATTAACTCTTTCTTGAACTATACAGCTGACTAGAGCAGTCTCTCCTCTCCACACCCAGCTCCCCCAAACAAAGCTGTTTAAATCCCTATTTTATTGTATATTTTCCCCAAGAAACTGATCTAGAAAAGCCAACTCTTCCAAGCCTTTCAAACCACAAGCCATCTTAGGTGGCAGAAAGAGGATACCAGCTTTGTGTTTTACCCATCATTGAGTTCTCCACGCATAGGCAATCTGAATCCATTTGGCTGAGATTGAAACTTGAGTGAGAAATGCTGTCAGCTTCGAGTATGCTAAGAGACACAGAAAACAGATTTCCAAGTGTCACTTGCCACGAGGACAATTTCACTTTTTAAACACATACACACACATCCCTCAGATAAATATTATGTTTACTAGAAAGGTTTCCATTTCATCAATTATATAAAGTTAATATAATTCATACTGCAGAAGCCAAAAATTCATGCTAAACGCTGCTATATAAAGTATCAACTCTTGTTGTACTTTTGACATTTATACAATAAGAAGCCATTCAGGTATCTAGATCTCTCTGCTTTGCCCCACCCTGGAGGCTCTGAATGGGTAATACCTTGTTTAATTACACCACATTTTTAGAGGTCTTCTGCATGCCATGCATTGGTAACCTCATGATTAGATTGCTGTAATGCAGTATGTGGAACTTTCCTATGGCCAGGTTGCTGAGTGCAGCACCTGGATGTGCACATGCTATATCTGCGCTGGCTACCATGAACATGAGATCAGGTTACCTGAAGGACCGCCTGCCCCGACTTTGTATAGACGCAAGATCATTTAGAGCATCTGGGGAAGTTCACTTGTGGCACCGTACCCTATGGAGTGTCATAGGCCAATGACCCCAAAATGGGCACTTTCCGCTATTGTCCCTGTATTACTGAGCATCCTTTTCCTCTGCCATACATACAGAAACAATCAATGGCTTCAGATGTCTTGTAAGGATTCATTTTTGCCTAGGCTTTCCGTGACCCACAAGAGTGGACCTCGTATTATGTATTTGAATCTCCTAGTTCCCGTTTTATTCATTGTATGTACTTTTATATTGCTGCTTTATTGGTTTTAGGTTGTATTTTAATTATATTCTTGTTTATTTTATTTATTTAATTTGTATCCCGCCCTTCCTCCCAGCAGGAGCCTTTGTTTAAACCTTGTTTAAAAGTATTGTACACTGATTAAGATATTTTTAAAATATTAAGCAGTTTATAAATGCTTTTAAATAAAGGATAACTTATAAGATTATCTGTGTTTGGCTACTTCAGGACACAGATGGCTAACTGGCAAACTGAGGGGAAATTTGGGCCTCTGGAATGCTACCTTAACAAAGAAGGAGAGACTCACATGCACAGGAAGGAAACTGGCTTCTGAACTTGAGCACAACCATCATCACAACATTTCAAAACTGCTTGAGGTTTAATTGCTCACCAGTTGGAAACCTATCTTCACCAGTTTATTTCCTGATAAATTCATGTTTAGGCCATTTGGATATTGAACAAAGGAACATGAATCTCTGACCTCAGGGCTGGAAGAAATGTTTCCCATGGATGCTAGAGTCACGGTTTGGGGTTGTTGTTTTTTTTGTTATTTTTGATTAAGGCGTCAGTGCTAAATTTTCAGGCACACACTCACCTGTTTCGAATTTGCCCAGTTTGGGAATACCAACTGCTATAGCATTACTGGAACTAAGCAGGTGTGCATCTGATACGTGCATGGATGGGAACCCTACTCAAAGTTGCTGAGTTTTCCAAATGAGTTTGTTGTTCAGTTGCAAGATTGGCTTATCACACACCAGTTCCAAGATTAGAACATCCTGCAATTTATAAGCTCCCCCTCTTCACTTTAAAAAAAACACCCTTTTCAAATCAGCACTTGCAGTAATTATCACTCAGAAGGTATGCAGCTAGAGGCCACATGTAAGGCAGTGCCTTTCTCTTTTCAGAGATAAGGGATAAACAGCAGAGAGTAAGATGAGCAACAGATTCTTCCCAGAGATCTTTGCAAGTATGAATCTCGGGCCCACCATATAAACAAAAGCATATTTTAATTCTCCACTGTTTCACTGTCTTTAAAAGAAAGCCTAGCTCATTAAAGCCTAACTCCTAAAGCTTAAGAATAAAGTCAGACCAAGACTAAAATGTTTCCAAGATACAGGAGCACACAAGAAATTGTATAGCTGAGCACCAGCCAGAAAACAAATGCATTATCAATATGAAAACCTGTCCTTGGTCCATCAGCTTCTCAAGTTTCTCTCTGTGATTTTGGGTGTCCTTGTTTACTTCCCTGTAATTTAATCTTAACTACTGTCATAAAGGGCTTGTATTATTCTGAACATTCAGGTCATGTAATTTGATAAAAGAAGCCATCCTACTTTCTCATTTGTGGCATGTAAACTGTTTGGATCTATATGATTATCAATTACAGTATAAGAATGTTTTTAAGAAGATAACAAACATGTGGAAAAAATGCTGTTACAGAAATAGCTGGACAAGTTTTGGCTGAAAATTATCTTAAGTTCTCCTGCTGCCAGCCAAACTGTTCTTCTGTCCTGAGCTGCTGATACTATCTTAGGATTCAATTGTCTTGACAAATCTTGCCTTTGAAAAACCCGGATCCCTGAAATGTAGTCTTGAGTGGATGTACATTTCCCTGCTAAATAATCTACTGCCAATGGATCATCATCTCCACCCCTGAAAAATTACTGTACCCTTTGAAACCTCAGCAGCATGCCATAAGCTTTTGCAGCCCTTCCTATTACTCTGCTCATCCATTTCCTGAGACAAGATTGACAGTTCCCACATGAACTTAATGTTACATAGCTCAGATCTATTTTTCTACGCATCTGGGGTGCGCTCACTGTAACTAAGTTTAAAAAGTTTAACACAGTCACCAAGGCACTGATGCAGAAAAATGCCAAGGAGTGCACTATGGCAGTAAATGTGAAACTATCTAGCTCAAAGTTGGTAAGATCCAGGTAAGTGCCAGCAAGATTTGAATAAGGGGATGAAACTCAGTTACAGGGTGGCTCCAACTCCACCTAGAAATTATTACTTTGGTCTCCAAAGCTTTCATCCAAATAAAGAACAAGGTTGAGGGTAGGTTCGCCAACTACTAGCCTTTTCCCTTAGGTAGCTGCAGTTAATTACTGTAAGGCATCTTTTAGGACTGCAAGCTTTGATCTACTGATTAATCAACAGCAGCTTTAACAACCAATTAAAATAAACCAATTAAAATGTTCACCATTCATCAGTGGAGAACAAAGTAGAAATTCAGAACTGCTGAGGGGCCCACTGTCATGCAGGTCACAGAGATGCACTGTTTTCCTCATCCTCACATCAAGTTTTATGCAAGAGGGAACTAAGTGTGACTTCTGACCACTCTGTATACAAAGTGAGCAGAGCTTGCCTTTCAAGTGAAGTTTCTGTGGCTTCCCTTCTAAAAATAAGATGTCAGCTGAAATCCATATGCAGTTTAAAACCTCAAGTCTCCCACCACACTGAAAGACTAACTTTTTCATTTTTGGAGTCAATATTAACACTGGCATTTTAAAAGGATATGTGATAGCTTCTGCTTATTATTCTATAAATAAATCCTCACACTTAGAAAACTTGCTCTTTGATCAAAGACAGCAAAATCCAGGCCTTGCCAATTCTGCTCTTTCCACACAAGGCTACAATTATCCTTTCTTCTGTTAAAAATGGAAGATGTAGAACTTTCAGAAAAAAGTTAGCCAATGCTCTCTTCACACTTCATTAAATCCCAGGCTCAAGAGAATGGCAATTCTGGCTATTTTTCATTTTAAAAGGGAAAACTGGTTAAGTGGATTTAGAAGAGCTGGCATTCAGTCAATAGTTTAAGGGCAGCTGAAAGGTAAATAGAGAAAGAAAAAAGGATTCAGGAAACAGTGGCACTTTAAAAAGATAAGCTCCAATGCTAAAAAGAATAACCAACAGGAAATGTCTGGAACAAAGATTTCACAGGACAAATATCCTGACACAATGCATCCACATCAGATGCAGCACACAGGCAGATTTACATTGAGCATTGGCTAAGAGAGACTGGTAGACTACGTTCGAAGTAATGGCTCACTGCCCAAGCCTACTATCTTGTATACATAAAGGCTTCAGGGAGATTTTAGACCCTTTTCCCCTTCCCAGTCAGTTCAAAATTAATCACTTACGATAGCCCCCCTCTTCTAGCCCAAACTTCATAGTGTTTTCCCTGCACAGACCACAGCCTTAGGAAAATGTAGCTGCAGTTAAATCATTACTATAGGCTTGCAAATGGTTGTTAATCTGGTTCCCTGCGGCAAGCAAGAATTGTCTTCAGGTAATCAGGCAGGGAATCCTTACAGAGTGTCAGGATTTTTGACCTGTGTGGGCAGGTGGGCTAGTATCATGCTTTTTCAAGCTACGAACTTGTGTAAACTTTTATAAGAAAGTTTCAGCAGAAGATATATTAGTAAGCCAAAGGTGTTGTGAGCCATGCTAGCAGCGGGTGGACTGATGCACAGGAGGAGGCATCTTATTGCTGCCAAGTTGTGCCTGGTTAGTTACAGAGGGATGCTGAGGTCTGAGTAGCTGTAGGTAGATTCATAAAGCGCTCTGAACTGAAATTTTCTATTACTTCAGTGAAAGAAAAAACTACAGCTGTGTCTGAGTTGCTTGAGTTCGGGCAAGACAAATGGGCTGTGGAGACTCCTAGGATCCTGGCACACAACTAACAGAAAGAATAGCATTTCCCTGACATGTGCACTGAAAGAACATGTTCCAGTCATACACAGAGATTGGGAGCAGGGCCAGCAAGAGCAGGGACTGGTTTTGAACACTGTCATTGCTCACAGCCTGCTTAATTGAAGGTCAGAACAGAGCCTCCATACACGCGTATGGCTCTCTCCACATTTACAGTTGTACACACATAAGCTCTGTTCTGACCTTGAACTGAATGCATAGAGGTCAAAAGATGAGGGCAGTATGCATGATCCGTGTTCCTCCTCTTCGTAGTGAAAAGATGCCAAAGAAGGGCTAATTTTCCAGAACAAACCATGGAACAACAGGTAGCATCAAGAGGAAAAAGCAACACACCTACCTGTTAACATAGCAGAGAAGGAAGAGACTCTCCAGAGGGGAGGAGAACAAAACAAAGATCAGCAGTGGGAACTCCCAATAGAGGCACCACTGAAAAAGATCAGAGTACCTCACAGATAATGGGTTACATCCTACTCAGAGTAAACCAATTTCAGGGTCCACTCTGCATAGAATTTGGTTGGATACGCTATGCAACTGAGTGAGCTCTAACACAAAAGCTTCCAACTTAACTCCATGTTAGCAAATTTAGTTCTTAGGGGTTGTAGTGCAATGGTTTGTAATTTTGTTACAAGTATTTGTAAAATAGTTAATATATAACATGATTCATGAATATGGATTTAAACTGAGCAGATTCTGGAGTGGGGGAGATTCTTTCCCAAATGAACTTTTTGGAAGGAATACCTCTTAGCCTCACTGTGGATACAGATCTCAGCTTTTGATGCAAGTCTAACTTTTGCTGAACCTCACTTTATAAACTAATGCGAGAGAGAAAGACATCCACTGGGACACTCAGGTGCTTAGCTATAACTAAACTGCAAGGAGTTTGTTCAACGACTCTTATGCACAAACTTTTGAAAAGGCCGACAGTTTAACATTAAGCCATAATTGGAAAGGAGACCTGTCCTCAGCCTGACCAGATCTCTCCAGAATATTATGCCTTGTGACCATTTTTAAAAAAATCAAGTGAAGACAAACAATATACAAATAGTACTGGGTAGTCTCCACTGATCCTCTTCAAACATTGTTATACAGTTGCCTGTTTTAGATTGTTCTTGTTTATCCATTTACTTCATCTTACTCCCAAACAGTTACATTTTTAACTGCAATCTAACAGCTGTAGCCACAGATGGTAACAAATGTCTCCTGTAGTCGTGAAGAACATTTCTTATCTGTATACACCCTTCACATGCAGTGGCTAAAGCAGCAAAGAGAGATTACAGCCAAGTGCTTGTCTTCACAGAGAAGCTGTATTTGCCAGGAAGTTTTAAGTAAATTTGACATTACCCAAGTTGCATGTTACTGCTCCCAAATGTAGCAGTTTGTGTCTGTGTATTGGTATATCTAAAGAGCATCAATTTCAGATTAAAAAGTGGGCAGACCTGCCATCACAAATATTCTTTTGTTTTGGGTCCAAGATAGTTGTAGCATCACAATTACCGCCAGTCAACAACCCTAATTTAAATACACAATTGCATTTTCTACTCCACTCAAAATATCAGGAAAAGTTTTGTCAATAAGATGCGACAACAATGCTTCCTTAGTCATTTTTAAAACCACCTTGTATTTATTAGCCAGAAACATCCACTACATTTTACATGGATATATGAAGCCGTCTAGCCTAGCCCAGAGGACTAATTAGGCTGGTACAAGATTCAGTTGGGCCCACAAAACTGTTTTCCCCAAACCACACTCATCTGCAACATCAGGTGTAGAGGTAGTAAGGACATGGCTCCAATAGAACTGGGAGTTTAAAGTGAGCTCCCAATTTGAAAGGGGCTCACAGACAGCAGTAACAACAAGCCCTACTGGGAACTCCCACTTGCAGCACATGCAAGGGCACAGTTTGTCACTGATATCTGCAAAGCACTGTGCCTTTGCCTGCAGCAGTTTGATTTTAAACCAAGTGCAAAAAGAAAAGAGGTCATCTGATAGTCCAGCCCACCTGCAGGTTGGCTTGCGGAGGGTGGGAGTGCAGAGTATACATGTTTGAGTTGCACTCTTAAAAAAAAGCAAACAATTTATGTTCATCAGACCTCAGGAATAACAGGACAAATCAAAAATTTAACTCTGCTATCTTGAATAAGTATGACCAGCTTTTTCTAAAATGTCAACTTAACTTTGTCCCTACATACAGCTTTGCATTTGCCATTCACCAACCATTCTTCCTTTTCTGCAGGATGAGGTTTGGGGCAGCTTGTTCTATCCAGAAGGCGGTATTGTGGATTATGACTCCAAAGGTATAAAATGTGATCTAGAATCAGGGTTCTTAAAATCAGTTTGGAATCTAGCACTAAACTTATGGCAAGCCAAATTTGCCAGTTCCCACAAGGTATCATCTTCAGTGAGCAGAAGGGGTCTGCGATGCAACAGGAAGGTAACTGATCTTCTGCCACATGTGAAAGGAAATTGTCAAAGAAAATTCAAGAATGGAAGTGTGCCATATAAAAGAGGATGAAGATTTAAAAACAAAACAAAAATAGACTGAATACTCTCCTTCCTTTGCCACATCACAGCTGAGATAGACATGCAGAGCCTTTGTCTAGTGTTAAAAGCATGCATTAGATTAAAAGGAGAGTGCAACAAGGGAAAATGCTGATTGGAAAGACTGTAGTTTTTTCACTTAATTACAGTCTAATTATCTTGTAAACTTCAAAATGCATTTCTTTGGGTATAGCAGCAGAAATTGGTTCTTGAAATGGAGCCTATTGTTAATAGCAGCATTAACTTTAGCAGCTGACGTGCAGGAGGTCTAAAAGCATAATCTCTCTTACAATCCAATTCATTTATTTATAATTTTGTGTTCGGAGCCCACCCTTCACTGAATGGTCCCAGGGCAGGTTACAAAAATATCCCAATTAAAATGGACACATTTTAATTCATGGTATTTTCTATATGATTTGTGCTAACTTCTTCAAAAATAGCTAATTTGGTATTTTAAACATTCAACAACCATGTAACACTAAGAAGTTTTGCTCTATTTCTTTCTTCTGGGTGCGCCTCACCCCAGTATTATTACTCTATCATACTAGGCATGTCAGTTTAATCCCCAGTTCACATTGAGCAACAGACTCGCTTACTTTCTCATGTTCTATACCAACATTTTCAAAGTCAAACACAACTTCCACATTAAGCATCTGCCAACCAAGGTCATTTCATGGACCTCTCTTCTCTTGCTCATCAAGGACTGCATTCCAAGCTGTGACAAAGTCAATTAGCTACACTAAGCCAAGTCAAAACATGTCCTGAGTCAGCAACTGGGCAATTCACAGATGAGGATACTGAACAGAAGGTTTGTTCAGACTTGTATGTTCCCACATCAGAAAAGAACCCTGTGTATCAACTTCTCTTGACTGCTGGCAACCACTGAAAATAGAGCAGGCAGATGAGAAGTGCAGAGAAATCTCTGCTTTTCTGGAAGAACTGAGATTTCCCCCTCCATATATCAAGAGCTGGACTATATGAAGAAAGTAGTGGTGATTGGCATGAGAACATAATCTAACAGGCTCAATACCTTTCTGAATCCATGATGTACATAAGGAAGCACAGAAGTACGGCTTTTAAAGGGGCCCTCACTCTTTCTGATTCCGACAAGCCCCGTCCATGTTTTCTTAAACTTGATTCATGGAGAAGGAGGGGAAAGTTTAAGAATACACAAAGAGGGCTCAAGTTGCCACAAATTAATGCTTGTCACTTAAGAATATCTATTATTTAAAGTTAGTTTTCAATTCTCAGATTTAATTCATCTCAGTGCCTCACAGGTCCTTCCCCTTGCAGTGTCCCCAGTACAAATTTTAACAGTGGGTACTGGCTTAAGTCACATGCTGTCAGGCTTAAATTGTCAGCAATCTGTCTCTGAGCAAGATATTCAAATTCTGTTCCTGAACAACATAAAGCAGATATAACAGACCTCAACATCTAAGCTCACCTCTGCCCGACAGAAAGGAACTTTAAAAACCACATGTTAGTCACTCTGCCCTCCTGGATGACCACTGATAATCTAAACTCCAATGTACCAAAAGAAGAGCACAGGAATCCCAGAGACATCTGCCAAACTCAAGGATTACATTAGAAGGACTGTAGGTTCCTTCATCACATGCTGTAGAGCAAGCTGCACACATATTATGGTTCTGTGGATGAGGGCCTAATTTGGAGATATACAGGCTGCTGCATCAAGTCGCGTTTTGTTTTTTGGCTCTCCTAACGGCATGTACAGTGGTCGGTGAACTAGAATTTAGAGCACAGAGACTTGGGTTCAAATCCTGCTCGGCCCCTAAGCTCGCTGAGTGACCTTGGGCCAGTCACATACACACCAACAGCCTAACCTGCAAAGATAAAATTGGATTATCACCAAAATATGCATACACCCTGAGCCAGGGCAGTCTCTCCTAGAAGTGGCATGAAATGAATGCAATGGAGTTTGAGCAAGGGAGTTTAAGCCACCTGTTTTTTGTTAATTACATAAGCTTTTCATTATTCTCTCCGTGCACAGGATCTGCACAGAGTCAAGTTACCTGCTCTTGATAATTAGAACAGATACAAGTCAGCAGGATTCTGTTAGCAAGGAAATATTATGTGGCCATTTTAGAAATCAAATCACATTTCACTCAGCCAACAGCAGCTCTTTTTAAAAGTTGAGGGTAAACGGAAGAAAGCCCGAATCAAATCCACAACACCACAAAAAATTATGCCAAATTAAACCAATGTGTTATCTATTAACACAGAACCCTTTCATGCTAGTTCTTCCTCTTTTGAAGAAATTCCATTTTCTGAAACATGAAGTATGGGTATGAAACTAAGGTGGTAAGGGCACTGCATCAGTTTGAAAGGGAAATCAGGAATCTTGGTCTAAGTAGCTACATACTGAAGTTAAAACCACCATGTTTCAACAGCTGGAATGACAGCAATTTAAGTAACTTCTTGTATAATCCCCACCAACTTTGACACTTTAAAAAATAATCCGGTCAGGCATTTTTGTGCCCAGGGTAAGGGAATGAGACTCTTCATGTGCAAACTTGCTCCACCTTCATCTCCCCCACCTTTCCAGGAAGATAATCATGCTTCCTGCAATCCCGAATTCTATTATATCTCTGTATTGAAAGAATCCGCTGGGTAAGAGATTATCTTTTACCTGGGGAGAGGCATGGACATACCAGTACAAAAGCCTCTTTCCCTCTCTTACCAGACTTAGAAAGTGACATTCAACTAAGTACAAGACACACAAAGAGAGTTTACCCGTTGTATAAATGCAGACATCTCATCTGGGACATGGTATCTCCCATTTTCAGCTGTTCAGGCCATATTCCCAAGGCACTCATTTGCTCTATGAAGAGTTTCAGACCTGCCATTCAACCATCCTCTTATGAGCTCTTCAGGAAAAAGCTGTTTTGACTGTTTCATACACCTCTTCACACACCAATAGCAAAAGTCCCATGTTAAAATGCATGATTAAGCATTAGCAGTTTCTGGATGATTACCGCACGCCTCATATGCTGACAACCAGGAAGAAGCTGAATGGCCTATGACTTCAGCAACCTCAAGATTACATTCCTTTACTACAGCTGCACAAGATATAAAAGCTAACCAGGAACAGTGAAGCATCCAGTACTTAAAGATCTGTACTATGTTGATTGGGAAGGGCCACAAGGACATTTAAGAAGCAGAGGAACACAGCAAGGGTAACTTGAGACAGACAAAATGAATAGGAAACTTCCAGTTTCACATTATCATATCTAGAACATTGAAATATTAATAACCACAAAGAAAGACAGTAACTAGACAATATTATATATTTCTACTCAGAAGACCCACTGAGTTCAATGGGGCTCACATTGGGGTAAAAGGATACAGGCATACCCTGCTTAACATTGCTTCACTTAACGTCGCCTCCCTATAACGTACATGCTCCATACGTCTCCATACCCCGCTTAACGCGCTTCGCAATAACGTACACTTTATTGACATTATGCCGCTGCCATCTAGTGGTGATTGTGTGCAGTACAAGTGAAGACAATTGCTTCACTTAAAGTTTATTTTCACTTAAAGTATACTCTCTGGTCCCATTGCGAACGTTAAAGCGGGGTATGCCTGTATACAACTGCAGCCTAAGAAATATTGCACGAAATTGGATGTGAATAGCTATGTACCACTCTTCCAGCTGAACAAAGACAAGAAATTAGTTGCTTGATAAGTACAAGTCAGAATGGAATCCAGCTTGCTCCCTGGTGGCCACACTGGTTCCAAAAGGAGCCAGTAATTCAGGGCTGTATCCAACTAATACTCAGAGTAGACCCATTTAATTTAAAGGACCGATATTAGTCATGCCCATTATTTTCAGCGGGTCTACTCTGAGTAGGTCTAACACTGGATGCAACACTCCTTCAGGAAACTATGATATTATAGTAAGAATGGTTAGGTCTGATTCTCTGTCATTTGTATAATAGCAATAATATGGGTAGAGTATGATCACATAGGAGGCAGAGGAATACAGAAAGAGATCTCCCCTTCTGCTTCCATCCTCCAAAGCTGGGCTTACACCATCTACAACTTCCATAATCCCCGTTGGCTATGCTGGCTGGGGCTGATGGGAGTTTGATTCCAACAACATCTGGAGGACACCAGGTTGGGTAAGGCAAGAAGCAGAGGCAAGAGATAAGGGGGGAACCAAGTCCTACCTTGCTTCACTCAGGCATTCCAAAACAATCCAGTTTGGAAATAAAATCTAATAAAAACATACATTTTAGATTTAACCTATTGCCTGGGAAAAAAAGGAATGTTGCTACACAAATTGTTCTACCTCAATCAGGAAAACTGAGCCAGCTATACAACTAACACATGCCATCTATGTCAAATCTTTACCCTGGGATCACCACAGTTAAAGAAACTGTGAGAATTAGTCCTTCACATACGCACCAAGCCCCTCTGTGTTCAATTGGGCTTACTTCCAGGTAAGTGCATATAGGATCGCAACCTTAGTGTGGCAGAGGAAGCCTCTGCATAATTATGTGCTATTTTTGTTTCCTGTGGTCAATAGAAAAAGGCAATTGCTTTCAGATCTACACCATGTCTTATGAAATCTCTGGGGCAGAGTCAATGTGCCATCACTAAACCTTGAACCAACACACAGACTGGCTAGGGTTAGCCAAATGATATCCACTGATCCCTATAATTTTCTGAACCAACTTAATCTTTTAATCTGAAAGAAATCAAGGGATTTCAATCCAGCATGTTTTTGCCTTTACTCCAGTCCTTGCTCTACTCTGTGCTACAATCCACTGCTTAGAGGATTTCCTACTGTAGGCAGGATCTTCAGTCATACCATTATAACTTGGAACCTCCTGAAAGCTCATCAGCTGTTTGGCCACAGACATCCTAAACAGTTTGTCACACTTTCCTGAAAGGGAATGCAATAACTTAATATTTCTGTGTATGTACTAGGGTTGTTGGATGTCACTGTTTTAGGGCTATTCCCAGTGTTAAAAGATTGCCTGTTATCTCACAGAATTACATCATAGCTTTACAAGAGTCCACAAACATTACGTGCCCGCTCACATCTATGGCTTTCATTTGTGGCCTAAAGGAAAGAGCTAGCATTTGTAAAACGTTTGTTAGCTTGATCGAAGATTCTTACTTCCCACAAGGGACTACGCAAATGGTTTTTACAAGCCTGTCACATCCTCACAGACAATAAGAGGAATTCCTCATTCCAATACCCTCACAGCCTTGAAGGCCAGGGTGATGCTGTTACATTCCTTCTTTTTTAAAATTCTCAACTCATGACCCTGCTGGGGAAACACACAAAATTGTTAGGATTGTTGGAGAAATGTCTGTGGTCATACACGTCCAGCTCAAGTGTAAGAGACAAGCCGCCAAAGAATATCTATTCACCCTTCAGCCTACCACATTGATGGATTTAAAGAATCAACACAAGTGGATCGCCCATGATGACTCAACTCTGATGCACAAAAATGCAGCAAAGCACTATAAGTAAACTAATGAGGCACTGTTCAAGCTGTTTCTTGTAGAGTAGACTACCTCAAAAGTAGCCAATGGTTCCTTATAATTTCATCATTCAAGGCAAGATGAGGCATGTCTTTAGGATCATTGTTGTTTGCCAAAGAAAAAATCACCAGGAAAAAATTTAGTGCATCACTCACCAAACCACAGATGATTTTTTAAATAAAATAAAAGAAGTTATGAAAGCTTGTGTTTTTTCACATTCCTAAAATCTCAGGAGCCTATTTCTGCAGAGTCATTCTTGCCATCTAGTAATAAACTTCATAAAATGTTTTAGTAATTGCAGTTTCATAAGTAGTACATTAAGGTTGGCTGAAGAGCTGGTGCATCATTTATTCATTGCCTGCTAGTTCTTCAACAGTACATGGCTTCTCCACTATACAAACAAGAGAATTTGCAAGGTGCAGTCATGAAATATGACAGCCAAGAAAGTGAATCAGGAAATGTTATGAAGAACAGCACTCAGAAGGTTCTGCTTGGCCAAGAAGTGAATAAGCTCAAGACTGTTTTCATGCTTTCTAGGATAGAAAACTGGAGCCCTTTTCTTGCCCTGGTTCAGTTGTTTCTCACCATGCCCCTAGCCCCACCGGTATTGTTGCATGGCTCTTGGCTTCCAGTGTGTTCATGTCAAATGTCTGTAGTGGGAAGGCTCCGCATTATCAGGGATCTCAATCCCACAGAGAGCCTACACAAATACAATTGGCTTCCCACCACAGACACTTGCCCTGGACACCTAGGAAGCCAGAAGAAGCTATGTGATCATGGGAGCAGGAAAAAAGGCAAGGGCCCGCAGTCCCTTTGCACTCATATTGCCTCGCCACACAAGTAATGACTGAATAGGGCTTCTGTGTTGATAGCAAAATACAGTAATATGCCATCCTTATACCTGCAGCCACTATTGTGCTCACCACTCCGCACTTAAGCTAAAAATATACAAGCAATAGTCAAGGCCACAATGCATCACCAACATCCTCAGCACAAATGTTATTGAAGCAAATGGAATATGAAGAAGACTGCAATGGCTTTGACTAATCATATAATACCAAGTCACCCCATAAAATTGAATGGCAGTACATTCATGATAGATGAAGGAAAGCACTTCTTCACACAGTGCATACTAAGCTTCTAAACTTCACTGCTATAAAATGGGGTGATCGCCACTGGCTTTGATGGCTTTAAAGGGA
Source organism: Rhineura floridana (assembly GCF_030035675.1). NCBI lineage: Eukaryota > Metazoa > Chordata > Lepidosauria > Squamata > Rhineuridae > Rhineura > Rhineura floridana. Next base: position 18,917,801 of record NC_084501.1, on the reverse strand, counting down.
GGTTCAATAAATCAATGGAGGGGATAGATCTAACAGCTAATTAGAACTTCCAACGTCAGTTACAATATACCTCTGAACAAAAAATATTACACATAAACATGGAAAGTCTGTTGTCTTTGCACCTTGCTTGTGATCTTCCCAGAGGAGACTTCCCAACTATGCCTGGAAACAGGATGCTGAACTAGACACATCTTTGGTCCAATCCAGAAGGGCTATTCTTACATGCTCTTGCATAATTCCCATTTATTTCAATGTGGCTTGCATAAATGTTCCCAGAAGATGTCCATCAAAGCTGAAATGGTGGTGATGGTGATTTGTTTCTTAGTCGAACAACTTACTTATGAATATTAAAACTCATTTAAAGAGTACTCATCTCATCTGGCCAGTTCAATATAGCAAATCCAGTTTCTGAATTACTCGTGTTTACTGTATATCATTAAAGATTATCCTGTAGACACTTATGCATGGGCAAGACCCAAAATGAAGTCAGTGGGGCTTTGCAATTTGGAAGAGAACCACTTAACTAGATCAAGAAAAAGATATGATTGCCTAGGTTATAAACAAGCCAGCAGGTCTGGAGTCCCTTATTTGAAACACCACAATAATAAACACATTTCAAAAGTGACAAAAATAGTTAGTGCCAGTCAGAGGGACAAATTGCCAAGGGCACTTCCACGTAACAGCTCTGTAGCAATCCAAAGTAGAGCGCTCTCTGGACACTCGTCTGTCAGTGATATTCAGGATCATTAAATCACTTCTGCCCCTGTGCATAAACTAGATGAGTCACAGATAATCCCTCTCAATCCCAAAGGCTCTAGTGGATGAAAATAAGATGTTGTAACAAGCAGAGGGGACTGCAGAAGCAGCAGAATCAATATATCCACATGTAACCAAACAGCAGCAACTGTTGCAAAAAGTGCAATTAGCAGTGCAGCCCAAATGCATGAATGATCTTGCATGTGATCATTCATATTCATGTTGAGAAACCTGATGGCATTGTAAGAGTTCTCCCTCCTGTCATAGCACACATGAATTTACGTGGTTGTACCCCACTAGATACCAAGCTAAGAGCTCTCAACAATCTCATTGGGCTTACAATTCCCCAAATCTTGCATTCAGATCAAGGAACATGAGTCACCTATGCTGGACAGAGGAGAAGGGATTAAAGGGGAATTCAGCGCACCTTTTCACACCCCAGGGCCCTGGGACAGTGGAACATAAGGTCTATGCGATAAAAATGTGCGTTTCCAAGTTGTCAGCCAATAGGCCTCAAAAGTGATACCCTCTAATTTCAGATGTGCAGATAGGAATGAACAATTTGCCCAGGGCAAGGATGGTAGACCATATTTTTTAAGATATGGTATACAAATGAATATTCCTTTCCAGCAAATAGTGATTCCCAAAGTGGGGGAATTTACTTTAAGAAATAAGAATTTCTAGGAGTTCAGCTCTACGCCTTCATGGAAGTCTCCCCAACCAATGAGAGTTGTCAATCTACAAACCCTGTTTAATTTGAATGCCAGAAAGGACAAGAAAAAATAGTGTCCACTGATAATGTGAAAAGACCATCCGAGAAGGATGAAAGGGTCTCATTCAGTCGAACACTCCTCTTGATTGCTGGCATAAACTCTAAAGACCTTAAACAGTGCTCAAACAGAGGAAATTTGACTAACATCATCCCAATTTCTGATTTTGATGACTGCATGCCAATATTTGGCATTTTCCATATTTATATTGGTATTAAGACAAAAATGTATGTTTTAAGCAACGTCATCTTTATAAATAAGTAAAGTACTCCACATGAAGAAAAGAATATATATGCATAGTCCTGTGGGAATTCTGGGCCTGCCCTATAGGTAAAAATATACTCTAATTTAAAATTATATGAAGGACATTTCTGCCTTAGTGCTTCTTCAAGCAAGATGAGATTGGCATAACATATCAAAATAACCAATTGTGCTTAATGTCTTGATAAAATCTGGTACTATAATACTGGTTAATCCAGTCCAAAATCTCAAAGTCCACTGAAATGTTTAACAAAAAAATACAGTTCAATCCCCCAGTTTGAAATACAAGGTTGCCTGAAGTTACTATCTACATTGTACTTTGGGCAAATGCACACTTACTGACCCCTACATCAAAGGCTGCCAAAGGGGCACCTGCAGGCACATATATGCCTGCAGAGACCTTTCTTGGTGCCCACAAGATTTCATCGTCTGCCTCTCCCCACCCCCTGAAATTAGGCTTGAATGCAGCATTCTGTTGTAACCAGTGTAATAGGCTGTGGTGTGTGCTTGATTAGAGTACATGTGTGGTGCCCACAGTTTCTCCAGTTTGCAAAATGTGCCCGTGAGACAAAAAGGTTAGCAACCCCTGCACTATATGATGAGAAACTGCTAAATGTGGCTGAAATCAAAGGCAGACCACTCCACTTATTCAGAATAACCCTATAGGGTATGCTTATTTATGGGAGCAAGAAGTGGATACCAATGCACCTTAAGTGATGCAAGCCAATACCACACCAGAGGCAAACTAACCTGCAGCACCATCATAGCCTTCTTTTTGAAGCCTATCTGCAAGGCTTAAAACCGGACTCTTGCTTTGTATGAAGGCAAAAAGGTCAGGTTCAGAGGTAAAATTATAAAACAACCCCCCTCCAATATCAGAACAAAACAGCAGCACAGAACAGCAGTGCACCTCAATGCACAGCATTTATTGGCCACTCTCCTAGAGGGTTGTGTTTTTAAAAGTTGGCAATATTTAATTGGCTCTCAGTATTTTAACTGAACATTTAACTTTTTTAATCATAATAGTTTTCTAAAGCCCTGAGACCTCCTCTGCCCTTCCCTCCACGGAAATTAAGCTTGAAAGCAGCATTTATTTGGCAGGCTATAAAGCAAAAATAATGAATGAATAAATAAATCACTGTAAAGGTCTTCATACTCTGCTATGGTAATAGTAATGAATAGACAGCTGAAATATAGCAACAGTTTCCCCTAGAGATACACATAATTGCCCCACCTTTAAAGAAACTCATTATATGCAAGAGCAGCAGTCTATGTAAAGCACAGCAGTCTCATTTTCAGTCTCTGCCCCTTTAAAAAGGGAGTGGCGGACGTTTGGCAGGCTAAAGTGACTATTTAAATAAACTCATCACGGCAATCTGCTTTCACTCTACGTCACAACCAAAAAGGGATTTTAGAAATGCAAACCTCCAGCTTGAGAAATCAAGTCCACAGGGCGCTAATTATCCTTTTATTTCCATTTTCCACAACACATATTTCCTTATTCTGCTTTTGCAATGTCATTGGGCTAAGTGGTTCTGACCAGGTAATTATGCCAGAGCGGCTTTAAATCATTTGGGAATACTTTGCCAGCCAAAACAAACCCCTGCCTTTTTTGGCCTTATCAGAGCTATGCCAATACTGTATGCTGTTATTTGACTCTCCATTTATTCACATTAACAGAAAACTTCAGAATAAGCACAATGTAATCCCAATCACAATTTCTAATATTCCAGAAACTACACATGGAAATGGAAACACAGCAGGCTATGTCAAAAAGTCTAAATTGGTGAGACCAACTGTATTTACTAGCCTAGAAAGCCAGTTCTCTTGAAAAGACAACCTCTCTTGAGAAGGTATCAGAGTATCCAAACATGACTTGGCTCTGGTGAACTCATGCTGCCTTATGGGCCAATTAATATCTTCCCCAATATCTTTAAAATCTTTCTCTTAACATTTCTGGAGGACCTTAAATGCCACTGAAACCACTATAGTTACTCAAGCCAAAATTATTGCTTTCCTTAAACACTAGAAACAGCTGTGGTGAACAAGTTGATAGAGGGTATATATATCACTAGTATTCAGGGGAGGGTTGAGCACAGAGGCATGTTACACACATAACCTCGTGGGGTTCTTCTCAGTTAATGCTGGGCAGCAGACTTTCAAAGTGCAACTGTGCCCAATGACAGCATTTCACTTTTTTTCCAGAAGGGTGGGAAACTGCCATTTATGGGAGAAAAGGGTAGCACAGGAACACCACTAGGGTGAGTGTTATACCTGTTCCTGATTATCTCATGTTTTATAAGCCTATTTTGTTCCTCCTGTAACAGTCTTGCTGAATTCATTCCATAGCAATTCAATGGCAACCACTGATAACCAAGTCTACACCTGTCTTTATATCTCCTATCTGGTTTTCCTGTCTTGATCACTAATAAATTATCCAACAACAACAACATGCATGAGACACACCTAGAACACAACAGCTGGATTTTAGAGAGACAATGACAGGTCGGTCACCGACTATTTCCAGTTGTCAGGTAGTGCTCAACCCCACCTCAGGGTTTGAATGAACTGATACTTTAAGGTTAACCTGGATCTCTGTGGCAGTAACTTGGATTTTTCAAACCAATTTGCAGTAATCATTTCAATATAGCATTGATCAGTCAGTGGGACTCTCTATTGATCAGTTCCATCTTCCTTAATAAAAACTAAAGCCAAGTAAGAATGTGTGCTATCACTGAACTTCTCCTTAACCTCTTTCCCATCTTTACATATGCAGGACGACTGTAGATGAGTTTGTTATCTTATTTAACTATGGAACATTATCTGTTTTTATGTTGTGGATGAGACCAAGTACTCTGTAACCTTGCGCCACCTTTGCTTTCTTCCTACACTGTTTTCCTTCCTGATATAGGCTTCAGGGTTAAAAAAAGTAACTACCACCCGCATCTGGATACCAAAGCAAATTGGAAGTATTTTTCTAGCCCAGAAAGGGTTCCATTATGTTTAAAGAGTTAAACACTAACCATTTTTGTATTATAATCAATGCACACCCAAACAATATTTTAATACTATATTTAAGACTGTGCACCTTTTAATCCACCTCACCTCATTGACAAATCACTTTGGGATTCAGAAACAGCTGCCCTTTTAAAAAATGATTCAGCTATAGTACTAGTTTAAACAGATCTTCTAATTAAACTGGATCAACATATTCAAATTCATTACCAGCTACAATTTATCATCATACTTTCATTAATCCTCCATAGCATTTTTTAAATATCTAGGCTAAATTATAAGGTCAATTTGCTTTGAGAAATTTCTCATTTAGTAAACACAAGAAGTCCTCTTAAGGTTAACAGCATTTATTTTCCAGGAGTTGTGTCCACATGTGAGTGGAATAGATTTCTGCTCATGCAATGAGGCTTCAACTTTAATCCCTTCTTCCCTTCATCAATCCGTGTCCACAAAATATGCTGTGGAAATTTGGGGGATGCTCTGGAGCCAATTTGGGGGGCTTTCACGAGGGGGACATGAAGTCCTGTTAGATTCTGTTCCAGGGTATTTACATCACAAGGTGTTGGAATTCCCAGGTTGACAGTCACCATATCTAGCAGAGTCTGACAAACAACACTGCTTTGTTCACATCCACATTTCTCTATAGCAAATACCTAACCCACTTATCCAAATACATGTTTTATCTAAAATGGATTATGTTTTGTGATAAAGTAGACTATTTCAGTTTATGTATTATATTTGCATTTAATATTTCAGTTATGAATGTGAAGCTACAGCTAAAGAAGCAATCTCTAGAAATTATTCTTACTCAAGGAATACTTACTGCCAAACAAAATGTTTTCAGAAACAAAGAATCCACAATGGCTCCTGTGCATTCATTTTGCCTTGCACAATTTAGAGCAGGGATGGATTTATTTAGTTAGTTAGTTTATTTATTATTTGATTTATATCCCGCCCTTCCTCCCAGCAGGAGCACAGGGTGGCAAACAAAAGCACTAAAAACTTTAAAACATTATCAAACTAACTTTAAAACACATTAAAACAAAACACCTTTAACAACGGTTCTTAAAAAAGCTTTCAAAACATCTTCTAAGATTAAAAACATTTTTTAAAAGGTTTAAGAACATATTAAAAAGCAATTAAAAGTTTTGTTGAAAGAGGAAGGTCTTCAATACGTGCCAAAGAGATAACAGAGATGGCACCTGTCTAATATATAAGGGAAGGGAATTCCACAGGATAGGTGCCATCACACTAAAGGTCCGTTTCCTATGTTGTGCAGAATGGACCTCTTGATAAGATGGTTATCTGCAGGAGGCTCTCACCTGCAGAGCACAATGATCAACTGGGTATATAAGGGTTAAGACAGTCTTTCAGGTATCCTGGTCCCAAGCTGTATAGGGCTTTGTACACCAAAACTAGAACCTTGAACTTGGCCCAGTAGCAAATGGGCAGCCAGTGCAATTATTTCAGCAGCAGGATGACATGTTGACGATACCCTGCCCTAGTGAACAGTCTCGCCGCCACATTTTGCACCAGCTGCAACTTCCGGAACCAACCTCAAGGGCAGCCCCACATAGAGTGCATTACAGTAATCCAACCCGGAGGGTACCAATGCGTGGACAATTGCCTAGTGGTCACTCCCCAAAAGAAAGTATTTATTGTCAGCAGTACCAAGATAAAATCATGAGTTTTCAAAAGTTGTAAGTGATAGAAATCAATAAACTCCTTGATTTTCTACTTGGATTTTGCAGGAGGCCACAGTCGGCATGGAGAGGCAAAAAGAGATATTGACCCCAAGGGAGGTACAGTTTTTTTGGGGGGGGTCCTCCCTTCAGTTCATCCTCACAATCATTCTGTGGGATAGCTTTGGATGAGAGATAGGGACTGACCTACAGTCACCCACTGAGCCTGCAGGGCTGTGAAGACCACCAGTGGTGATATGGGCAGCTATTTTATACCCCACAGTGATGCACAGAAAGAGTAACGTGTATTATTTATTAGTTCTGTGATCTGACTGTCCCTGTGCTGCCATTTCAACGGTGGGCCTTGCCAAATTTTCAATCTGAGAAGGAACTCTGGGAAATAGAATGTTTGAGAACCCTGTTATATCCCATTACATCTCCATAATTTTTAAATTCTTACTGCTAAATGGCTAAACTCAATTTATAAACTTTATCACCTGTGAGGGGTTAAAGCTAGTGTGATATCATGCACATTTGGGCCCAAACAGCTGTCTGGAACAGTCCCTGAGGTTACAGAAGTAAGCCATTTTAGTCCTACAGCATTTTTATTTTTAAGCATGAAGGTTTTGGATGTACTGTACTAACACCACTGCAATGCAAATATTTCATTTGTAAACATAGCCTAGTATCAACTGTGGTGATGGGGAAAGCATTTGTTAGCGAATTATCCATCAGATTACTCTTTGCTTTCCCAAGATGTGTACAGTTAATTATATGTAGGTTGAAAACTGCTTCATTTGAAAGTGGCACAAGAGCCCTTTTCTTTTTTCCTTCTGAAATGAAAACAATTAACTATTCCCCATTTATAGTATCAGTCCTATTCACACCTATGTTTACCTTCAAACACCAATGTTCCCTGAATAGAGGTCAAATTAAAACTGAGTCTCCATAAAGCATTGTTGAGGATTAATTGTTCGTTTTGAAGATTAGATGAAATATCAGAAAAGCCACTGGTCTCAGCCGAATTAATTGTCACCCAGCAAAGTCTATCCACAGCAAAGAATTCAGAAGAGATCCAAGGCAAAAGAGAGGCACAGCCATCTGACGGAAGTAAGATTCACAGGACATAACAGGGAATTCATTGCCTCTAAGGCTGTATATACAAAGAATTTTGACAATAGCAAAAGGTATACCTATTGCTTTGCTCTAGAAGAGGAGTAGCTAAATTGTCCCAGAGAGCCTTCGGGCTTAGGGCGGTATATAAATAAAATAAAATAAAATAAATAAATAAGAGACTCCCCCAAAATTTGTCATAAAGATGACAATTATATTTAAAAAAACATCTTGACTGCTTCTATGGGTCTCCCACTGTGATAAATGACAAACTATACATAACCAAAAATACCACCTGAGCTATTCTGCCATGTATAGGAATGTAACTTATATGTCAATATTTGGGAAGGGAGAAATGTTCTATAAAAAGCTGTAGCATTGTTCATTTTAAACTATACTAACATGGAGCATTGCTCTATCTAGTCTAGTATTGCTTTTGTGTTGGAATTGCTTTTCAATATGTTTTAAGCGTGTTTTTTTTAAAAAAAGATGTTTTTAAAGTTTTTTATTGTTTTTAAAGATGTTTTGTTTTAACATATTTTAAAATCTGTTTTTATGATGTTGTAAAGTGTATTTAGTACTTTTGTTTGCTGCCTTGGGCTCCTACTGGGAGAAAGGGTGGGATATAAATATAATAAATAAATAGTATTATCTTAGCCCTGCTAACAGAGTTCTTTTCAATTAGACATGCCAGGAATTGAACCTTGGACCTTCTTCATACAAAACAGCCGCTCTTAAACTGAGCTATTTCTGCTCAATAGAAGAATATGTTTTCCAAAAGTTAAGTGTCAAGGACCGTGTTAAGGACCACTTCTGAATAAACCCGGGAGGATCACTGTTCCAAGTAAACCTCCCCGACACCTTTTCTCCACTATTTCTACTACAATTATACTCCATTTTGACCTCTTGTACAATTCAATTCCTAAAACTTAATTCAAATAAGATTGTCAAATAGTTAATTGAAAACCGCTCATTCAATATTATCAGAGGCTCTACTTTGCAGTGGTGTAGTGGTTAAGGTGTTGGACTACGACCTGGGAGACCAAGGTTCAAATCCCCACACAGCCATGAAGCTCACTGAGTGACCTTGGGCCAGTCACTGCCTCTCAGCCTCAGAGGAAGGCAAAGGTAAACCCCTCTGAATACTGCTTACCATGAAAACCCTATTCATAGGGTCACCATAAGTTGGGATCGACTTGAAGGCAGTCCATTAGTTGCATAAACTCACATTATCTGAAACTATGAAGGCCTTCCGGTCAGAGAAAATATTTTAAAAAGTTATAATTAAGAATGCAGAGGCTCTAGCATAGAGGCATTTATAAATTAAAGATGGACTCTCTTTCTCTCTCTCAGTTCCCAGGTTGACACGCTCACAATAGCAGTAGACTCTTCAGTTAGTTCACTCATTGCACAAACCTGAGCTTTTAACTATGCAAAGTTCTTTCAGAAACAGAACTATTAACCCCACCTACAGTTATACAGTATTACTGCAAAATGTATTAAATCCACTTTCAGTTACCACTGGATTAAGATCTCAGTTCACAAATCTGGGAACTCTGAAGGGATTAACCCAGACCACTTAACATTAATTAATTCTCATTTACCACAGTGGGCCAACACCAATATAAACTGCCTATCAAACTTTACCCTATCCCTGCAAATCTATGTACAGGCGGGCCCCGCTTATATGGCAGGTTCCGTTCCGGACCCCCGACGTAAAGCAGAAATCGCCGTAAAGTATAATGGGGTGCGTCGTGCAAAAATGCCGCAAAAGCACAAAATTGGCTTTAAAACGGGGGATGAAAGCCGCCACATTAGCGGAACGCCCAGAAGCGAAGAACCGGGAAGCAGGGCCCTACTGTACCCTGCTTGACAATAAGCTAATTGAACTCAGTAGGCCTTACTTTTGAGTATACATGCACAGGGCCAGGTGTAAGGGTGCCAAGAACAGGCCTTGTTTTTCCTCCATTCATAACACTTCCAGAGTAGATTAACTGGCTCAACAATCAAGTTCTTATCACTAAGCCAACACCAGACAAGGTCATTCATGAGGGCAATAAGTTACTACATCATTTGAAACACACTGTAGAAGAGAGTTACTGTCAGGAAGTGAGTATGTAAGACTATTAAGTGTATGAAGCCAACTTCCAAGCCAATTTACTCATTTCTTGAACTGTCACTACTTCTGCCAAAAAATGTATATGAAATAGGACTGCAAACTTTAAAATCAACAGATCATCTAAAGTTTTAGCTGACAATTGACATGGTTAATTTTAACTGGCAAAGGGAAATGTAAATTGTTTTAATAAAAGCAACTGGTGGAGCTGAGATTTAAGGACATGCTTGTTTATTTTTGAAGCTATTTTAGTTCTTGTGTGTTTTTGTTAAGGTAATGAACATGAAAATATTCAATATAGCCTTTTCTATCACAGTGTAGCTTTCATTTACTGTAATATACAAGTTTTAAGCACCTCAGTATCATCTTAATATGAAGATTTAAAGTTAACTCATCAAAATGCAGATAATTACTCAACTAAAAAATTAACAGTGCAACCACTCCACTATGAAGGCTTCCAAATAATCACAAAATCAGTGAATAGCACATAGCAAAAGACCTGCCCTGCCCTATTTCTTCTACAAGCTACTAAGTAACTTATCACTACTACTGATTACATCACAGATGGCTAGCATGTGGCCCTCCAAATATTATTGGACTCCAGCTCCAATAAGCTCCAGCCACCATGGCCAATGGTCAGAGACTAGGGGAGCTGGAGTCCAGCAACAACAGGAAGGCCACAGGCTCTCCACCTCTGGGATTGACGGTCATATGTTAACTGAGAAATACTTGTAATGTTCAAGAGGCTGCAGAATGGGTTGCTACACCTATCCTAGCAACATATACTTCAGCGATCTACAAATGAATATTTCATGAACGCAGACAGAGAGAGTATATAGTGTATATATGAAGTACATAGGTCTTACTAAGTGTTTTTCTCATTTCAGTTTAACAAAAGAAGACCAGCAAACTGTGTCTCCTCCTTAAGAAAACTTGTTATAGCTGTATAATATTATAGCAATACCTTTGAAGAATTAACAAAACTTCTCTTAAGCAATGTTAAATATCGGTATTAAACGCTATTAATAATCAAAGACACAAAAGTTCTGAGGGAATGATTCTATTACCAAATGTGTGTTGAATGTATCACGAGAACTCTCTAGGGTTAAGAATTATCAGAAATTAAATTCCAAGTGGTGAAAGTCACACAACACAATTCACCTTAATAGTAATGTCAGAAAATAAAATGTAAATCATCATCAAGGGAAGCAACTCACATGAATATAAGAGCTGGACCGTAATGACCAATAAAACTGGTTAATCATATCAGACACACCTAGTGCCCATCCTAGTCCACCTTCAGTTAGCACAATGGGTTAACAGTGATACCAACAGAACGAGGCTGTGCATATGCAATGGCATGTTTTGCTACCATAATTTGTAACTTTTTAACAATCCAAGATGCCAAGGAGAAAAACTCCCCATATTCTCTGCCACAAACTAGATTGGGTTTTTTTCCCCCTTGGTGGAAACCAAGTCAGAACCTGAAAATGTATGGACTGGTATTAAATTGATAGGAAATATAACCAAAGATATATATGAATGTATGTATGCATGCATATTAAAAGTATGCTAAGGGTTTAAATTCAAAAGGCCTTGTCAAATCTACAATCCCTACTTAAAAACCATTAAGTGACTCACTACAACTGTTCTATAGTGGGGAATAAAGAATGGATAGGATGTTGTTTATCACAGACTTTATAGTAATGTATATTATACTAATAACTAGACGGTGGAACCTTTCAGGAACCAGATAAGGTTTTCAAAATTTAAAAGAGATTTAGTTGAATATAAATGAATGCACACTCTGAACAAATGTTATCCCCATAGAAGGTTTCTAGTTTCAATCTAATGCTCTCTTATGTCAAAGAGGACAGTTACAAAAACATGTAACTTGGAGAAGTTGATGCTATCCAGATTCACAATTAAGTACCTAGTATAAAAAGTTTTTGAAGTTCTACTTACAACCAGTCTGTGATGTCAAGAGACACATTTAAAATGTTATTTTTTGCTGGAATGGAAAAATGTAGCATTGGCAAAACTTGCCTTCTTGCCTGCTTACAGTTACCTTCCCCCCAATAAAATCAGCTCTTCAGCCAGGAGAAATACATGATCAAAGCAAAACTAATACTTAACACCAAAAAGGGTCACAGTGGGAAGAAACAAAGGAAGTGGGGTGTGTGTGTAGGAAATATGGTCAATTCCAATTAGGCCAGAGAACTGCCCAAAGAAGGGGCTGATATACTGAGCTAATGTTCCTAAAGAGCAAGGAGATGTAATATTTAGGTTGCATCCTGTATACTTACCTGCAAAGAAGTCTCATGGAACTCAATGGGAAGTAAGTCAATGAACAGGTGTGCACAGGATTTTAGTAGGCCTATAGCATAGTGGGGAGGAGAGTCTGGCTGGGAGTCCAGAGTCTGTGAGTTCAAATCCTTGCTCGTGTCTCCGGGGTGTCAAGGGCCAACTAAAGAT